>NC_138303.1:5055000-5080000 GCF_965601325.2 Salmo salar
AGACAGGAGAAAGGGATAGACGGCTTGGGTGAGGAGAGGAGAAAGAGAGAGACCAGTGTAGGAGTGTTCCTAGCTAGCTCAGCTAGGAGCATGTGTGTGTAGACCTTCAGTTCAAACAGACAGAGATTCTGTTATCACTGTACACACACACACACACACACACACACACACACACACACACCACACACACACACACACACACACACACAACCATGAGGAAACATGTCAACAAACATGTTATCAGACAATATTAACTTGTGCTATACACTAAGCTTAATTAATAACCAACAATCGGACAGAACGCTTTAAAGAAAAGCCTGCAGAATATACTGTGTTAAAATAGTCTAGACGACATATGTACTGGTATGTAGAAACATTCATTTGCACAGAGTAGAAAGTCGATTTTTTTTTTCTTAATTTTATGCTGTTATAAATTGATAACTTTTTATAAAACACAAACTAGGACTGTGCATCAAAGGGGTGTTTGAGCAACTTATGACACTTTTCTAAATGAACAATTATTTAAATGATCATTTCTTTAAATAATCACTTGTTGTTTTTACTTTCTTATTTAACTTAATTTGGTTAAAATGTGGAGAGTTGTTTCGCTTTTTCTTGTCAAGTGCGAACCTAAATAAAACTGGTGAGTTGGTATGACGTTATTTTTTCACTAAGTATTTCTTTCCAAGTAAATTTAGCAGATTTGCAGACACTTCTAAGATAGATCTGTAGGTCTGGTGCTTTCTAGTTCTCTATTTCTATGCTGCTAGTGCGTAGCAAGCCAAAGTGGGCTGGGACTTCAGGTTGGACCGAAAGAGAAGCGGGCGACGACAGAAACGGCAGCATAACTTTACGACTTTTCCTTCTTAACTGTCTTTATCAAACACAGTGGTAAGATAACAGTATTGTAACAACCCTGGGTTTATAAACGCGGATATCGACACTGCCGCTTGAGCATGCTTTCGGGCACAGTCGACTTCAGGCTAGAAGGTCGAGGGTTCCCTGCTTGTTTCATTTCATTGGTGTCAGAAGTGATCGGACCTTGCATCCACGAACGTGCTTGTGCTTGGCTGGTGAGCACATTCCAGTCGCAAGCTAGCGGGAGGACGCACTCTTTTAAAGGAAGGAGTAGTGTAAATTCTTATTTATAATGACAGCCTAGCAAAAGGCAAACGGCCCCCTGCGGGGACGGAGGCTGGGATTAAAAATATATATTTTTTTATTAAATATAAATATAGGACAAAACACACACAACACTACATAAAGAGAAACCTAAGACAAGAACATAACAAGGCAGCAACACAACATGACAACAACATGGTAGAAACACAACATGAGAACAACATGGTAGTAACACAACATGGTAGCAGAATAACATGGTAGCAGCACAACATGACAACCACATGGTAGCAACACAACATGGTAGCAGGACAACAACATGGTAGAAACACAACATGGTAGCAGCACAACATGACAACAACATGGTAGCAACACAACATGACAACATGGTAGAAGCACAACATGACAACAACATGGTAGCAACACAACATGGTAGCAACACAACATGACAACATGGCAGCAACACAACATGGTAGCAGCACAAAAACATGATACAAACATTATTGGGCACAGACAACAGCACAAAGGTCAAGAAGTTAGAGTCAACAATACATCACACAAAGCAGCCACAACTGTCAGTAAGAGTGTCCATGATTGAGTCTTTGAATGAAGAGATTGCGATAAAACTGTCCAGTTTGAGTGTTTGTTGCAGCTCGTTCCAGTCGCTAGCTGCAGCGAACTGAAAAGACGAGCGACCCAGGGATCTGTGTGCTTTGGGGACCTTTAACAGAATGTGACTGGCAGAACGGGTGCTGTATGTGGAGGATGAGGGCTGCAGTAGATATCTCAGATAGGTGGGAATGAGGCCTAAGAGGGTTTTTATAAATGAGCATCAACCAGTGGATCTTGCGACGGGTATACAGAGATGACCAGTTTACAGAGGAGTATAGAGTGCAGTGATGTGTCCTATAAGGGGCATTGGTGACACATCTGATGGCCGAATGGTAAAGAACATCTAGCTGCTCGAGAGCACCTTTACCTGCCGATCTATAAATTATGTCTCCGTAATCTAGCATGGGTAGGATGGTCATCTGAATCAGGGTTAGTTTGGCAGCTGGGGTGAAAGAGGAACGATTACGATAGAGGAAACAAAGTCTAGATTTAACCTTAGCCTGCAGCTTTGATATGTGCTGAGAGAAGGACAGTGAACCGTCTAGCCATACTCCCAAGTACTTGTATGAGGTGACTACCTCAAGCTCTAAACCCTCAGAGGTAGTAATCACACCTGTGAGGAGAGGGGCATTCTTCTTACCAAACCACGTTACCTTTGTTTAAACAAGGTTAAGGTTAGCGAAAGCTTGCTGGACACCAAGAAAGCTTTGTTGTAGAGCATTTAACACAAAATCCAGGGAGGGGCCAGCTGAGTATAAGACTGTATCATCTGCATATAAATGGATGAGAGAGCTTCCTACTGCCTGAGCTATGTTGTTGATGTAAATTGAGAAGAGCGTGGGGCCTAGGATCGAGCCTTGGGGTACACCCTTGGTGACAGGCAGTGGCTCAGACAGCAGGTTTTCTGACTTTATACACTGCACTCTTTGAGAGAGGTAGTTAGCAAACCAGGCCAAAGACCCCGCAGAGACACCAATACGCCTTAGCCGGCCCACAAAAATGGAATGGTCTACCGTATCAAAATCTTTGGCCAAGTCAATAAAAATAGCAGCACAACATTGCTTAAAATCAAGGGCAATGGTGACATCATTGAGGACCTTTAAGGTTGCAGTGACACATCCATAATCTGAGCAGAAACCAGATTGCATACCAGAGAGAATACTATAGACATCAAGAAAGCCAGTCAGCTGATTATTGACAAGTTTTTCCAACACTTTTGATAAACAGGGCAAAATAAAAATAGGCCTATAACAATTAGGATCAGCTTGGTCTCCCCCTTGAAATAAAGGACGAACCGTAGCTGCCTTTCAAGCAATGGGAACCTCCCCAGAAAGGAGAGACAAGTTATAAAGGTTAGAGATAGGCTTGGTGATGATAGGGTCTAAACCATTTGACCCAGATGTTTTTTTGGGGGGTCAAGTTTAAGGAGCTCCTTTAGCACCTCGGACTCAGTGACCGCCTGCAGGGAGAAACTTTGTAGCGGGGCAGGGGAAAAAGAGGGAGAAGCATCGGGGATAGTCGCATTAGAAGGGCTGGGAGATGAGGAAATGTTGAACGGGCAAGGAGGCATGGCTGAGTCAAATAGGAATCCTGACTTAATGAAGTGGTGATTAAAGAGCTCAGCCATGTGCTTCTTGTCAGTAACAACCACGTCATCAACATTAAGGGACATGAGCAGTTGTGAGGAGGAGGGTTTATTCTCCAGGTCTTTAACTGTTTTCCAGAACTTCTTGGGATTAGACCCACAGAGAGAGAACTGCTCCTTAAAGTAACTAACTTTGGCCTTCTGAAAAGCCTGAGTGCACTTATTTCTCATTTGCCTGAACGAGAGCCAGTCAGCCTGAGTATGTGTGTGCCGAGCCTTTCACCAAATGCAATTCTTGAGGTGGAGTAACTCTGCAAGATCACGGTCGAACCAGGGGCTGAACCTGTTTTTAATTCTCATTTTCTTTATGGGGACATGTTTGTTAACAATACCACTAAAAATATTTTCAAAAGAAGGTCCAAGTGTCTTCGACAGAGGGGATCATACCTATCAGGATTATTTGTGAGAATAACATCAAGGAGAGTAGCCTTTTCTGGGTGTTTGGAGTCATACCTTGTGGGATTGGTGATCATCTGAGAAAGATTTAGGACTTGGTCAGGTGGTTTAAGCATGTCCCAGTTTAGGTCACCTAGTAGGACAAATTCAGACTTATTGTAAGGGGCCAGGAGAGAGCTTAGGGCAGGTAGGGTACAGGCCGGTGCTGATGGAGGACGATAGCACACAGCAACAGTCAACAAAGAGCTATTTGAAAGTTTAAAACTTAAAACCAGCAAATCAAATTGTTTGGGGACAGATTTGGTGGAGACAACCGAGCACTGAAGGTGATCCTTGGTAAAGATTGCCACTCCACTATCTTTGGAAGATCTGTCTTTCCGAAAAAGGTTATAACCAGAAAGGTTACCATCAGTATTCAAAATACTCTTCCTTAACCATGTCTCAGTAATGACCAACACATCTGGATTGGTGCTGTGAACCCACACTTTCAATTGATCCATTTTAGGTAATAAGCTTCTAGTGTTAACGTGCAGAAAACCCAGGATTTTACGAGAGCAGAAATCAGTGAAGCAGATATCAGAGCACAAGCCAGAATTGGAGCTAGCAACAGTAGATAGGCCAGGGTGTAAATGCACATTTCCAGATATCATCAACAGTAATACAATCAGGGCACGGCAGAGGACAGGGAGAGCTCTGCAGTGCTGATTTATGACATCTGAATGTGCATCAGATAGCAACAAGATCACATTTTACAGCAATTTCATCAGGTAACATGAATACGAGAGGTGGTTAGAATAGGATGGGAGGCCAAAAGTCTGTGAGTCCCGAGTGTTGGGTGAAGAAAGTTTGTAGTCAGCAAAGCATGCAGGAGTCATGAGGCAAATATCAAAATGCACAAGAAAAATATATATATTTCGGGCTAGAAGGTTGAGGGTTCGAGACCTGCTCCCTGCTTGTTTCATTACAGTATAATGATAACTGCGCGTTCATATATTCACTCTGGTTTATCTACTCCGATTTCAGAGACCTCTCGTCTGAGTGTGCCAGATCACAGAAGAACTAAGGGATTTACGAACGTGCAACACCCATTGAAAATGACCGTTGTCACTAAACGTTGGCTAAAAACAAATTTTTTTGATTGTTGCCCGCAGCACATTTAGTCACCAGTTTTATCCTCCCCAAATGCACCGTTAAACTGGTTTCAGATCTGTGTCTGTGGGCAACTTAATATGGAGGCCCTTTTATTTGGGGTGTGTCCCAAATGGCACCATATCCACTATATAGGACCCATAGAGCTCTGGTTAAAAGTAGTGCACTATATAGGACCCATAGGGCTCTGGTTAAAAGTAGTGCACTATATAGGACCCATAGGGATCTGGTTAAATGTAGTGCACTATACAGGACCCATAGGGCTCTGGTTAAAAGTAGTGCACTATATAGGACCCATAGGGATCTGGTTAAAAGTAGTGCACTACTTTACAGGACCCATAGGGATCTGGTTAAAAGTAGTGCACTATATAGGACCCATAGGGCTCTGGTTAAAAGTAGTGCACTACTATACAGGACCCATAGGGCTCTGGTTAAAAGTAGTGCACTATACAGGGGTACCATAGGGATTAAAAGCTTCATGTTTCAATAGGAGGTGAGGGGTTCAGACCAGAAAGGGTTAAATGCTTCATGTTTCAGTACACTAGATCTGAAAGAAATGGATAGGTATCAACACTTAACCAAATAAAATCCAATCAAAGTTAATTTGTCATATCCACTGGATACAGCGGGGTGTAAACGGTAGAGTGAGACTTGCTTGCTTCTCTCAACCGTGCAGTAACAATACATTTCCATTTGAAGTTTTAGTCATTTAGCAGACAGTCATCCAGAGAGACTTACAGTAGTGCATTCATCTGAAAATAGCTAGGTGAGAACATGCATTAGGTAAGTTAAAAATAGGAGCATAAACAATACCTGGGTCATGTTCATTAGGAACCAAACAGAAGTAGCTCCACCTGGGTCATGTGCATTAGGAACCAAAAGTAGCTCCACCTGGGTCATGTTCATTAGGAACCAAACAGAAGTAGCTCCACCTGGGTCCTGTTCATTAGGAAACAAACAGAAGTAGCTCCACCTGGGTCCTGTTCATTAGGAACCAAACAGAAGTAGCTCCACCTGGGTCCTGTTCATTAGGAACCAAACAGAAGTAGCTCCACCTGGGTCTGTTCATTAGGAACCAAACAGAAGTAGCTCCACCTGGGTCCTGTTCATTAGGAACCAAACAGAAGTAGCTCCACCTGGGTCCTGTTCATTAGGAACCAAACAGAAGTAACTCCACCTGGGTCCTGTTCATTAGGAACCAAACAGAAGTAGCTCCACCTGGGTCCTGTTCATTAAGAACCAAACAGAAGTAGCTCCACCTGGGTCCTGTTCATTAGGAACCAAACAGAAGTAGCTCCACCTGGGTCCTGTTCATTAGGAACCAAACAGAAGTAGCCCCACCTGGGTCCTGTTCATTAAGAACCAAACAGAAGTAGCTCCACCTGGGTCCTGTTCATTAAGAACCAAACAGAAGTAGCTCCACCTGGGTCCTGTTCATTAGGAACCAAACAGAAGTAGCTCCACCTGGGTCCTGTTCATTAGGAACCAAACAGAAGTAGCCCCACCTGGGTCCTGTTCATTAAGAACCAAACAGAAGTAGCTCCACCTGGGTCCTGTTCATTATGAACCAAACAGAAGTAACTCCACCTGGGTCCTGTTCATTAGGAACCAAACAGAAGTAGCTCCACCTGGGTCCTGTTCATTAGGAACCCAGAAGTAGCTCCACCTGGGTCCTGTTCATTAAGAACCAAACAGAAGTAGCTCCACCTGGGTCATGTTCATTAAGAACCAAACAGAAGTAGATCCACCTGGGTCCTGTTCATTAAGAACCAAACAGAAGTAGCTCCACCTGGGTCGTTCATTAAGAACCAAACAGAAGTAGCTCCACCTGGGTCCTGTTCAATAGGAACCAGAAGTAGCTCCACCTGGGTCCTGTTCATTAGGAACCAAACAGAAGTAGCTCCACCTGGGTCATGTTCATTAGGAAACAAACAGAAGTAGCTCCACCTGGGTCCTGTTCATTAGGAACCAAACAGAAGTAACTCCACCTGGGTCCTGTTCATTAGGAACCAAACAGAAGTAGCTCCACCTGGGTCATGTTCATTAGGAACCAAAAGTATTTCCACCTGGGTCATGTTCATTAGGAACCAAACAGAAGTAGCTCCACCTTGGTCCTGTTCATTAGGAACCAAACAGAAGTATCTCCACCTGGGTCCTGTTCATTAGGAACCAAACAGAAGTAGCTCCACCTGGGTCCTGTTCATTAGGAACCAAACAGAAGTAACTCCTCCTGGGTCCTGTTCATTAGGAACCAAACAGAAGTAGCTCCACCTGGGTCCTGTTCATTAGGAACCAGAAGTAGCTCCACCTGGGTCCTGTTCATTAAGAACCAAACAGAAGTAGCTCCACCTGGGTCCTGTTCATTAGGAACCAAACAGAAGTAGCTCCAGCTGGGTCCTGTTCATTAGGAACCAAACAGAAGTAGCTCCACCTGGGTCCTGTTCATTAGGAACCAAACAGAAGTAGCTCCACCTGGGTCATGTTCATTAGGAACCAAACAGAAGTAGCTCCACCTGGGTCATGTTCATTAGGAACCAAACAGAAGTAGCTCCACCTGGGCCCTGTTCATTAGGAATCAGAAGTAGCTCCACCTGGGTCCTGTTCATTAGGAAACAAACAGAAGTAACTCCACCTGGGTCATGTTCATTAGGAACCAAACAGAAGTAGCTCCACCTGGGTCATGTTCATTAGGAACCAAACAGAAGTAGCTCCACCTGGGTCATGTTCATTAGGAACCAAACAGAATAAAACTGACTGAAACAGGGAGGGATCTATCTTGACATGTCTAATAAGAAATGCTTGTTTTCATTTTCTGTTGCAAAATGTTTTACTACAATATGCGCTTATATTTGTATTTAACTTATATTTAACTTGCCAAGTCAGTTAAGAACAAATTCTTATTTTACAATGACGGCCTACCCTGGCTAAACCGTACCCTAACCCGGACGACGCTGGGCAAATAATGCACCGCCCTATGGGACTTCTGATCACGGCCGGGTAGTGATACAGTCCAGGACAAAAGAAATCTCTGATGGGCTAAGGGGAAATGTTACCATGTTGTTGTTACACCTATCCAATCCTGTCAGAACTACACTAGTGCCTATGGGGCCCAGGGCCTATGTAATGCCTAGATGGGATAGGGGCTAGGTAATGCCTAGAGGGGGGTAGGGGCTAGGTAATGCCTAGATGGGGCCTAGGGCCTATGTAATGCCTAGAGGGGGTAGGGGCTAGGTAATGCCTAGATGGGGTAGGGGATAGGTAATGCATAGATGGGGGTAGGGGCTAGGTAATGCCTAGATGGGGGTAGGGGCTAGGTAATGCCTATGGGACCTAGGGGCTAGGTAATGCCTAGAGGGGGTAGGGGCTAGGTAAAGCCTAGATGGGGTAGGGGCTAGGTAATGCCTAGAGGGGGTAGGGGCTAGGTAATGCCTAGATGGGTAGGGGCTAAGTAATGCCTAGATGGGGTAGGGGAGAGATAATGCCTAGATGGGGTAGGGTCTAGGTAATGCCTAGACGGGGTAGGGACTAGGTAATGCCTAGATGGGGGGTAGGGGCTAGGTAATGGATAGATGGGGTAGGGGATAGGTAATGCCTAGATGGGGTAGGGGCTAGGTAATGCCTAGATGGGGTAGGGGATAGGTAATGCCTAGATGGGGTAGGGGCTAGGTAATGCCTATGGGGCCTAGGGGCTAAGTAATGCCTAGATGGGGTAGGGGCTAGGTAATGCCTAGATGGGGTAGGGCCTAGGTAATGCCTAGATGGGGTAGGGGCTAGGTAATGCCTAGATGGGGTAGGGGATAGGTAATGCCTAGATGGGGTAGGGGCTAGGTAATGCCTATGGGGCCTAGGGGCTAAGTAATGCCTAGATGGGGTAGGGGATAGATAATGCCTAGATGGGGTAGGGGATAGGTAATACCTAGATGGGGTAGGGGATAGGTAATGCCTAGAGGGGGGTAGGGGATAGATAATGCCTAGATGGGGTAGGGGATAGGTAATGCCTAGATGGGGTAGGGGATAGGTAATGCCTAGATGGGGTAGGGGCTAGGTAATACCTAGATGGGGTAGGGGATAGGTAATGCCTAGAGGGGGGTAGGGGATAGGTAATGCCTAGAGGGGGGTAGGGGCTAGATAATGCCTAGATGGGGTAGGGGATAGGTAATGCCTAGATGGGGTAGGGGCTAGGTAATGCCTATGGGGCCTAGGGGCTAAGTAATGCCTAGATGGGGTAGGGGATAGGTAATGCCTAGATGGGGTAGGGGCTAGGTAATACCTAGATGGGGTAGGGGATAGGTAATGCCTAGAGGGGGGTAGGGGATAGATAATGCCTAGATGGGGTAGGGGATAGGTAATGCCTAGACGGGGTTGGGAATAGGTAATGCCTAGACGGGGTAGGGGCTAGGTAATGCCTAGAGGGGGGTAGCGGCTAGATAATGCCTAGAGGGGTGGGGGGCCTAGGGGGAGGGGTAGGTAATGCCTAGATGGGATAGGGGCTAGGTAATGCCTAGATGGGGTAAGGGCTAGGTAATGCCTAGAGGGGGGTAGGGGCTAGGTAATGCCTAGATGGGATAGGGGCTAGGTAATGCCTAGATGGGGTAGGGGCTGGGTAATGCCTAGATGGGGTAGGGGATAGGTAATGCCTAGATGGAGTAGGGGCTAGGTATTGCCTAGATGGGGGTAGGGGCTAGGTAATGCCTAGATGGGGTAGGGGATAGGTAATGGATAGATGGGGTAGGGGCTAGGTAATGCCTAGATGGGGTAGGGGATAGGTAATGCCTAGAGGGGGTAGGGGATAGGTAATGCCTAGATGGGGGGTAGGGGCTAGGTAATGGATAGATGGGGTAGGGGCTAGGTAATGCCTAGATGGGGGTAGGGGCTAGGTAATGCCTATGGGACCTAGGGGCTAGGTAATGCCTAAAGGGGGTAGGGGCTAGGTAAAGCCTAGATGGGGTAGGGGCTAGGTAATGCCTAGAGGGGGTAGGGGATAGGTAATGCCTAGATGGGTAGGGGATAGGTAATGCCTAGATGGGGTAGGGGCTAGGTAATGCCTAGACGGGGTAGGGGATAGGTAATGCCTAGATGGGGGGTAGGGGCTAGGTAATGGATAGATGGGGTAGGGCCTAGGTAATGCCTAGATGGGGTAGGGGCTAGGTAATACCTAGATGGGGTAGGGGATAGGTAATGCCTAGAGGGGGGTAGGGGCTAGATAATGCCTAGATGGGGTAGGGGATAGGTAATGCCTAGATGGGGTAGGGGCTAGGTAATGCCTATGGGGCCTAGGGGCTAAGTAATGCCTAGATGGGGTAGGGGATAGGTAATGCCTAGATGGGGTAGGGGATAGGTAATACCTAGATGGGGTAGGGGATAGGTAATGCCTAGAGGGGGTAGGGTAATAGATAATGCCTAGATGGGGTAGGGGATAGGTAATGCCTAGATGGGGTAGGGGCTAGGTAATACCTATGGGGCCTAGGGGCTAAGTAATGCCTAGATGGGGTAGGGGCTAGGTAATGCCTAGATGGGGTAGGGGATAGGTAATGCCTAGATGGGGTAGGGGCTAGGTAATGCCTAGAGGGGGGTAGGGGCTAGGTAATGCCTAGATGGGGGTAGGGGCTAGGTAATGCCTAAGGGGGTAGGGGCTAGGTAATGCCTAGATGGGGTAGGGCTAGGTAATGCCTAGAGGGGGGTAGGGGCTAGGTAATGCCAAGATGGGGTAGGGACTAGGTAATGCCTAGAGGGGGTAGGGGCTAGGTAATGCCTAGATGGGTTAGGGGCTAGGTAATGCCTAGATGGGGGTTAATGTGGGGAGATAATGTGGACACGGTGGGTTTGATATGAAACTGTGTCATGAGGCCTAGAGGAGGAGGAATGGAGAATGTACAGGGTGGGGTTCATCCCAAACAGAGGAATGGAGAATGTACAGGGTGGGGTTCATCCCAAACAGAGGAATGGAGAATGTACAGGGTGGGGTTCATCCCAAATAGAGGAATGGAGAATGTACAGGGTGGGGTTCATCCCAAATAGAGGAATGGAGAATGTACAGGGTGGGGTTCATCCCAAACAGAGGAATGGAGAATGTACAGGGTGGGGTTCATCCCAAACAGAGGAATGGAGAATGTACAGGGTGGGGTTCATCCCAAATAGAGGAATGGAGAATGTACAGGGTGGGGTTCATCCCAAATAGAGGAATGGAGAATGTACAGGGTGGGGTTCATCCCAACAGTCTATGGTGGCTTCCTCTCCTGGTCAACCCAGCTATCTAGTGGCTTCATAGAGAGAAAGCTGTTGAAGGGAATTTGGGCCGAGTTACATGTAGAATTATATACCTTTAGGTTTTAACATGACACAGTCGTGTTGGGAATGGGAGGGGGGGGTCTTACGTTATGAACCAAATGTGTGTGTGTCTGTGTGTCTGTCTGTCTGTGTGTCTGTGTGTGTGCGCATGCTCGAGTCTACATATGAGAGAGTGTTAGTCCTGTTTTTTATGTTTAACTCTTAGTTCCGTCCCCTCAGCCCTATTTTATAAAGAATTACCGTAAATTCCGGACTATAAACCGCAACTTTTCTCCCAGCTTTGAACCTTGCGGCTTAAACAATGACGCGGCTAATATATGGATTTTTCCAGCTTTCAATTTTTTTTTCCCCAAAAAAACAAATTCTGTGACGTGCTCAGTTTTTTGGCGGCATGAAGCTTTCATTAGACCAATGAAATTGCCAAACGTGTTAAGGTCAAACAACTTTTTTGTTTACTGTTTAGATTAAATCGAGCGCTCTCAAACTTCCCATCATTCTGATTACGGTAGTCATTTTGTCACCCTCATCATGGCAAAGACACGGAGAAATGCATATGATGCAGCTTTCAAGTTGAAGGCGATTGATCTGGCTGTTGGAAAAGGAAATAGAGCTGCTGCACGGGAGCTTGGTCTTAATGAGTCGATGATAAGACGTTGGAAACAGCTGCGTGAGGAATTGACTCAGTGCAAAAAGACAACTAAAGCTTACTGCTCATTTTTTATTTTTTGTTACAAGCCGTGTTTCGTTAAAGCCTATTTATTTTTGTTACAAGCCGTGTTTCGTTAAAGCCTGTGTAAAGTTCATTTGTTTCAATGTACCGGTAGGCACCTGCGGCTTATAGACATGTGCGGCTTATTTATGTTCAAAATAATATATCTTTTTTAATTCAGTGGGTGCGGCTTGTGTGTGTGTGTGTGTGTGTGTGTGTGTGTGTGTGTGTGTGTGTGTGTGTGTGTGTGTGTGTGTGTGTGTGTGTGTGTGTGTTTGTGTGTGTGTGTGTGTGTGTGTGTGTGTGTGTGTGTGTGTGTGTGTGTGTGTGTGTGTGTGTGTGTGTGTGTGTGTGTGTGTGTGTGTGTGTGTGTGTGTGTGTTTCAGTGGCTGTTAGTGCCGTTCAACATTAGCTTATTTCTATGACAACATATTGGATGGCTGTCATACATATTCCATTCACCCAGCTCAGTAACCTCCATAGGTTTTGCCGACTACACGATAATGGAATTTCCCTTTTTACCAGTCATGAGGTTGCTAGAACCTAGCCCAGTGTTTCCCAAACTTGGACCTGGGGACCCCTCTAGGGGTTCACATTTATTTTTTTAGTTTTTTGCGCTACCACTACACAGCTGATTTAAATCATCAAAGCTTAATGAGGAGTTGATTATTTTAATCATCTGTGTAGTGCTATGGCAACAACAACAACAAAAAACGCGCACCCCTTGGGGTCGCCAGAACCGAGTTTGGGAAACACTGACCTAGCCTATAAAGGAAGGTTTATAGCGTAGATTGACAGGTCGAGAGAGAAATCGGCGTAATCAAAGTGACAGACAGTGACACATTCAACAACGGCCTTGTACACTCTTACCTGCATCTAGTTGATCTGGGGTGTAATCATTATTTAGGTAGGTCACTCCCTGTTTTGTTCCATTTGCTTCTGTTTTAAGAAAGCGTTTTGTAAACAACAGCTGGTGCACGATATCTAAGAATGTCTCGAGCCATTGCTCGCCTGAGGTAGAGTTTCTCATGATAAGCTGCAGACCACATTACCTACCGAGAGAGCTTTCGTCTGTATTCTTCGTAGCTGTTTACATTCCACCACAGTCAGAGGCTGGCACCAAGATAGCATTGAATGAGCTGTATTACGCCATAAGCAAATAAGAAAACGCTCACCCAGAGGCGGCGCACCTAGTAGCCAGAGACTTTAATGCAGGGAAACTTAAATCAGTTTTACCTAATTTCTATCAACATGTTACATGTGCAACCAGATGGAAAAGAACTCTGGACCACCTACACTCCACACACAGAGACGCGTACAAAGCTCTCCCTCGCCATCCACTTGGCATATCTGACCATAATTCTATCCTCCTGATTCCAGCTTAAAAGCAAAAATTAAAGCAGGAAGCACCAGTGACTAGATCAATAAAAAAGTGGTCAGATGAAGCAGATGCTAAGCTACATGACTGTTTTGCTAGCACAGACTGGAATATGTTCTGGGATTCATCCGATGGCATTGAGGAGTACACCACATCTGTCATTGGCTTCATCAATAAGTGCATCGATGACCTCGTCCCCACAGTGACCGTACGTACATACCCCAACCAGAAACCATGAATTACAGGCAGCATCCGCACTGAGCTAAAGGCTAGAGCCGCCGCTTTCAAGGAGCGGGACTCTAACCCGGAAGCTTATAAGAAATCCCGCTATGCCCTCCGACGAACCATCAAACAGGCACGCTATGCCCTCCGACGAACCAAATCAAATCAAATGTATTTATATAGCCCTTTTTACATCAGCTGATATCACAAAGTGCTGTACAGAAACCCAGCCTAAAACCCCAAACAGGAAGCAATGCAGGTGTAGAAGCACGGTGGCTAGGAAAAACTCCCTAGAAAGGCCAAAACTTAGGAAGAAACTTAGAGAGGAACCAGGCTATGAGGGGTGGCCAGTCCTCTTCTGGCTGTGCCGGGTGGAGATTATAACAGCACATGGCCAAGATGTTCAAATGTTCATAAATGACCAGCATGGTCAAATAATAATAATCATAGTAGTTGTCGAGGGTGCAACAAGTCAGCAACACAAGAGTAAGTGTCAGTTGGCTTTTTCATAGCCGATCTTCGAGAGTATCTCTACCGCTCCTGCTGTCTCTAGAGAGTTGAAAATAGCAGGTCTGGGACAGGTAGCATGTCCAGTGAACAGGTCAGGGTTCCAGCAGGTCTGGGACAGCAGGTCTGGGACAGGTAGCACGTCCGGTGAACAGGTTAGGGTTCCATAGCTGCAGGCAGAACAGTTGGAACTGGAGCAGCAGCACGGCCAGGTAGACTGGGGACAGCAAGGAGTCATCATGCCAGGTAGTCCTGAGGCATGGTCCAAGGGCTCAGGTCCTCCGAGAGAGAGAGAAAGAGAGAATTAGAGAGAGCATATTTAAATTCACACAGGACATCGGATAAGACAAAAGAAATACTCCAGATGTGAAAGACTGACCCTAGCCCCCCGACACATAAACTACTGCAGCATAAATACTGGAGGCTGAGACAGGAGGGGTCAGGAGACACTGTGGCCCCATCCGATGAAACCCCCGGACAGGGCCAAACAGGTAGGATATAACCCCACCCACTTTGCCAAAGCACAGCCCCCACACCACTGGAGGGATATCGCCAACCACCAACTTACCATCCCGAGACAAGGCCGAGTATAGCCCACAAAGATCTCCGCCACGGCAACCCAGACAGGAAGACCACGTCAGTGACTCAACCCACTCAAGTGACGCACCCCTCCCAGGGACGGCATGGAAGAACACCAGTAAGCCAGTGACTCAGCCCCTGTAATAGGGTTAGAGGCAGAGAATCCCAGTGGAGAGAGGGGAACCGGCTAGGCAGAGACAGCAAGGGCGGTTCGTTGCTCCAGCCTTTCCATTCACCTTCACACCCCTGGGCCAGACTACACTTAATCATAGGACCTACTGAAGAGATGAGTCTTCAGTAAAGACTAAAAGGTTGAAACTGTGTCTACGTCTCTCACATGGGTAGGCAGACCATTCCATAAAAATGGAGCTCTATAGGAGAAAGCCCTGCCTCTAGCTGTTTGCTTAGGAATTCTAGGGACAATTAGGAGGCCCGTGTCTTGTGACCGTAGCGTACGTGTAGGTATGTACGGCAGGACCAAATCGGAAAGATAGGTAGGAGCAAGCCCATATAATGCTTTGTAGGTTAGCAGTAAAACCTTGAAATCAGCCCTTGCCTTAACAGGAAGCCAGTGTAGGGAGGCTAGCACTGGAGTAATATGACCAATTTTTGGGGTTCTAGTCAGGATTCTAGCAGCTGTATTTAGCACTAACTGAAGTTCTGTTTAGTGCTTTATCCGGGTAGCCGGAAAGTAGAGCATTGCAGTAGTCCAACCTAGAAGTAACAAAGGCATGGATTAATTTTTCTGCGTAATTTTTGGACAGAAAGTTTCTGATTTTTGCAATGTTACGTAGATGGAAAAAAGCTGTCCTTGAAACAGTCTTGATATGTTCTTCAAAAGAGAGATCAGGGTCCAGAGTAACGCCGAGGTCCTTCACAGTTTTATTTGAGACGACTGTACAACCATCCAGATTAATTGTCAGATACAACAGAAGATCTCTTTGTTTCTTGGGACCTAGAACAAGCATCTCTGTTTTGTCCGCGTTTAAAAGTAGAAAGTTTGCAGCCATCCACTTCCTTATGTCTGAGACACAGGCAAAGTGTCAATACAGGACTAACATCGAGTCGTACTACACCAACTCTGACGCTTGTCGGATGTGGCAGGGCCTGCAAACCATTACAGACTACAAAGGGAAGCACAGCCGAGAGGTGCCCTATGCTCACTTCAAGGCAAATAACACTGAAACATGCATGAGAGCACCAGCTGTGCCGGAAGACTGTGTGATCACGCTCACCACAGCCGATGTGAGTAAGACCTTTAGACAGGTCAACATTCACAAGGCCGCAGGGCCAGATGGATTACCAGGACGTGTACGGCGAGCATGCGCTGACAAACTAGCAAGTGTCTTCATTGACATTTTCAACCTCTCCCTGTCCGAGTCTGTAATACCAACATGTTTTAAGCAGACCACCATAGTGCCTGTGCCCAAGAACACTAAGGTTACCTGCCTAAATGACTACCGACCAGTAGCACTCACGTATGTAGCCATGAAGTGCTTTGAAAGGCTGGTCATGGCTCACATCAAAACCATCATCCCAGAAACCCTAGACCCACTCCAATTTGCATACCGCCCAAACAGATCAACAGATAGACGCAGTCTCTATTGCACTCCACACTGCCTTTTAACACCTGGACAAAAAGAACACCTATGTGAGAATGCTATTCATTGACTACAGCTCAGCGTTCAACACCATAGTGCCCTCAAAGCTCATCAATAAGCTAAGGACCCTGGGACTAAACACCTCCCTCTGCAACTGGATCCTGGACTTCCTGACGGGCCCTGTTCACTCATGACTGCACGGCCAGCCACGACTCCAACACCATCATTAAATTTGCCAATGACACAACAGTGGTAGGCCTGATCACCGACAACAACGAGACAGACTATAGGGAGGAGGTCAGAGACCTGGCCGTGTGGTGTCAGGACAACACACTCTCCCTCAACGTGATCAAGACTAAGGAGATGATCGTGGACTACAGGAAAAAGAGGACCGAGCATGCCCCCATTCTCATCGATGGGGCTGCAGTGGAGCAGGTTGAGAGCTTCAAGTTCCTTGGTGTCCACATCACCAATAAACTATGGTCCAAGCACATCATGACAGTCGTGAAGCGTGCACGACAAAACCTATTCCCCCTCAGGAGACTGAAAAGATTTGGCATGGGTCCTCAGATCCTCAAAAGGTTCTACAGCTGCACCATCGAGAGCATCCTGACTGGTTGCATCACTGCCTGGTATGGCAACTGCTCAGTCTCCGACCGCAAGGCACTACAGAGGGTAGTGCGAACAGCCCAGTGCATCACAAGCTTCCTGCCATCCAGGACCTCTATACCAGGGGGTGTCAGAGGAAGGCCCTGGAAATTGTCAGACTCCAGCCACCCTAGTCATAGACTGTTCTCTCTGCTACCACATGGCAAGCGGTACCGGAGCGCCAAGTCTAGGTCCAAGAGGCTTCTAAACAGCTTCTACCCCAAGCCATAAGACTCCTGAACATCTAGTCAAATGGCTACCCAGACTATTCACATTGCCCCTCCTGCCTCTCCACACCACTGCCGCTCTCTGCTGTCATCTATGCATAGTCACTTTAGTAACCTCTTAGTGATTCCTTCGAGATAGGATCCCGTTAACGGGATCGTTTGACAAAATAGCATGGCGCAAAATTCAAAACAGCAAAAATATCATCATTTCAATTTCTCAAACATACGACTATTTTACACCATTTTAAAGATACACTTGTCCTTAATGTAACCACATTTTCCGATTTCAAAAAGGCTTTACAGCGAAAGCAAAATATTAGATTATGTTAGGAGAGTACATAGACAAAAATAACCACACAGCCATTTTCCAAGCAAGGAGATATGTCACAAAAACCCAAAACACAGCTAAATGAAGCACTAACCTTTTGACGATCTTCATCAGATGACACTCCTAGGACATCATGTTACACAATACATGTATGTTTTGTTCGATAAAGTTCATATTTATATCCAAAAACAGCATTTTACATTGGTGCGTGATGTTCAGAAAATGTTTAGCCTCCAAAACTTCCGGTGAATGAGCACACATATTACAGAAATACTCATCATAAACGTTGACAAAAAACATAACAATTATTTTAAGAATTATAGATACAGAACTCCTTTATGCAACCGCTGTCAGATTTTAAAATAGCTTTTTGGAAAACGCACATTTTTCAATATTCTGAGTACATAGCTCGCCATCACAGCAAGCTATACAGACACCCGCCAAGTTCGGGGTCCCCTAAACTCAGAATTAGTATTATAAATATTGTCTTACCTTTGCTGATCTTCGTCAGAATGCACTCCCAGGACTGCTACATCCACAAGAAATGTTGTTTTTGTTTTGAAATAATCAATTTTTATGTCCAAATACCTCCGTTTTGTTCGTGCGTTCAGGTCACTATCCAAATGCATAATGTGCGAGTGTAATTTGAGACACAAAAAGTCAAAATGTTCCATTTCCGTTCTTAGAAGCATGTCAAACGTTGTTTACGATCAATCTTTGTGGTATTTTTAACGTAGAAATGCGATAATATTCCAACCAGACAATAGCGTATTCATTCCAGAAGAAAAATAAGGAAAGGCGTGCTCTCGGGACCGCGCATTTCCAATGCCTTTGTCCTCAGGCAGTCCACTCAGTGACTGAGCTTCTATATTCTGCCCGGTTACAGGACATGGATGAAACAACTTTCTGAGGGCTTTTGACAGCCAATGGAAGCCTTAGGAAGTGCAACGTGACCCCACCGACACTGTAGTTTCGAAATGCATTCAAAAGAAGAACTACAATTCTCAGACCTTCCACTTCCTGGTTTAAATTTTCTCAGGTTTTTGCCTGCCATATGAGTTCTGTTATACTCACAGACACCCATTCAGAGTGTTTTCTATCCAAATCTACTAATAATATGCATATTCTAGTTTCTGGGCAAGAGTAGTAACCAGTTTAATTTGGGTACGTTTTTCATCCGGGCGTGAAAATACTGCACCCTATCCTTAAGAGGTTTTAATTAACTCTACCTACATGTACGTATTTCCTCAACTAACCGATGCCCCCGCACATTGACTCTGTACTGATATTATAATATTACTGATATTATATTATTATTACTGATAATATATTATTACTGATATTACTATATTATTACTATATTATTACTGATATTACTATATTATTACTGATATTATTATATTACTACTGATATTATATTATTACTGATAGTACTATATTATTACTGATATTATAATATTATTACTGATAGTACTATATTATTACTGATATTATTATATTATTACTGATATTATATTATTACTGATATTATATTATTACTGATATTATTATTTCATGTTTGTCATTATTGCCTTTGTAACCTTTATTTAACCAGGCAAGTCAGTTAAGAACAAATTCTTAATTACAATGACGGCCTAGGAACAGTGGGTTAACTGCCTTGTTCAGGGGGCAGAACGACATATTTTTACCTTGTCAGCTCGGGGATTCGATCCAGCAACCTTTCGGTTACTGGCCTTTACTGATACGATGTCTTTAACACTGTGTAAAAACTTTAATGTTCTGTCCTGGTCTGCTTTTACTGAATTTGCAAAGCAAAAAATATATATATATTTTTTAAATCTTTACTTAAAAGTAAATGATGTCTGAGAATAAGAAGCTTCAGTATTGAACACTGGTGTACTTGGTGTGGGGTTGGGACGACGATCTATTATATCTTTGTACTATAAGACATTTGTGGATTTCTTTTGAAGGCTTTTCAAAATAAAGTTATTTTTTTTAGGGTATTCAGGCTTGATTGTAATTTATTTCTCAGTCTTGAATGTGTTGGTTTGTTTCAGTACAGTGGGATGATTCAATGGTTTTTACCTGTTTTATGTTGTGGTGTGCAACAGTATTTTCTAACCAGTTAAAGGAGCCCCTACTTCAGGGATCATCAGTTAGATTCAGCCACGGACCGATTATATATATATTTTTAATGGATGGTCAGAGGGCCAGAACATAATAACAAATAATTTGTAGACTGCAATTTCACCTAAAGCCCAAACAGATATATTTGACTAAAACATAATTTCAAACCTTGCTTACATTTATATACGATCACATATATCTCTCTATTATGCATGTGAATACTTTGGAACAGATTTCCAAAAATTGCTGGTGTTTTTACACTACTGTACAATATGCCCCCCTCTAAAAAATGATGTTCAGAAAACTTAGGGGGCCAACTAAAATCACAGCAGACCAAATTCGGCAGCCAGTTGAGGAACCCAACCCTACTGATTTGTGAGTAGGAATGTAATTCAATACATTGTAATATGTATGTAATATATTGTATTGTAATACAAAGTACAATGTAATATGTTCTAGTACTTGCAAATGTAATAGTAACATGTAGCAGTGGAGACATTTAAAAGATAAAAGCAGCATAGCACAGTCAAACAGGCAGACTCTTAACATAGTTTTTCCCCCAGATTTATCATCATTATATTAATATATAGACATTCTGTCCTGTCCTGCTATTCGATAACAGCAGTTCTAATGACCTTAATTCAACAGCCGTCCAATCATATTCCCGGAGAAAGTTACGTCGGCGCGGTGTAAACCAATCGGATAGTCGAATCACTATCAACATCCGCCTAACATCCGCCTAAACACTAAACGTAGCCATTTTCTTTTTTTAGGAACAGAATTAGCTAGCTAACTCAATCTCTCAGTACAAACCTGCAAATGTAACTAGCTCGATCAATATCATTACACCAAAAACATTGTATTTTTTATTTTACTTGAACTCGAGGAAGGTAAGATATTTATAATTTGTACAATAATGTCGAGTTTCTTTTCAACTGTTAATAAAGGCTGGTCCTAAGAGCTCGTCGTGTTTACATTAGCTCACTAACTTCACCGCACTATCAGCTAGCTAACCGTGACTAAATAATACTTTCTGTGTTATGTTTGGAAGTAATCCCAGCTATTTAGCTGCAGTTTAAAAATGTATTATGTGTATCAGTGTACCGTTCAATCAGTTGTGGTTTCGTGTGTCGGGACTATCAGTCATCTAGAAACGGTATTATTCCTCGGTGCCGGTGGGTCGATATTCACTGGCGGTCCATCGCAACTCTCTGGACTGGAGTTGCCCATCCCCTACTCTAGAGATAATAACAGACAACTCAGTGGAACTGTAAAATGGTCCGTCAAAAAAATATTACGATAGTAATACAACATAAATACCATTACTGTATATCTTTGCTATGTCTGTCTCTCACACCACCTTGGGCTAAGGTAGAGAGAGAGAGTCATTCAAGGTCTATGCAGTGGATAGAAATGTATGCCTGCCCAGTACTGTAGTGACAGATTATTACTTATCTATACCACTCGAGGAGCAGTGACCTAAATAGAAGCATCGCATAGACCAGTAACAGCATTAACAGCAGTAGTCTGTTTTAACAGCGCATTACACTAAATAAACCGGCCTGGTAGCCAACCGCAGGTAGCTGGACAATAGCTAGGTTCAGGTTGACTGTCTGGCTAGTGTCTCTCTGGCCAGTGTTGAACGACTGTCTTGTTTGTGGCTGATAGCTATCACTTGCTGTCTAAAGAGGCCTAATATTTAGAATCATACTCTATTCGACTTTTAGTAATTTTAGGTCCCTTAAGGGACGGATGGTCTCTCTCTGACTCTAGGCCTGCTGTAACCTATAGCCAGAGGCTGTTTTCTACAGTCGCTAACCGTGGAGAACTGGCGGCATTCACGCAAAACTGAAACCACCGCATTTAAACATGGAAAGATGACTTGGGATTATGCCCGAATATAGACAGTGTAGTTATTCCCTCCGCAAGGCAATCAAACAAGTAAAATGTCGGTATAGGGACAAAGTGGAGTCGCAATTTAGCAGCTCAGACATGAGACGTATGTGGCAGGTCCTACAGGCATTTACGGATATTACTGTACTGTTGGAGCTAGAAACACAAGCATTAGGTATTACTGTACTGTTAGAGCTAGAAACACAAGCATTAGGTATTACTGTACTGTTGGAGCTAGAAACACAAGCATTAGATATTACTGTACTGTTAGAGCTAGAAACACAAGCATTAGGTATTACTGTACTGTTGGAGCTAGAAACACAAGCATTAGATATTACTGTACTGTTGGAGCTAGAAACACAAGCATTAGGTATTACTGTACTGTTGGAGCTAGAAACACAAGCATTAGATATTACTGTACTGTTGGAGCTAGAAACACAAGCATTAGGTATTACTGTACTGTTGGAGCTAGAAACACAAGCATTAGGTATTACTGTACTGTTGGAGCTAGAAACACAAGCGTTAGGTATTACTGTACTGTTGGAGCTAGAAACACAAGCATTAGGTATTACTGTACTGTTGGAGCTAGAAACACAAGCATTAGGTATTACTGTACTGTTGGAGCTAGAAACACAAGCATTAGGTATTACTGTACTGTTGGAGCTAGAAACACAAGCGTTTCGCTGCACCTGCCATAACATTGGCAAATCTGTGTACGCTACCAATAAAATAAAATTTGATTTGATTTGGCTATTGGTCTCATTCACTGCCGGTACTGTAGCTGGCCTATCAAAATGCCTAGGGCTAGGCCCTGTAGCTAGGTACAGTTTTACACAGTGACCTACCTATCTGTCAGTTTTCATACTCAATGTTCTGTATGACTTTTGTGCGTTTCAGAGTGTGGAAATGCTGCGACTGTAGGAGAGGAGGAGGAGGAGGAGTGCGAACAGTCAGTCAGTGGACCGGTATGCACTATGACAGAAGGTAAGTTCACTTCTATCTCTCTGAGTTTCTACTGTAGTTTCTTCTATACTTTAAGCCCCCCCTTCTCTCTGTCTCACCATCTCTCCCTCTCTTCCCTCTAACTGAAGGGTGGGTCGGGGAGACTGCAACAGCTCCTCCGACCACGACTACCGCTACATGGACTACCGTGGCTACGGACAGGAAGAGGAGGAGCCGGGGACAGGATATGACTTCAGAGCTGCCTCCGGCCACAGGGACCAAGCCGACCAACTGGCGTGCGTCCGGGAGTTCGCGACCCCGGGCCTTCTCCACGACAACCGGCCGGGGTTCCGTCAGAGGCGTGGGGGGAGAGGGGAGGGGGGCGGTCCGGGTCGTGTGGGTAAAGGGTTACTATCATCCTGCCCCCCTCGATCCCTGGTCCAGCCAGAGGTAGCCCTGCCCAGGCTACAGAGAGAGGAGAGCGAAGGAGAGCAATACAGGAGAGACTTCCAGAGCTTCAGGCCTGGGTCCGAGGCCGGGGGAAGAGGGGGATACCCAGATAACCACACCTCTCACCCAGGGGAGAGAGAGAGAGAGGGAGACTGGGGGAGGATGGAAGGTGGAGGACAGGAGGATTACAACACCGTGATAAGAGGACCAGGGGAGGAGAAGAGGTTCCCCAGAGGAGGAGGACTAGGGAAGAGAAAGGTGGGCAGCTAAATCCACAGATGCAGGGGGAGGTGTATTTTAGGATACTCAACCATATATAATAGACAGAAAACAAGATAAGGACATTTTCTAAAGCAAATTTGTGTGTTTGCTTCCACTGTCTTAATTTTTTTTTTTTTTATGGTAGTGGAAGAAATTGTTTTTACTGCAGTAGTAGTAGTGTTGATGGTACTACTGTAGAAATAGTACTATTGATTGTAGCAGCTAGTATCAGTAGTAGTGTTGTGAAGGGCGGCACACAATTGGCCCAGCGTCGTTAGGGTTTGGCCGGGGAAAGCCGTCATTGTAAATAAGAATTTGTTCTTAACTGACTTGCCTAGTTAAATAAAGGTTACATAAAAAAAATACAAAAATAAATACCAGTCAGCTATTGCGAGTGTACCCATGAGTTTACCAGTCAAATTGACAGGGTTAGAGGTTCCAAGCCTATTCTATTCATTCTATTTCTATGTCTGCTACTGCATTGTGGGGGAGCATTGCCTATGCAACCGAATACTTTTTTGCTAGTTTCTTGTTTCAGCAAGGAGCAACAAAGTTTCATCACGTTGTTAAGAGTTTGTGTTACCACAGAAACAGACTTGACTGCATGAATGCCTGGCCGTCCAGTCTTCAGTCTAGTCAGGGGTACCGATCTATTTAGCTAAACGTTCCTCTCCTTGAACCTTCTCCTCTAGTCTGGGTACCGGTCTCTAGCTAATGTTCCTCTCCTTGGACCTTCTCCTCTAGTCTGGGTACCGGTCTCTTTAGCTAATGTTCCTCTCCTTGAACCTTCTCCTCTAGTCTGGGTACCGGTCTCTTTAGCTAATGTTCCTCTCCTTGGACCTTCTCCTCTAGTCTGGGTACCGGTCTCTTTAGCTAATGTTCCTCTCCTTGAACCTCTCCTCTAGTCTGGGTACCGGTCTCTTTAGCTAATGTACCTCTCCTTGGACCTTCTCCTCTAGTCTGGGTACCGGTCTCTTTAGCTAATGTACCTCTCCTTGGACCTTCTCTTCTAGTCTGGGTACCGGTCTCTTTAGCTAACGTTCCTCTCCTTGGACCTTCTCCTCTAGTCTGGGTACCGGTCTATTTAGCTAAACGTTCCTCTCCTTGGACCTTCTCTTCTTGTCTGGGTACCATTCGGCAATCTAGGGTGTGTTCGAGAGTGCGCTCTGTCCGTTTTGTAAATTCAGAGCGTTGTCAGATTGTGTTTGTAAATTCAGAGCGTTGTCAGATTGTAAATTCAGAGCGTTGTCAGATTGTGTTTGTAAATTCAGAGCGTTGTCAGATTGTAAATTCAGAGCGTTGTCAGATTGTCCGTTTTTAAATTCAGAGCGTTGTCAGATTGTAAATTCACAGCGTTGTCAGATTGGCCGTTTTTAAATTCAGAGCGTTGTCAGATTGTAAATTCAGAGCGTTGTCAGATTGTGTTTGTAAATTCAGAGCACACTCTGGCCGAGGAGTAGGGTTGATCCGAGTGTCTGACCTCACAACGGCAGTCAAGCACCCAAGCTAACTGGTGAAAGTTAGCTAGCATGTTAGCTACTTCCAGACATAATTGAGAAAACACCTCACTCTGACAATTTTACTCGCACTAGCAGAGCTGGTTAGGCTGTTTTCATGTCACCCAGAGCGTTGGTGACTAACTGTGCTGCTGGCAACAATTTAATTAAGCTTTTTTTGCCGATATTTACTGACACCGGCCATATTCAACGGGTTTTGAGCGTTCGTAAATTCATCAGTTATTCTGCGCTCTGGGACACTCAGACGAGAGTGCTCTGAAATCGGAGTAGATAGAGAGAATTTACTTACTCGCCCCTAAACGTTCAATATGCAGCTGGATATACAGCGAAGTTGCTCATTGTTTGTTGGAAATAACATTAATATGTTTCATGACAACATGTGGCGCCCAGAAAATAGTATAA
>NC_138303.1:5082500-5107500 GCF_965601325.2 Salmo salar
GAGATGGTTGTCCTTCTGGAAGGTTCTCCCATCTCCACAGAGGAACTCTAGAACTCTGTCAGAGTGACCATCGTGTTCTTGGTCACCTCCCTGACCAAGGCTCTTCTTCCCCGATTGCTCAGTTTGGCCAGGCGGCCAGCTCTAGGAAGAGTCTTGGTGGTTACAAACTTCTTCCATTTAAGAATGATGGAGGCCACTATGTTCTTGGGGACCTTCAATGCTGCAGAAATGTTTTGGTACCCTTCCCCAGATCTGTGCCTCGACACAATCCTATCTCGGAGCTCTACGGACAATTCCTTAGACCTCATGGCTTGGTTTTTGCTCTGACATGCACTGTTAACTGTGGAACCTTATATAGATATATTTTTATATATTTTTATATATATTCTTATATATATATATTCTCACGTCACCCCGCTCCTCCGCTCTCTCCACTGGCTTCCAGTTGAAGCTCGCATCCGCTACAAGACCATGGTGATTGCCTACGGAGCTGTGAAGGGAACGGCACCTCCATACCTTCAGGCTCTGATCAGGCCCTACACCCAAACAAGGGCACTGCGTTCATCCACCTCTGGCCTGCGGCCCCTCTACCTCTGAGGAAGCACAGTTCCCGCTCAGCCCAGTCAAAACTGTTCGCTGCTCTGGCACCCCAATGGTGGAACATGCTCCCTCACGATGCCAGGACATTGGAGTCAATCACCACCTTCCGGAGACACCTGAAACCCCACCTCTTTAAGGAATACCTAGGATAGGATAAAGTAATCCTTCTAACCCCCCCCCCTAAAATATTTAGATGCACTATTGTAAAGTGGTTGTTCCACTGGATATCATAAGGTGAATGCACCAATTTGTAAGTCGCTCTGGATAAGAGCGTCTGCTAAATGACTTAAATGTAATGTAAATGTAATAGACAGGTGTTTGCCTTTCCAAATCATGTCCAATCAATTGAATTTACCACAGGTGGACTCCAATAAAGTTGTAGAAACATCTCAAGCATGATCAATAGAAACAGGATGCACCTGAACTCAATTTAGAGTCTGATAAGAGAATTATCTAATAAAGGTAAATGAATCAATAATCCATTATTAATTAGTAGTTATTTAGCATGGATAATGAATAATTAATGTACTGAATGGTTAGACCCATAAGGTCTAGTAGAAGGCCGGGACAAAATGTGTGTGTTTTTTTTAAGCAGGGGTGTTTTAGTAGCAGGGAGGTAGTGATTAACAGTAGACTTCTGTTTTACCCGACTTAGAAACATGGAGAGACTTTGGAGAAAACCGGGGAGGTACCCCCAAGGTTTCTCTAATCTCTGGGGAAAAGAACAGGCAGCGTTGGATAGTGATTAACGGTTGTGAGAAATCCGGGGCGTGAAACATACATCTAATATTTGTGTGTATGTATGTGCGTAGGTTAACTACGGTTTGTGTGTGGAGGAGTGTGCGTAAATGAGGAGACTGGATATAATGATGTTTTGTTATTTGGACCTCCAGAACGTTCTCATGAATAAAGCCGAATGAACCTTTTGCAGAAAAGCTGAGTCCTTGCCTAATTATTCTTAAACCCAGTGTCTTACAAACCCTGGGGATTAGTCAAGGCTTATTGATTGATAATAATTAACATTAAGATATAAAATTCCGTTAACAGAGTCTCATCGCAAAGGGTCTGAATAATTATGTAAATAAGGGATGTCTGTTTTTTTATTTTTAATAACTAACCGTTGGTTTTACGGTAATATTACCAGCCCCGTAGTAGTGACTGCAGTAGAAGTAACCTATGACTGTGGTACTTCTATCTCCATAGGGTTTCTCCATGGGTTGTCCCGGTGAGGACCGTGGGGGTCCAGATCCCAGCTCATCCTCCTCTTCCTGTATAGAGCACCCGGTTCAGATGGACTACAGACCAGACCTCCTGGACTTCAACCAGAGACCTTCCAACATCATCATGTTACGCATGCTGCCACCCAATGCTACTGCCAACGAGGTGTGTGTGTGTGTGTGTGTCCAAATGATGAAATGTGGTTTATGTGTGCTATCATTGAGGTGTGTGTGTGTGTGTGTGTGTGTGTGTGTGTGTGTGTGTGTGTGTGTGTGTGTGTGTGTGTGTGTGTGTGCGTGTGCGTGTGCGTGTGTGTGTAGATCCGTGCCCAGCTTCAGGACCAGGGGATTGACACAACAGAGGTTATGATTCGCCTGATGACAAACAAGTCTTCAGGTGAGACTGACATACTGATCTCATCTCTCTCTCTCCCCCTCTCTCTCTTTCTTTCCCCTCGTTCTCCTCTCTTCTCTCCCCTATTCTCTCTCTCCTTCCTTCCTCTCTCTCTCTTTCTCCTTCCTCTTTCTCCTCCTCTTTCTCCTTCCTCTCTCTCTCCTTCCTCTCTTTCTTTCTCTCTCTCTCTCTCTCTCTCTCTCTCTCTCTCTCTCTCTCTCTCTCTCTCTCTCTCTCTCTCCTCTCCCATATTCTCCCCTCTCTCTCTATTTCTCTCTCTCTCTCTCCTCTCCCATATTCTCCCTTCTCTCTCTCACTCTCTCTCTCTCTCTCTCTCTCTCTCTCTCTCTCTCTCTCCTTTTATTTCATTGCTCTGACTGGCTGACCACTCTTTCTCCTCCACCCCCCCCACCCCTCAATTCTCCGTTCACTGCCAAATATGACATATTCCACTGCTGTTCTCTTCCACCTCAAAGCATAGAGGAGCTGATGTGTGTTTGTTCCTCTGAGTTTACAGATCAGACTCAAAGTGAAGTGGCCACATCTATTTCTACCTCTCTCTTGCCCAATCCCAAATCAACCACTAGCTTATCCGCCGCTCATATTGAATCCACACAATTGCCTAAGACATTGGGGGCTGGCAGGGACATTGGGGGCTGGCAGGCAGGGACACTGTGGATAGTCATTTTAAGATTGTATTCTGGTTCTATTTTCAAGACTTCAATGGATAATGGTACATACATATCTCACACCAGGTAATACTACATAAATACCTCACACCAGGTAATAGTACATAAATACCTCACACCAGGTAATAGTACATACATATCTCACACCAGGTAATACTACATAAATACCTCACACCAGGTAATACATAGATCTCACACCAGGTAATAGTACATACATACCTCACACCAGGTAATAGTACATAATACCTCACACCAGGTAATACTACATAAATACCTCACACCAGGTAATAGAACATAAATACCTCAGACCAGGTAATACTACATAAATACCTCACACCAGGTAATAGTATATAGATCTCACGCCAGGTAATAGTACATAAATATCTCACACCAGGTAATAGTACATACATACCTCACACCAGGTAATACTACATAAATACCTCACACCAGGTAATAGTACATAAATAACTCACACCAGGTAATAGTATATAGATCTCACACCAGGTAATACTACATAAATACCTCACACCAGGTAATACTACATAAATACCTCATACCAGGTAATATAACGTAAATACCTCACACCAGGTAATAGTACATAAATACCTCACACCAGGTAATAGTATATAAATACCTCACACTAGGTAATAGTATATATACCTCACACCAGGTAATAGTACATAAATACCTCACACCAGGTAATAGTACATAAATACCTCACACCAGGTAATAGTACATAAATACCTCACACCAGGTAATAGTACATAAATAACTCACACTAGGTAATAGTACATAAATACCTCACACCAGGTAATAGTATATAGATCTCACACCAGGTAATACTACATAAATACCTCACACCAGGTAATACTACATAAATACCTCACACCAGGTAATAGTACATAAATACCTCACACCAGGTAATAGTACATAAATACATCATACCAGGTAATAGTACATAAATACCTCACACCAGGTAATAGTACATAAATACCTCACACCAGGTAATAGTACATAAATACCTCACACCAGGTAATAGTACATAAATACCTCACACCAGGTAATACTACATAAATACCTCACACCAGGTAAAAGTACATAAATACCTCACACCAGGTAATACTACATAAATACCTCACACCAGGTAATAGTATATAGATCTCACACCAGGTAATAGTAAATAAATACCTTACACCAGTTAAAAGTTACCTGTCCAGTGTAGCAGCAACACACCCTCTCCCTCCTCTCGCTTTCTCTCCCTCCTCTCTCTCTCCTCTCTTTCGCCTCTCACTCCTATTTCCTCTCCCTCCCATCTCCCTCCTCTCCCCTCCTCCCCTCCTCTCGCTCTCTCCCTCCTCTCGCTCTCTCCCTCCTCTCGCTCTCTCCCTCCTTTCGCTCTCTCCCTCCCCTCTCTCTCCCCTCTCTCTCTCCCCTCTCTCCCCTCTCTCTCCTCCCTCCTCTCTCTCTCCTCTCACTCCTCCCTCCTCTCTCTCTCCCTCCTCTCTCTCCTCGCTCTCTCTCTCCTCTCCCTCCTCTCGCTCTCTCTCTCCTCTCCCTCCTCTCTCTCCCCTCTCTCTCCTCTCTCTCCCCCTCTCTCTCTTCTCTCCTCTCTCCTCTCTCTAAAGCACTAACCCGACACTGCGTTGTTATGTTGTTGTTGTTGTTGGGTTGCCATGGCGCTGGCTGGTTGGCGTGGTGACCAGGTCAGAGCCGTGGATTCGCCTTCGTGGAGTTTAATCACATACAGGAGGCCTGCCGCTGGATGGAGACCAATCAGGTCACTCTACACACACACACACACACACACACACACACACACACACACACACACACACACTGAGACACAAACACACACACTCCTGTGTTTTCTGATGCTGATTAATGTCTGTGGTATAACTGATGCTGATGTGGTCTGTGGTATAGCTGATGCTGATGTGGTATAACTGATGCTGATGTGGTATAACTGATGCTGATGTGGTCTGTGGTATACCTGATGCTGATGTGGTCTGTGGTATAGCTGATGCTGGTGTGGTCTGTGGTATAACTGATGCTGGTGTGGTATAACTGATGCTGGTGTGGTCTGTGGTATAACTGATGCTGATGTGGTCTGTGGTATAGCTGATGCTGATGTGGTATAACTGATGCTGATGTGGTCTGTGGTATACCTGATGCTGATGTGGTCTGTGGTATAACTGATGCTGATGTGGTCTGTGGTATAACTGATGCTGGTGTGGTATAACTGATGCTGGTGTGGTCTGTGGTATAACTGATGCTGGTGTGGTATAACTGATGCTGGTGTGGTCTGTGGTATAAATGATGCTGGTGTGGTATAACTGATGCTGATGTGGTATAACTGATGCTGATGTGGTATAACTGATGCTGATGTGGTCTGTGGTATAACTGATGCTGGTGTGGTCTGTGGTATAACTGATGCTGGTGTGGTCTGTGGTATAACTGATGCTGGTGTGGTCTGTGGCATAACTGATGCTGATGTGGTATAACTGATGCTGATGTGGTATAACTGATGCTGATGTGGTATAACTGATGCTGATGTGGTATAACTGATGCTGATGTGATCTGTGGTATAACTGATGCTGATGTGGTCTGTGGTATAACTGATGCTGGTGTGGTCTGTGGTATAACTGATGCTGGTGTGGTCTGTGGTATAACTGATGTGGTCTGTGGTATAACTGATGCTGATGTGGTATAACTGATGCTGATGTGGTATAACTGATGCTGATGTGGTATAACTGATGCTGATGTGATCTGTGGTATAACTGATGCTGATGTGGTCTGTGGTATAACTGATGCTGGTGTGGTCTGTGGTATAACTGATGCTGGTGTGGTCTGTGGTATAACTGATGCTGATGTGGTCTGTGGTATAACTGATGCTGATGTGGTCTGTGGTATAACTGATGCTGATGTGGTATAACTGATGCTGGTGTGGTCTGTGGTATAGCTGATGTGGTATAACTGATGCTGGTGTGGTCTGTGGTATAACTGATGTGGTCTGTGGTATAACTGGTGTGGTCTGTGGTATAACTGATGCTGATGTGGTCTGTGGTATAACTGATGTGGTCTGTGGTATAACTGATGCTGATGTGGTCTGTGGTATAACTGATGCTGATGTGGTCTGTGGTATAACTGATGCTGATGTGGTCTGTGGTATAACTGATGCTGATGTGGCCTGTGGTATAACTGATGCTGATGTGGTCTGTGGTATAACTGATGCTGATGTGGTATAACTGATGCTGATGTGGTCTGTGGTATAACTGATGCTGATGTGGTCTGTAGTATAACTGATGCTGATGTGGTATAACTGATGCTGATGTGGTATAACTGATGCTGATGTGTTATAACTGATGCTGATGTGGTCTGTGGTATAACTGATGCTGATGTGGTCTGTGGTATAACTGATGTGGTCTGTGGTATAACTGATGTGGTCTGTGGTATAACTGATGCTGATGTGGTATAACTGATGTGGTCTGTGGTATAACTGATGCTGATGTGGTCTGTAATATAACTGATGCTGATGTGGTATAACTGATGCTGATGTGGTATAACTGATGCTGATGTGGTCTGTGCTATAACTGATGCTGATGTGGTCTGTGGTATAACTGATGCTGGTGTGGTCTGTACTATAACTGATGCTTATGTGGTCTGAGGTATAACTGATGTGGTCTGTGGTATAATGGATGCTGGTGTGGTCTGTGGTCTGTGGTATAACTGATGTGGTCTGTGGTATAACTGATGTGGTCTGTGGTATAACTGATGTGGTCTGTGGTATAACTGATGCTGGTGTGTTATAACTGATGCTGATGTGGTCTGTGGTATAACTGGTGTGGTCTGTGGTATAACTGGTGTGGTCTGTGGTATAACTGATGTGGTCTGTGGTATAACTGATGCTGTTGTGGTATAACTGATGCCTGATGTGGTCTGTGGTATAACTGATGCTGGTGTGGTCTGTGATATAACTGATGCTGATGTGGTCTGTGGTATAACTGATGTGGTCTGTGGTATAACTGATGCTGATGTGGTATAACTAATGCTGATGTGGTGTAACTGATGCTGGTGTGGTCTGTGGTATAACTGATGCTGATGTGTTCTGTGGTATAACTGATGCTGGTGTGGTCTGTGGTATAACTGATGCTGGTGTGGTCTGTGGTATAACTGATGTGGTCTGTGGTATAACTGATCTGGTCTGTGGTATAACTGATGTGGTCTGTGGTATAACTGATGCTGGTGTGGTATAACTGATGCTGATGTGGTCTGTGGTATAACTGATGTGGTCTGTGGTATAACTGATGTGGTCTGTGGTATAACTGATGTGGTCTGTGGTATAACTGATGCTGGTGTGTTATAACTGATGCTGATGTGGTCTGTGGTATAACTGGTGTGGTCTGTGGTATAACTGATGTGGTCTGTGGTATAACTGATGCTGTTGTGGTATAACTGATGCTGATGTGGTCTGTGGTATAACTGATGCTGATGTGGTCTGTGGTATAACTTATGTGGTCTGTGGTATAACTGATGTGGTCTGTGGTATAACTGATGCTGGTGTGGTATAACTGATGCTGATGTGGTCTGTGGTATAACTGATGTGGTCTGTGGTATAACTGATGTGGTCTGTGGTATAACTGATGCTGGTGTGTTATAACTGATGCTGATGTGGTATAACTGGTGTGGTCTGTGGTATAACTGATGTGGTCTGTGGTATAACTGATGCTGTTGTGGTATAACTGATGCTGATGTGGTCTGTGGTATAACTGATGCTGATGTGGTCTGTGGTATAACTTATGTGGTCTGTGGTATAACTGATGTGGTCTGTGGTATAACTGATGCTGGTGTGGTATAACTGATGCTGATGTGGTTTGTGGTATAACTGATGTGGACTGTGGTATAACTGATGCTGGTTTGGTCTGTGGTATAACTGGTGTGGTCTGTGGTATAACTGATGCTGATGTGGTCTGTGGTATAACTGATGCTGATGTGGTCTGTGGTATAACTGATGTGGTCTGTGGTATAACTGATGCTGATGTGGTATAACTGATGCTGATGTGGTGTAACTGATGCTGGTGTGGTCTGTGGTATAACTGATGCTGGTGTGGTCTGTAATATAACTGATGCTGATGTGGTCTGTGGTATAACTGATGCTGGTGTGGTCTGTGGTATAACTGATGCTGGTGTGGTATAACTGATGCTGATGTGGTCTGTGGTATAACTGATGTGGTCTGTGGTATAACTGATGTGGTCTGTGGTATAACTGATGCTGGTGTGGTCTGTGGTATAACGGGTGAGGTCTGTGGTATAACTGATGCTGATGTGGTCTGTGGTATAACTGATGTGGTCTGTGGTATAACTGATGCTGATGTGGTATAACGGATGCTGATGTGGTATAACTGATGCTGATGTGGTCTGTGGTATAACAGATGCTGATGTGGTCTGTAGAATAACTGTCTTGACACACCAATGCACATCAGACACTTTCCACTCTCTCTCCTCACTCTCTTTTTTACCTTCTTTCAGAGGACTTCAAAACCCTACTACACTCGCTCTATCCCTCTCTTTCCCACCCCTCGCTCTATCCCTCTCTCTTCCCCCCCTCGCTCTATCCCTCTCTCTTCCCCCCCTCGCTCTATCCCTCTCTCTTTCCACCCCTCGCTCTATCCCTCTCTCTTCCCCCCTCGCTCTATCCCTCTCTTTCCCCCTCGCTCTATCCCTCTCTTCCCTCCCTCGCTCTATCCCTCTCTTCCCCCCCTCGCTCTATCCCTCTCTTCCCTCCCTCGCTCTATCCCTCTCTCCCCCCCCCCCTCGCTCTATCCCTCTCTCTCCCCCCTCGCTCTATCCCTCTCTCTCCCCCCCTCGCTCTATCCCTCTCTCCACCCCTCGCTCTATCCCTCTCTCCACCCCTCGCTCTATCCCTCTCTCTCCACCCCTCGCTCTATCCCTCTCTCTCTTTCCCCCCTCGCTCTATCCCTCTCTCTCTTTCCCCCCTCGCTCTATCCCTCTCTCTCCCCCCTCGCTCTATCCCTCTCTTTTCCACCCCTCGCTCTATCCCTCTCTCTTTCCCCCCTCGCTCTATCCCTCTCTCTTTCCCCCCTCGCTCTATCCCTCTCTCTTTCCCCCTCGCTCTATCCCTCTCTCTTTCCCCCTCGCTCTATCCCTCTCTCTTTCCACCCCTCGCTCTATCCCTCTCTCTTTCCCCCCTCGCTCTATCCCTCTCTCTCTTTCCCCCCTCGCTCTATCCCTCTCTTCCCCCCCTCGCTCTATCCCTCTCTTTTCCACCGCTCGCTCTATCCCTCTCTTCCCCCCCTCGCTCTATCCCTCTCTCTCCCCCCCTCGCTCTATCCCTCTCTCTTTCCCCCCTCGCTCTATCCCTCTCTCCTTCCCCCTCGCTCTATCCCTCTCTCTTTCCCCCCTCGCTCTATCCCTCTCTCTTTCCCCCCTCGCTCTATCCCTCTCTCTTTCCCCCTCGCTCTATCCCTCTCTCTTTCCCCCTCGCTCTATCCCTCTCTCTTTCCCCCTCGCTCTATCCCTCTCTCTTTCCCCCTCGCTCTATCCCTCTCTCTTTCCACCCCTCGCTCTTTCCCCCTCGCTCTATCCCTCTCTCTTTACCCCCTCGCTCTTTCCCCCTCGCTCTCTCCCCCCTCGCTCTATCCCTCTCTCTTTCCCCCTCGCTCTATCCCTCTCTCTCCCCCCTCGCTCTATCCCTCTCTCCCCCCCTCGCTCTATCCCTCTCTCTTTCCACCCCTCGCTCTATCCCTCTCTCTTTCCCCCCTCGCTCTATCCCTCTCTCTTTCCCCCTCGCTCTATCCCTCTCTCTTTCCCCCCTCGCTCTATCCCTCTCTCTTTCCCCCCTCGCTCTATCCCTCTCTCTTTCCACCCCTCGCTCTATCCCTCTCTCTTCCCCCCTCGCTCTATCCCTCTCTTACCCCCTCGCTCTATCCTTCTCTTTTCCACCCCTCGCTCTATCCCTCTCTCTTTCCCCCTCGCTCTATCCCTCTCTCTTTCCCCCCTCGCTCTATCCCTCTCTCTTTCCCCCTCGCTCTATCCCTCTCTCTTTCCCCCTCGCTCTATCCCTCTCTCTTTCCCCCTCGCTCTATCCCTCTCTCTTCCCCCCCTTGCTCTATCCCTCTCTCTTCCCCCCTCGCTCTATCCCTCTCTCTCTTCTCCCCCTCGCTCTATCCCTCTCTCTTCCCCCCCTCGCTCTATCCCTCTCTCTTCCCCCCCTCGCTCTATCCCTTTCTTCCCCCCTCGCTCTATCCCTCTTTTCCACCCCTCGCTCTATCCCTCTCTCTCCCCCCTCGCTCTATCCCTCTCTCTCCCCCCCTCGCTCTATCCCTCCCTCTTCCCCCCTCGCTCTATCCCTCTCTCTTTCCCCCCTCGCTCTATCCCTCTCTCTTTCCCCCCTCGCTCTATCCCTCTCTCTTTCCCCCCTCGCTCTATCCCTCTCTCTTTCCCCCCTCGCTCTATCCCTCTCTCTTTCCCCCCTCGCTCTATCCCTCTCTCTTTCCCCCCTCGCTCTATCCCTCTCTCTTTCCCCCCTCGCTCTATCCCTCTCTCTTTCCCCCCTCGCTCTATCCCTCTCTCTTTCCCCCCTCGCTCTATCCCTCTCTCTTTCCCCCTCGCTCTATCCCTCTCTCTTTCCCCCTCGCTCTATCCCTCTCTCTTTCCCCCTCGCTCTATCCCTCTCTCTTTCCACCCCTCGCTCTTTCCCCCTCGCTCTATCCCTCTCTCTTTACCCCCTTGCTCTTTCCCCCTCGCTCTTTCCCCCCTCGCTCTATCCCTCTCTCTTCCCCCCCTCGCTCTATCCCTCTCTCTTTCCCCCCTCGCTCTATCCCTCTCTCTTTCCCCCTCGCTCTATCCCTCTCTCTCCCCCCCTCGCTCTATCCCTCTCTCTTTCCCCCCTCGCTCTATCCCTCTCTCTTTCCCCCCTCGCTCTATCCCTCTCTCTTTCCCCCCTCGCTCTATCCCTCTCTCTTTCCCCCCTCGCTCTATCCCTCTCTCTTTCCCCCCTCGCTCTATCCCTCTCTCTTTCCCCCCTCGCTCTATCCCTCTCTCTTTCCCCCCTCGCTCTATCCCTCTCTCTTTCCCCCCTCGCTCTATCCCTATCTCTTTCCCCCTCGCTCTATCCCTCTCTCTTTCCCCCTCGCTCTATCCCTCTCTCTTTCCCCCTCGCTCTATCCCTCTCTCTTTCCCCCTCGCTCTATCCCTCTCTCTTTACCCCCTTGCTCTTTCCCCCTCGCTCTTTCCCCCCTCGCTCTATCCCTCTCTCTTCCCCCCCTCGCTCTATCCCTCTCTCTTTCCCCCCTCGCTCTATCCCTCTCTCTTTCCCCCTCGCTCTATCCCTCTCTCTCCCCCCCTCGCTCTATCCCTCTCTCTCCCCCCCTCGCTCTATCCCTCTCTCTTTCCCCCCTCGCTCTATCCCTCTCTCTTTCCCCCTCGCTCTATCCCTCTCTCTCCCCCCCTCGCTCTATCCCTCTCTCTCCCCCCTCGCTCTATCCCTCTCTCTTCCACCCCTCTCTCTTCCCCCCTCGCTCTATCCCTCTCTCTCTTCTCCCCCTCGCTCTATCCCTCTCTCTTCCCCCCCTCGCTCTATCCCTCTCTTTCCCCCCCTCGCTCTATCCCTCTCTCTCCCCCTTCGCTCTATCCCTCTCTCTCCCCCCCTCGCTCTATCCCTCTCTCTTCCCCCCTCGCTCTATCCCTCTCTCTCCCCCCCTCGCTCTATCCCTCTCTTTCCCCCCTCGCTCTATCCCTCTCTTTCCCCCCTCGCTCTATCCCTCTCTCTTTCCCCCCTCGCTCTATCCCTCTCTCTTTCCCCCCTCGCTCTATCCCACTCTCTTTCCCCCCTCGCTCTATCCCTCTTTCTTTCCCCCCTCGCTCTATCCCTCTCTCTTTCCACCCCTCGCTCTTTCCCCCTCGCTCTATCCCTCTCTCTTTACCCCCTTGCTCTTTCCCCCTCGCTCTTTCCCCCCTCGCTCTATCCCTCTCTCTTCCCCCCCTCGCTCTATCCCTCTCTCTTTCCCCCCTCGCTCTATCCCCCCTCGCTCCATCCTTCTCTCTGGGGGAGGGGGGGGGGGGGTGAATGTGGGGGGGGTTCAGGAGAGGTGGAGCCATGGGTGTCTTCCCTTCTATAACTGGATGACATGAAGAGAAACAATGGACTACTAAGCACATTATGACATGACGACCTGCTGTCCCCTCTGCTGCTCACTCTGATCTCCTTGTCAGGCTGGCTAAAGGCTGGGACCAGGGTCCCCCCTTGTCAGGCTGGCTAACGCTGAGACCAGGGTCCCCCCTTGTCAGGCTGGCTAACGCTGAGACCAGGGTCCCCCCTTGTCAGGCTATCTAACGCTGGAACCAGGGTCCCCTTGTCAGGCTATCTAACGCTGAGACCAGGGTCCCCTTGTCAGGCTGGCTAAAGGCTGAGACCAGGGTCCCCTTGTCAGGCTGGCTAAAGGCTGAGACCAGGGTCCCCCCTTGTCAGGCTGGCTAAAGGCTGAGACCAGGGTCCCCCCTTGTCAGGCTGGCTAAAGGCTGAGACCAGGGTCCCCCCTTGTCAGGCTGGCTAAAGGCTGAGACCAGGGTCCCCCCTTGTCAGGCTGGCTAAAGGCTGAGACCAGGGTCCCCCCTTGTCAGGCTGGCTAAAGGCTGAGACCAGGGTCCCCCCTTGTCAGGCTGGCTAAAGGCTGAGACCAGGGTCCCCCCTTGTCAGGCTGGCTAAAGGCTGAGACCAGGGTCCCCCCTTGTCAGGCTGGCTAAAGGCTGAGACCAGGGTCCCCCCTTGTCAGGCTGGCTAACGCTGAGACCAGGGTCCCCCCTTGTCAGGCTGGCTAACGCTGAGACCAGGGTCCCCCCTTGTCAGGCTGGCTAACGCTGAGACCAGGGTCCCCCCTTGTCAGGCTGGCTAACGCTGAGACCAGGGTCCCCCCTTGTCAGGCTGGCTAACGCTGAGACCAGGGTCCCCCCTTGTCAGGCTGGCTAACGCAGGGAGGCCGGTCTACATTCACACGGCTGTCAGGGAGGCCGGTCTACATTCACACGGCTGTCAGGGAGGCCGGTCTACATTCACACAGTTCTCCGTCCGTCCCAATTTCCTTCGAGCTGAAGGTTACATTTCTCTGTTGTCCTCTTTCTTTTGACCTCAATTATTCTCTCTGTCTCTCTCTCGCTCTCTCTCTCTCTCTCTCTCTCTCTCTCTCTCTCTCTCTCTGCCTTAATCTTGTGAGTTGGGTCCTCTCTCTCTCTAGCATGTCACCCACCTATCTATAATAATCAATCTTTGTTCCCCACCCTCTGTCTTTTTCTCTCCATCCCTCTCTCCCCCCTTCTCTCTCTTTTTCTCCTTCCTCTCTCTCAGATGGTTCTGTCTGTCCTAGACCAGAGGGTGTCTATGCACTACAGTGAACCTAAACCACGGGCCAACGAGGACTGGCTCTGTAACAAGGTAAAAGGTCCTCCCCACGTGCATGCGTGGTTTGGTTTGTGTGTGTGTGTAGCTTGGTACTGACTATCTCTGTTGCTGTTCTAACAGTGTGGGGTTCAGAACTTCAAGAGGAGAGAGAAGTGCTTCAAGTGTGGTGTTCCCAAATCAGGTAAATATATATTGTAGTTCAGCTAAATTACACACAGCTGGGGTTAGTATAAAACAGGCCTAGGTTTAAATACTACTTAAAATCATTTAAAATACGGAAATGCACAGCAAATTGTCCAGTGTTACCTAGTGTAACAGTTCCAGTGTTGATTCAGGTATTAAATGAACACTCATTGGTGTAAAACAACCCCAGGGTTGTTGTTAATAACCAGTGTTGAACCAAAACCACACCCATCATTTTCATATTTCCCAGCATGCTCTATTGCAGGTTGATTTTTGTAAAAAAAAAAAGTTTTTTTTTTCAATATCTATGATTAATTAATGTACATGCAAAAACAATCTTATGCTACTGAAATAAAAAAATCTAAACGAATTAAACGAATTAAATCTGTTACTTGGACATGTTTCACCCGTTACTGAAATGGTTGTTCCAGTTTAGGTCCTCTAGGCCAGGCGTTGGCAACAGGGGGCCAAAAGTTGTTATTGTTTTTTAATTGTTCTATTTTATTTCATTTTTTTAAATTTACGAAGCGCGTGACGAATAAAGTTAGATTTTTATATTTTTCCGCTTAGGATCTCACTTGGTGAAGGCCACAGGAGTGAAAATGGATGACTGCAATAACCATGTCTCTGTCACTAACAACTACAGTCTTGGCTGGTAACTTTACAATTCACTCACAAGGCAAGGCATTCTGGGAAATATGCAAACAAGGTTTTACACTAAGCAGTGTGTTAATTTAACACTGAAAAGCAGGGGTGTCCAGAAGGCCGCACCGAAAACGTGTAATATTTCTGCTGAAAAGTGTGGACCTGTATAGACACTGGACCGGTGTTAAATGTAACACTGTCGGTGTTGATTTGGAGAATTTGCTGTGTGGGCTTGATTTGGCTTGATTTGATTGAGCGAAATTGAACCAATAGAATTGTTGTAAAATGGCCCCCAGCCAATGGGCTGCCTCCAGGCAGATATCTCACTCTGTGTCTTACCTCCAGAGGCAGAGCTGAAACTGCCCCAGCTCAGGGAGTTACCCCTGGGTGGGCATCAGAAGGATGGTGCCCAGGGCTTATTGCCCCTCCCTGCCCTTTACCAGCCTGCTGCTGCCACCTCTACTGCCCTCACCAACGCTGTGGCAACTGACACACAACAGCCTGAGGTGGCCAACGACAGTGAGTCTAACTCTATCTTTACTCTCAATATATTTATTAAATCAATTCATTATCGGCATGGGAAACGTATATATGTTTTACAAAGCAAGTGAAATACATTTACATTTTGTGTCACTGGCCTACGCACAATACCCCCATAATGTCACAGTGGAATTAAGATCAGGGAGGTTTTCCAATGCCTCGCAAAAAAAAAAAAAAAAACAGACATTTGAATATCCCTTTGAGCATGGTGAAGTTATTAATTACACTTTGGATGCTGTATCAATACACCCAGTTACTACAAAGCTTACAATTGGCTCATTCACCCCCCCCTCTTCTCCCATGTAACTATTCCCCAGGTCGTTGCTATAAAGAGAATATGTTCTCAGTCAACTTACTTGGTAAAATAAGGGTTAAATAAAAAAATATTACAAAGATGTAGGTGTCCTTCCTAACTCAGTTGCCGGAGAAGAAGGAAACCACTCAGGGATTTCACCATGAGGCCAATGGTGACTTTAAAACAGTTACAGAGTTTAACGGCTATGTTAGGAGAAAACTTAGGATGGATTTGTATTTATAATGGATCCCCATTAGTTCCTGTCAAGGCAGCAGCTACTCTTCCTGGGGTTTATTATGGATCCCCATTAGTTCCTGTCAAGGCAGCAGCCTCTCTTCCTGGGGTTTATTATGGATCCCCATTAGTTCCTGCCAAGGCAGCAGCTACTCTTCCTGGGATTTATTATGGATCCCCATTAGTTCCTGCCAAGGCAGCAGCTACTCTTCCTGGGGTTTATTATGGATCCCCATTAGTTCCTGCCAAGGCAGCAGCTACTCTTCCTGGGGTTTATGGATCCCCATTAGTTCCTGCCAAGGCAGCAGCTACTCTTCCTGGGGTTTATCATGGATCCCCATTAGTTCCTGCCAAGGCAGCAGCTACTCTTCCTGGGGTTTATTATGGATCCCCATTAGTTCCTGCCAAGGCAGCAGCTACTCTTCCTGGGGTTTATTATGGATCCCCATTTTAGTTCCTGCCAAGGCAGCAGCTACTATTCCTGGGGTTTATTAAGGATCCCCATTAGTTCCTGCCAAGGCAGCAGCTACTCTTCCTGGGGTTTATTATGGATCTCCATTAGTTCCTGCCAAGGCAGGAAGGCCTCCGACAGATGGAGAAGCCCTGCTCGATCCAGAGCAGGGACTGAAATCGTAGGGGAAGGAGTAGGCACTGCAGCCGCAGGTACCCCCCAGCGATGAAGGTGCAGGAAGACCAGGCTCCAGGGCAGCGAAACTATTCGTTGTTTGTATCCGCTCAGGCCTCTCGTTGGGAGTGTAGACTGCTTTGAGGGAAGCCGCTGTCTTCGGCTTCCACGGCTCGTTGCATGCGACCATCGTTGATTGCCATGCTCCTCTTGCTGTGCTCCTTCGACTCCGCTATCAGACAGGGGAGGAGAGGTAGGAGATGGCTCCCCTGGGCAACACTGGGAGGAGAGGTAGGAGATGGCTCCCCTGGGCAACACTGGCCAGTCGCATAACGACAAGCGCAAAAGCCATCCAGCCACCGGCATAGAAAAGGTAAACATTGCGTTTTCACCAGTTTCCTGGGCAAGCAAACAATCGACGCATTGGAACTCTGAGGGATCCAGTTTGTCCCCAAACAAAGCGTAGAAGATAAAGCGCTGGAACCATTCATTTACTTCTCCAGACAAAGAGGACTCCATTGGAAAACTCATCTGGGGCTAACTTCGTTAGCTTGATGGCTAACGTTAGCAGTTTAGCTGTAGTTACTCCAGAATTCTAACCTGAATGCATCCTGTTTGTTAGCTTGATGGCTAATGTTAGCAGCTTAGCTGTAGTTACTCCACAATACTAACCTGAATGCATCCTGTTTGTTAGCTTGATGGCTAACATTAGCAACTTAGCTGTAGTTACTCCACAATACTAACCTGAATGCATCCTGTTTGTTAGCTTGATGGCTAACGTTAGCAGCTTAGCTGTAGTTACTCCACAATACTAACCTGAATGCATCCTGTTTGTTAGCTTGATGGCTAACGTTAGCAGCTTAGCTGTAGTTACTCCACAATACTAACCTGAATGACAGAGTGAAAAGAACGAAGCCTATACAGAATAAAAATATTCCAAAACGTACATCCTGTTGGCAATAAGGCACTAAAGTAAAACTGTAAAAATGATGGCAAAGAAATTAACTTTATGTCCAGAATACAAAGTGTTATGTTTGGGGCAAATTCAACACAACACATGACCGAGTACCACTATATATTTTCAAGCATGGTGGTGTCTGCATCATTTTATGGGTATGCTTGTCATCATTAAGGATTAGAGAGCATGGTGGTGTCTGCATCATGTTATGGGTATGCTTGTCATCGGCATAAAAAGAATGCAGCTAAGCACAGGGAAAATCCTAGAGGAAAACCTGGTCTGCTTTCCACTAGACACTGGGAGATTAATTCACCTTTCAGCAGTACAACAACCTAAAACACAAGGCCAAATATAGACTTGCTTACCAAGTAGACAGTGAATGTTCCTGAGTGGCTGAGTTACAGTTTTGACTTAAATCTACTTGAAATTCTATGGCGAGACCTGAAAACGGTTGTCTAGCAATGATCAACAACCAATTTGACAGAGCTTGAAACATTTTTGAAAAGAATTAATGGGCAAATGTTGCACAATCGAGGTGTGGAAAGTTCTTAGAGATTTACCCAGGATGACTCACAGCTGTAATTGCTGCCAAAGGTGCTTCTACAAAGTATTGACTCAGGGGTGTGAATACTTATGTAGAATGATATACACTGAACAAAAATATTAACACAACATGTAAAGTGTTGGTCCCATGTTTCATGAGCTGAAATAAAACATCCCAGAAAGTTGTCCATATGCACAAAAAGCTTATTCTTCTCAAATTTTGTGCACAGAGATTTTTTTTTTACATCCCTGTTCGTGAGCATTTCTTCTTTGCCAAAATATTCCATTCACCTGACAGGTGTGGCATATCAAGAAGCTGATTAAACAGCATGATCGTTACACAGGTGCACCTTGTGTTGGTGCAATTGGCATGCTGACTGCAGTAATGTCCAGAGGTGTTGCCAGATAATTTAATGTTCCTTTCTCTACCATAAGCCGCCTCCAACATCGTTTTAGAGAATTTGGCAGTACTTCCAACCAGCTTCACAACCGCAAACCACGTGTAACCACACCAGCCCAGGACCTCCACATCCGGCTTCTTCACCTGCGGGATCGTCTGAGACCAGCTGATGAAACTGAGGAGTATTTCTGTCTGTAATAAAAGCCTTTTGTGGGTAAAAGCTCATTCTGATTGGCTAGGCCTGGTTCCCCAGTGCGTGGGCCTATGCCCTGTCATGTGAAATCCATAGATTAAGGCCTAATTTATTTATTTAAATTGACTGATTTCCTTATATGAACTGTAACTCAGGTAAATCGTTGAAGTTGTTGCATGTTGTGTTTTATATTTTTGTTCAGTGTGTATATGTATGTATGTATGTATGTATGTATGTATGTATGTATGTGTGTGTGTATGTATGTGTGTGTGTGTGTGTGTGTGTGTGTGTGTATATGTATGTATGTGTGTGTGTTGTATTTACAATGGTGCCACTTTTCATAGGGCAAGAGGTTACACATCTTGCTGCAGTGATGGCACACTGGTATATCACCTAGTCTATATAGGGGTTTATCAATGTGATTTGCTTCTTTCTTTGTGGATCTGTGTAATCTGAGGGAAATATGTGTCTCTGAAATGGTCAACCATTTGGCAGGAGGTTAGGAAGTGCAGCTCAGTTTCCACCTCATTTTGTGGGCAGTGTGCACATAGCCTGTCTTCTCTTGAGAGCCAGGTCTGCCTACAGTGGCCTTTCTCAATAGCAAGGCTATGCTCACTGAATCTATACATAGTCAAAGCTTTCCTTAATTTTGGGTCAGTCACGGTGGTCAGGTATTCAGCCACTGTGTACTCTCTGTTTAGGGCCAGGTAACATTCCAATTTGCAAAATGTTTTGGTTAATAATTTCCAACGTGTCAAGTAATTCTCTTTTTGTGTTGGATCTAATTATGTCGTACTGCGTCAATCTATTAATCAATACATCAGTACATCTATCAACATATCAGTCAATACATACATCAATCAATACATCAGTCAATACATCAATCCATCAAGCAATGCATCAATACATAAATAAATCAATACATGTTATGAGACTGGTGTCTGGTGTCTGAGACTGGTGTCTTTTTTCAGATGAGCCCTCCATAAATACATCAAACATACACACTAAGAAAACCAGCCCCATTTATCAACGTAGAGGTCTCTGGTCATTACTCTGAACTGACCAAGCAGTACCAGAACCTCTCATTTCAGAGCTGTGTAGGTTGTTCCACATATAGGACACAAAACAACTAAAAGCAGAATCAACTCTGTGGAGACGGAATGGGCCCATCCAGTGTTATTCAAGCCTGAGGCTGGGTTTGTTCATTTGTAAGTCTAAATTGAATTAATGAGGATAGATACATAGTACGTTTCTGCATGAGTGCTGCGTAGTTAAACACGAGAGAATGCTGCTCTCTCATTACATACGGTGCATTTGGAAAGTATTCACACCCTTTACAGCCTTATTCTAAAATGGATTAAATTTTAAAAAATCCTCAATCTACACACAATACCGCATAAAGACAAAGTTATGCGTTTTTTTTTTTTTTTTTTTTTTGCAAATGTATAAAAAATTAAGACAGATACCTTATTTACATAAGTATTTAGACCCTTTGGTATGAGACTTGAAATTGATCCACTTGTGGTAAATTCAATTGATGTGACATGATTTGGAAAGGCACACACATGTCTATATAAAAGGTCCCACAGTTGACAGTGCATGTCAGAGCAAAAACCAAGCCATGAGGTTGAAGGAATTGTCCATAGAGCTCCGAGACAGGATTGTGTCGAGGCACAGATCAGGGGAAGGGTACCAAAACATTTCTGCAGCATTGAAGGTCCCCAAGAACACATATCATAAGGTGAATGCACCAATTTGTAAGTCGCTCTGGATAAGAGCATCTGCTAAATGACGTAAATGTAAAAAACATTGGCCTCCATCATTCTTAAATGGAAGAAGTTTGGAACCACCAAGACTCTTCCTAGAGCTGACTGCCCGGCCAAACTGAGAAATCGGGGAAGAAGGGCCTTGGTCAGGGAGGTGACCAAGAACCCAATGGTCACTCTGAAAGAGCTCCAGAGTTCCTCTGTGGAGATGGGAGAACCTTCCAGAAGGACAACCATCTCTGCAGCACTCCACAAAATCAGGCCTTTATGGTAGAGTGGCCAGACGGAAGCCACTCCTCAGTAAAAGGCACATGACAGCCGCTTGGTGTTTGCCAAAAGGCACCTAAAGGAGAAACAAGATTCTTTGGCCTGAATGCCAAGCGTCACATCTGGAGGAAACCTGGCACCATCCCTACTGTGAAACATGGTGGTGGCAGCATGAACAGAGCAATGTACAGAGAGATCCTTGATGAAAACCTGCTCCAGAGCGCTCAGGACCTCAGACTGGGGCGAAGGTTCACCTTCCAACAGGACAATGACCCTAAGCACACAGCCAAGACAAGCAGGAGTGGCTTTGGGACAAGTCTCTGAATGTCATTGAGTGGCCCAGGCAGAGCCCGGACTTGAACCCGATCGAACATCTCTGGAGAGACCTGAAAATAGCGATGCATGACACCGGCCCAGACGTTCTGGTATTCTCTGGGTGTCATGCACCCAGATACAGCCAGGTCTCTGAGGATACCAGAACGTCTGGGCCGGTGTCATGCACCCATAATCAGCCAGGTCTCTGAGAATACCAGAACATCTGGGCCGGTGTCATGCATCCATAATCAGCCAGGTCTCTGAGAATACCAGAACATCTGGGCCGGTGTCATGCATCCATAATCAGCCAGGTCTCTGAGGATACCAGAACGTCTGGGCCGGTGTCATACATCCAGATACAGCCAGGTCTCTGAGGATACCAGAACATCTGGGCCGGTGTCATGCACCCAGACAGTCCAGTTTAGACATCAGGCTTCGTACGCTTAACAAGTCCAAGTCCTCTGTGAGATTTGAAAACAACAGCAGTATCCATGGTGACAAGAGTCAATAGAACTGGATGAGCTAGCCACTATGGGCTTCCTGATTTGGATTCAAAGTTGCAGAGCTAATACATCTATCAATACATACGTCAATCAATACATCAATCAATACATCCATACATCAATCAATACATCAACGCGTACATAAATATACATCAATCAATACATCAATACACCAATCAATACATCAATACATGCATCAATCAATACATCAATCAATATATCAATACATCAATCAATATATCAATACATCAATCAATACATAAACTCAGCAAAAAAGAAACGTCCTCACTGTCAACTGCGTTTATTTTCAGCAAACTGAACACGTGTAAATATTTGGATGAACATAACAAGATTCAACAACTGAGACATAAACTGAACAAGTTCCACAGTCATGTGACTAACAGAAATGGAATAATGTGTCCCTGAACAAAGGGGGAGGGGGTCAAAATCAAAAGTAACAGTCAGTATCTGGTGTGGCCACCAGCTGCATTAAGTACTGCAGTGCATCTCCTCCTCATGGACTGCACCAGATATGCCAATTATTCCTGTGAGATGTTACCCCATACTTCCACCAAGGCACCTGCAAGTTCCCAGACATTTCTGGGGGGAATGGCCCAAGCCCTCACCCTCCGATCCAACAGGTCCCAGACGTGCTCAATGGGATTGAGATCTGGGCTCTTCGCTGGCCATGGCAGAACACTGACATTCCTGTCTTGCAGGAAATCACACACAGAACAAGCAGTATGGCTGGTGGCATTGTCACGCTGGAGGGTCATGTCAGGATGAGCCTGCAGGAAGGGTACCACATGAGGGAGGAGGATGTCTTCCCTGTAACGCACAGCGTTGAGATTGCCTGCAATGACAACAAGCTCAGTCCGATGATGCTGTGACACACCGCCCCAGACCATGACGGACCCTCCACCTCCAAATCGATCCCGCTCCAGAGTACAGGCCTCGGTGTAACGCTCATTCCTTCGACGATAAATGTGAATCCGACCATCACCCCTGGTGAGACAAAACCGCGACTCGTCAGTGAAGAGCACTTTTGCCAGTCCTGTCTGGTCCAGCGACAGCGGGTTTCTGCCCATAGGTGACGTTGTTGCCGGAGATGTCTGGTGAGGACCTGCATAACAGGCCTACAAGCCCTCAGTCCAGCCTCTCTCAGCCTATTGTGGACAGTCTGAGCACTGATGGAGGGATTGTGCGTTCCTGATGTAACTCGGGCAGTTGTTGTTGCCATCCTGTACCTGTCCCGCTGGTATGATGTTTGGATGTACCGATCCTGTACAGGTGTTGTTACACGTAGGTCTGCCACTGTGAGGACGATCAGCTGTCCGTCCTGTCTCCCTGTAGCGCTGTGTTAGGTGTCTCACAGTACGGACATTGCAATTTATTTCCCTGGCCACATCTGCAGTCCTCATGCCTCCTTGCAGCATGCCTATGGCACGTTCACGCAGATGAGCAGGAACCCTGGGCATCTTTCTTTTGGTGTTTTTCAGAGTCAGTAGAAAGGCCTCTTTAGTGTCCTAAGTTTTCATAACTGTGACCTTAATTGCCTACCGTCTGTAAGCTGTTCGTGTCTTAATTAACGACCGCTCCACAGGTGCATGTTTATTAATTGTTTATGGTTCATTGAACAAGCATGGGAAACAGTGTTTAAACCCTTTACAATGAAGATCTGTGAAGTTATTTTGATTTTTACAAATTATCTTTGAAAGAGGGCCTTGAAATAGGGACATTTCTTTTTTTGCTGAGTTTACATCAATCAATAAATCTATCAATCTGTCAATACATATATCAATCAATTAATCTATCAATGCTTCAAGTAATACATCAAGAAATACATCAATCAATACATCAATACATTTGTCAATCAATTCATCAATATATCAATCAATACATGAATCAATAAATACATCAATCAATACATACATCAATAAATACATACATCAATACGTCAATCAATACATACATCAATCAATACATACATCAATACGTCAATCAATACATACATCAATCAATACATACATCAATACATACATCAATCAATACATACATCAATACGTCAATCAATACATACATCAATCAATACATCAACACATCTAGCAATAACATCTATCAATACATAAATATGTCAATAAATACATCAATCAACCAATACATCTATTAATACATCCATCTATCAATACATATAGCAATGCATCAATTTCGTCAATAAATACATCAATACATAAATACATCAATCATTACATCAATACATCAGTACATCAATACATACATCAATCAATACATACATCAATTCATGCATCAATCAGTACATCAATTCATCAATCTCTCCCACCTCCAGCTCTGATCCTGAGGTCCCCATTCCTCTCTGGAGTCCATCCTGTCTACTCTGGCTCCCTTCTAATGTTCTCTCTCTTCTCTCCAGCTCTGATCCTGAGGAACCTGGGTCCCCATACCTCCCTGGAGTCCATCCTGTCTACTCTGGCTCCCTTCGCTACTCTGTCGCCTTCTAATGTTCGACTGATCAAAGACAAACAGACACAACTCAACCGTGGCTTCGCTTTCCTACAGCTGTCTACTATAGTGGTGAGGAGATACCTACTGTAGTGGTGAGGAGATACCTACAGCTGTCTACTATAGTGGTGAGGAGATACCTACAGCTGTCTACTGTAGTGGTGAGGAGATACCTACAGCTGTCTACTATAGTGGTGAGGAGATACCTACAGCTGTCTACTATAGTGGTGAGGAGATACCTACAGCTGTCTACTATTGTGGTGAGGAGATACCTACTGCTGTGTACTGTAGTGGTGAGGAGATACCTACTGCTGTCTACTGTAGTGGTGAGGAGATACCTACTGCTGTCTACTGTAGTGGTGAGGAGATACCTACTGCTGTCTACTGTAGTGGTGAGGAGATACCTACAGCTGTCTACTGTAGTGGTGAGGAGATACCTACAGCTGTCTACTGTAGTGGTGAGGCGATACCTACAGCTGTCTACTGTAGTGGTGAGGAGATACCTACAGCTGTCTACTGTAGTGGTGAGGAGATACCTACTATAGTGGTGAGGAGATACCTACAGCTGTCTACTATAGTGGTGAGGAGATACCTACAGCTGTCTACTGTAGTGGTGAGGAGATACCTACTGTAGTGGTGAGGAGATACCTACAGCTGTCTACTGTAGTGGTGGGGAGATACCTACAGCTGTCTACTATAGTGGTGAGGAGATGCCTACAGCTGTCTACTATAGTGGTGAGGAGATACCTACAGCTGTCTACTATAGTGGTGGGGAGATACCTACAGCTGTCTACTATAGTGGTGGGGAGATACCTACAGCTGTCTACTATAGTGGTGAGGAGATACCTACAGCTGTCTACTATTGTGGTGAGGAGATACCTACAGCTGTCTACTATTGTGGTGAGGAGATACCTACTGCTGTCTACTATAGTGGTGAGGAGATACCTACAGCTGTCTACTATAGTGGTGAGGAGATACCTACAGCTGTCTACTGTAGTGGTGAGGAGATACCTACAGCTGTCTACTATAGTGGTGAGGAGATACCTACTGTAGTGGTGAGGAGATACCTACAGCGGTCTACTGTAGTGGTGAGGAGATACCTACAGCTGTCTACTGTAGTGGTGAGGAGATACCTACTGTAGTGGTGAGGAGATACCTACAGCTGTCTACTGTAGTGGTGAGGAGATACCTACTGCTGTCTACTGTAGTGGTGAGGAGATACTTACAACTGTCTACTGTAGTGGTGAGGAGATACCTACAGCTGTCTACTATAGTGGTGAGGAGGTACCTACTGTAGTGGTGAGGAGATACCTACAGCTGTCTACTATAGTGGTGTGGAGATACCTACAGCTGTCTACTGTAGTGGTTAGGTGATACCTACTGTAGTGTTGAGGAGATACCTACAGCTGTCTACTGTAGTGGTGAGGCGATACCTACTGTAGTGGTGAGGAGATACCTACAGCTGTCTACTGTAGTGGTGGGGAGATACCTACAGCTGTCTACTATAGTGGTGAGGAGATACCTACAGCTGTCTACTATAGTGGTGAGGAGATACCTACAGCTGTCTACTGTAGTGGTGAGGAGATACCTACAGCTGTCTACTGTAGTGGTGAGGAGATACCTACTATAGTGGTGAGGAGATACCTACAGCTGTCTACTGTAGTTGTGAGGAGATACCTACTGTAGTGGTGAGGAGATA
>NC_138303.1:5712500-6177500 GCF_965601325.2 Salmo salar
CATTCAACCCTGTGGATACACTGCATTTAAAACCCCATTCAACCCCGTGGATACACTGCATTTAAAACCCCATTCAACCCCGTGGACACACTGCATTTAAAACCCCATTCAACCCCATGGATACACTGCATTTAAAACCATCCAGGACAACACAACAGAAGCAGAACAACACATGTCCCCTGTGGGCCTCTTGTTCAGGCTGGCAGGTAAAGGCTTACTGATACATCAACTACACAACAATACAAATGGCTGCGTTTACACAGGCAGATCAATTCAGATGTTTGGTCCAAATTATTGGCAAAAGAGACTGATCTGATTGGTGCCAAATTAGTGAAACATATCAGAATTGGGCTGCCTGTGTAAAGGCAGTATCAATCCGGGCTTTACCTTTGGAACGGTGCTGTTGAAGACCAGTTGGTTATTCCTCCTCCTCCTCCTCCTCCTCCTCATCGGCGGGTTCTCTTTAGGCTCCACCCACACAGTTATCATTGGCTGCTGGACCACGTACAGGCTACGCCCAATCACCTTTATACTACGCCCACCCCTGGAAAAAAACATTAATTTAATAACATACATGAAGGGAACTCTCGTGCGCCAGCTGTGTGGTTAGTGAGAAAGTGCATGTTGCAAATGTACGCTCCCTTACTAGACGTCCGACTACGTCCGATAAATCCGCGGACGGCGTCGGGCCGCTCACAGGGGCCGGATCTTCCAGGAAGTCATCGAACGGAGTCTCTCGGACCTTCCGTTTCCGTTTAATAAAATTTACAAAATTTGGTCATTTCTTTGCAGTCCCGGATTATTCCACGAGAGGGCGAACGGAATCATATTGCAAATGTAACATATATCACCAATCACGACACGGCTTTTTCTCCTAAACGGAAAAGAATTCGAAGACGAAACTCGGTCTGCGTGGGTTTGGCATAATGGGCCCCGAACAGGATGGAGTCGAGGCCTCGAAGCTTTTCGAGTTAAGGCTATTTTTCTGGGATTAAAAGTCAAACAGGAAAATAGAGTGCTGATTTGACCGCTTCACATCAAACTACATGAGCCTACGGTGTCAGGAGAAAAGGAACCATGCATTTACCAATTTTCATTTCAGAGAAATTGTACAATGACACATTGGTGATATTCAACAATAGGAGGTTTTATTTCCGAAAAAGTTACATATCCAGTTGCAGCGTGTTCAGATGAGTCCGTTAAGGCGGGTTTCGGAGCTCTGCAAGATTTCTGTGATTTTCTGTGATTTTCTGAAACAACACACACTTGTTCAACCCTCTGTAAATAAGTCAGTTCTTAACATAAAGACCTAAAACTCAATATTCTATAAGAGCCTAACGTTCAGATTCCTGTGTCAACCAGAAGTGCCTTAAAATGGTGTCATAGGGGCTGTTTTGAAGGGTTAAAAAGGTCAGATCTTTCCACAACTTCATATGTGTGACTAGGCAACCCTCATGAACTGTAATTCAGTCATATATCCCATCAGATGTCAAAGAAAAGCTCTCTCACACACACACACAGCAAGGACGGAGTGACACAGTGCGGTGCTTAAAGACACAAAGAGCCTGCAATGGCATTACCATTATCTCTAGGCTGTGCCGAGTTCAATGAGACGCCCCGCTTGACCGTAGCTCGTTCGGTCTGAGCGCAGTGACCGTGAGAAAACTAGGCCCAAAATGATGCCTGCACCAATATGTCAAGTGCTTTTGGGTGACAGTGAGAGAACCGTTAGGGTTAGAAGCACAATTCAACCTCAGGAGCGTTCCTGAGGTCCTCCCGATCTGTGCAAGCCTAACCTTGACCCTATGGCATTAACCCTTCACAGTAAAAAGAAGGTGTTTAGATCAAAAAGTGTGCAATGACTTCTCTCCCCATAGGAATGAATTGACAATTCTCCTAAATTCAACCTGAAGTCTATGTGGGTTATGAATGCCTTATGAACCTGTCTTCTATAACAATCCATCAGGCTACTGTGAGGTCTACCTGTGTCGATTCTAAGGTTCCTGGAGCAACCGGAAGTTGTTAATATCACCCTAGAGCTATTGTCATTTAAGCAACCTGCAGATAGTGAAAATCACGCAACTCAACCATCTGTCATTCAGTCAATTCTTAAGGTAGAGACTTCATATTCAGGATTCTGTTTATGTCTACCCCAAAGACAACGTGTGTGGAGCAAGCGCTTCCTGTGACAACCGGAAGTTGTTAAAAACAGCCTAGAGCTATTGTCATTTAACCTGCACATAGTGAAAATCACGCAACTCAACCATCTGTCATTCAGTCAATTCTTAAGGTAGAGAGTTCATATTCAGGATTCGGTTTATGTCTACCCCAAAGACAACGTGTGTGGAGCAAGAGCTTCCTGTGACAACCGGAAGTTGTTAAAAACAGCCTAGAGCAATTGTCATATAAAACGCACATAGTGAAAATCACGCAACTCAACCATCTGTCATTCAGTCAATTCTTAAGGTAGAGACTTCATATTCAGGATTCTGTATATGCCTACCCCAAAGACAACGTGTGTCTATTCTTTTTGCAAAAAAACTAAAACAGACACACAATTTGGCCATAGGTACATAGTGTGGGGCTTAGAGGCTTATACCGCCTTCAAGAGTTATTTTCGTTCAAACGATTCAAGAACCGTCAGACCTAGAGCTCCAAAATTTTAGAAACCTGTTCTAGAGCTCAAGTCGATAGTGCACGGGGATTTATGTGGCTCTAGAAGGTTCTCAGACCGAGAAACCGCCTCGTGCATTTGCAATATGTTCAATTCATTTTGAATATCACGGACATGGCGACATGTAGAAATGTCCCAGAGTCGCAAGACTAGGTGCATTGAAACCGCCTCGGCCCATAGAGACGGACCCCAATGTCTCTGTCCGATAGCTCTTTCAGGGACCCCGTAGTAACGCCCTGAAAAAGTGGATTTTCAGCACCAATTAAGGCCATTGCTCGGGCACCGAATGACCTATCGAGCCGAAACTTGGGATTCGGGGTCGCCTCACATAGGCCTACACATATTGTCAGAGCTGGTCCCGCAGCTATAACGTAACTATGTGTTTTATGTTTTTTTATGGTTAAAATTGAAAGCACTGTGAATTATGGGCCTTCTCTGACATATGTGATAGTTGGCTTCTATACGAGTTGGAAAAAGTGGATTTGGTGTCAGATGGTATCAGTTTGGTGTCAGAATGACATCTAATTGACTGATGGATGCTGACTGCTGGGTGACGAGCAATGGAGAGGAACCACAGTCACTGCCCGGCCATCCCGAGTTCATCGGGCCAGTCAATTATGCATTTCTGCAGTATTTTTGAGCATGCATAAATTCGTGATGCTAAATGCCCATTGAATCATATTGCAAACGTAACGCGCAATATTGCAAATGTAACGTGCATTTGCAACATGATTGAACAGCAAAAAATATCACCAAAGTTGACATGATGAATCATATTGCAAACGTAACGCGCAATATTGCAAACGTAACGTGCATTTGCAATATGATTCAACAGCAAAAAATATCACCAAAGTTGACATCATGAAATCAACACAATGAGCGATAGAGAGGAACCACAGTCACTGCACGGCCATCCCCAGTTCATCGGGACAGTCGATTATGCATTTCTGCAGTGTTTTTGAGCATGCCAAATTCGTGATGTTAAGGCCCATTGAAACATATTGCAAATGTGCATCCATGCACATGGTGACCCGAAATGGGTTACCAGGATTATTTTTTTACAAGGGTTTTAAATGCCTTTAGGGGGGTGCAAGGGGTCCACGGTTGGGTAGGGAGCACCTTCCATCAGTGCCAATCCAGTATGGGGCGCCCCTAGTCATTTTGGACATTTTTCAAAAAATTGCTAAAAAACGACAGTCCCACTTCTCTCATGTCACCATCAAGCCATGGAGAGGAACCACAGTCACTGCACGGCCATCCCCAGTTCATCGGGACAGTCGATTTTGCATTTCTGCAGTGTTTTTGAGCATGCCAAATACGTGATGTTAAGGCCCATTGAAACATATTGCAAATGCACATCCATGCACATGGTGACCCGAAATGGGTTACCAGGATTAATTTTTTACAAGGGTTTTAAATGCCTTTAGGGGGGTGCAAGGGGTCCACGGTTGGGTAGGGAGCACCTTCCATCAGTGCCCATCCAGTATGGGGCGCCCCTAGTCATTTTGGACATTTTTCAAAAAATCATATTGCAAATGCCCATCCGCGTATTTGCAATATGATTCAACAGCAAAAAATATCACCAAAGTTGACATGATGAAATCAACACAACGAGCGATGGAGAGGAACCAGGAGCATTCCTGAGGTCCTCCCGATCTGTGCAAGCCTAACCTTGACCCTGTGGCATTAACCCTTCACAGTGAAAAGAAGGTTTTTAGATCAAACTGTGTGCAATGACTTCTCTCCCCATAGGAACACATAGACTATTCTCCAAAATTCAACCTGAAGCCTATGTGGGTTATGAATGCCTTATGAACCTGTCTTCTATAACAATCCATCAGGCTACTGTGAAGTCTACCTGTGTCGATTCTAAGGTTCCTGGAGCCACCGGAAGTTGTTAAAAACAGCCTAGAGCTATTGTCATATGGCCAACAAGCAGATAGTGAAAATCACGCAACTCAACCATGTGCCATTCAGTCAATTCTTAAGGTAGAGACTTCATATTCAGGATTCTGTTTATGTCTACCCCAAAGACAACGTGTGTGGAGCAAGACCTTCCTGTGACAACCGGAAGTGATTAAAAACAGCCTAGAGCTATTGTCATATAAAACGCACATAGTGAAAATCACGCAACTCAACCATCTGTTATTCAGTCAATTCTTAAGGTAGAGACTTCATATTCAGGATTCTGTTTATGTGTACCCCAAAGACAACGTGTGTGGACCAAGAGCTTCCTGTGATAACCGGAAGTTGTTAAAAACAGCCAAGAGCTATTGTTATATAAAACGCACATAGTGAAAATCACGCAACTCAACCATCTGTCATTCAGTCAATTCTTAAGGTAGAGACTTCTTATTCAGGATTCTGTTTATGTCTACCCCAAAGACAACGTGTGTTGAGTAAGAACTTCCTGTGACAACCGGAAGTGGTTAAAAACAGCCAAGAGCTATTGTCATTTAACCTGCACATAGTGAAAATCACGCAACTCAACCATCTGTCATTCAGTCAATTCTTAAGGTAGAGACTTCATATTCAGGATTCTGTTTATGTCTACCCCAAAGACAACGTGTGTGGAGCAAGAGCTTCCTGTGACAACCGGAAGTTGTTAAAAACAGCCTAGAGCTATTGTCATATGGCAAACCAGCAGATAGTGAAAATCACCAACTCAACCATCTGTTATTCAGTCAATTCTTAAGGTAGAGACTTCATATTCAGGATTCTGTTTATGTCTACCCCAAAGACAACGTGTGTGGAGCAAGAGCTTCCTGTGACAACCGGAAGTGGTTAAAAACAGCCTAGAGCTATTGTCATATAAAACGCACATAGTGAAAATCACCCAACTCAACCATCTGTCATTCAGTCAATTCTTAAGGTAGAGACTTCTTATTCAGGATTCTGTTTATGTCTACCCCAAAGACAACGTGTGTTGAGTAAGAACTTCCTGTGACAACCGGAAGTTGTTAAAAACACCCAAGAGCTATTGTCATATGGCCAACCAGCAGATAGTGAAAATCACGCAACTCAACCATCTGTCATTCAGTCAATTCTTAAGGTAGAGACTTCTTATTCAGGATTCTGTTTATGTCTACCCCAAAGACAACGTGTGTTGAGTAAGAACTTCCTGTGACAACCAGAAGTTGTTAAAAACACCCAAGAGCTATTGTCATATGGCCAACCAGCAGATAGTGAAAATCACGCAACTCAACCATCTGTCATTCAGTCAATTCTTAACCTCTCTAGGCTAGGCGGGACGAATTCGTCCCACCTACGTAACAGCCACTGCCAGCCTGTGGCGCGATTTTCAAAACCTTAAAAATCCTATTACTTCAATTTCTCAAACATATGACTATTTTACAGCCATTTAAAGACAAGACTCTCGTTAATCTAACCACACTGTCCGATTTCAAAAAGGCTTTACAACGAAAGCAAAACATTAGATTATGTCAGCAGAGTACCAAGCCAGAAATAATCAGACACCCATTTTTCAAGCCAGCATATAATGTCACCAAAACCCAGAAGACAGCTAAATGCAGCACTCACCTTTGATGATCTTCATCAGATGACAACCCTAGGACATTATGTTATACAATACATGCACGTTTTGTTCAATCAAGTTCATATTTATATCAAAAACCAGCTTTTTACATTAGCATGTGACGTTCAGAACTAGCATACCCCCCGCAAACTTCCGGGGAATTCGCTAACATTTTACTAAATTACTCACGATAAACGTTCACAAAAAGCATAACAATTATTTTAAGAATTATAGATACAGACCTCCTCTATGCACTCGATATGTCCGATTTTAAAATAGCTTTTTGGTGAAAGCACATTTTGCAATATTCTAAGTACATAGCCCAGGCATCACGGGCTCGCTATTTAGACACCCGGCAAGTTTAGCACTCACCATAATCATATTTACTATTATAAAAGTTTGATTACCTTTTGTTGTCTTCGTCAGAATGCACACCCAGGACTGCTACTTCAATAACAAATGTTGGTTTGGTCCAAAATAATCCATCGTTATATCCGAATAGCGGCGTTTTGTTCGTGCGTTCCAGACACTATCCGAAATAGTAAAGAAGTGTCGCGCGCATGGCGCAATTCGTGACAATAAAATTCTAAGTATTCCATTACCGTACTTCGAAGCATGTCAACCGCTGTTTAAAATCAATTTTTACGACATTTTTCTCGTAGAAAAGCGATAATATTCCGACAGGGAATCTCCTTTTCGGCAAACAGAGGAAAAAATCCCAAAGGCGGGGGCGGTCGGGGTCACGCGCATAAGCCAGTGTCCCTTGATCGGCCACTTGAGAAAGGCGATAATGTGTTTCAGCCTGGGGCTGGAATGACGACATTCTGTTTTTTCCCGGGCTCTGAGCGCCTATGGACGACGTGGGAAGTGTCACGTTAGAGCAGAGATCCTTAGTAAATGAGTAAAAAGACAACGTGTGTTGAGTAAGAACTTCCTGTGACAACCGGAAGTGGTTAAAAACAGCCTAGAGCTATTGTCATTTAACCTGCACATAGTGGAAATCACTCAACTCAACCATCTGTCATTCAGTCAATTCTTAAGGTAGAGACTTCTTATTCAGGATTCTGTTTATGTCTACCCCAAAGACAACGTGTGTTGAGTAAGAACTTCCTGTGACAACCGGAAGTGGTTAAAAACAGCCAAGAGCTATTGTCATTTAACCTGCACATAGTGAAAATCACGCAACTCAACCATCTGTCATTCAGTCAATTCTTAAGGTAGAGACTTCATATTCAGGATTCTGTTTATGTCTAGCCCAAAGACAACTTGTGTGGAGCAAGAGCTTCCTGTGACAACCGGAAGTGGTTAAAAACAGCCTAGAGCTATTGTCATATAAAACGCACATAGTGAAAATCACGCAACTCAACCATCTGTCATTCAGTCAATTCTTAAGGTAGAGACTTCATATTCAGGATTCTGTTTATGTCTACCCCAAAGACAACGTGTATTGAGTAAGAACTTCCTGTGACAACCGGAAGTGGTTAAAAACAGCCTAGAGCTATTGTCATTTAACCTGCACATAGTGAAAATCACTCAACTCAACCATCTGTCATTCAGTCAATTCTTAAGGTAGAGACTTCTTATTCAGGATTCTGTTTATGTCTACCCCAAAGACAACGTGTGTTGAGTAAGAACTTCCTGTGACAACCGGAAGTTGTTAAAAACACCCAAGAGCTATTGTCATATGGCCAACCAGCAGAAAGTGAAAATCACGCAACTCAACCATCTGTCATTCAGTCAATTCTTAAGGTAGAGACTTCTTATTCAGGATTCTGTTTATGTCTACCCCAAAGACAACGTGTGTTGAGTAAGAGCTTCCTGTGACAACCGGAAGTTGTTAAAAACAGCCTAGAGCTATTGTCATATGGCCAACCAGCAGATAGTGAAAATCACGCAACTCAACCATCTGTTATTCAGTCAATTCTTAAGGTAGAGACTTCATATTCAGGATTCTGTTTATGTCTACCCAAAAGACAACGTGTGTGGAGCAAGAGCTTCCTGTGACAACCGGAAGTGGTTAAAAACAGCCTAGAGCTATTGTCATATAAAACGCACATAGTGAAAATCACGCAACTCAACCATCTGTCATTCAGTCAATTCTTAAGGTAGAGACTTCATATTCAGGATTCTGTTTATGTCTACCCCAAAGACAACGTGTGTTGAGTAAGAGATTCCTGTGACAACCGGAAGTGGTTAAAAAAAGCCTAGAGCTATTGTCATTTAACCTGCACATAGTGAAAATCACGCAACTCAACCATCTGTCATTCAGTCAATTCTTAACCTGTTGGGTCTAGGGGGCAGCATTTGCACGTCTGGATAAAAAAAATGTACCCGATTTAATCTGGTTACTAATCCTACCCAGTAACTAGAATATGCATATACTTATTATATATGGATAGAAAACACTCTAAAGTTTCCAAAACTGTTTGAATGGTGTCTGTGAGTATAACAGAACTCATTTGGCAGGCAAAACCCTGAGACATTTTCTGACAGGAAGTGGATACCTGATGTGTTGTATTGACTTTAAACCTATCCCATTGAAAAACACAGGGGTTTAGGAATATTTTGGCACTTCCTATTGCTTCCACTAGATGTCACCAGCCTTTACAAAGTGTTTTGAGTCTTCTGGAGGGAGATCTGACCGAACAAGAGCCATGGAACGGTGATGTCCCATTAGACACCTGGCGCGCTACTTCATGTTGGGTACCCTCGTTCCAATACGTTATAAAAGGCTATGCATTCGTCCACCTTGAATATTATTCATGTTCTGGTTAAAAAAGGCCCTAATGATTTATGCTATACAACGTTTGACATGTTTGAACGAACGGAAATATATTTTTTCCCCTCGTTCATGACGAGAAGTCCGGCTGGCTTACATCATGTGCTAACGAGACGGAGATTTTTGGACATAAATGATGAGCTTTTTTGAACAAAACTACATTCGTTATGGACCTGTGATACCTGGAAGTGACATCTGATGAAGAGAATCAAAGGTAATGGATTATTTACATAGTATTTTCGATTTTAGATCTCCCCAACATGACGTCTAGTCTGTATCGCAACGCGTATTTTTCTGGGCACAGTGCTCAGATTATTGCAAAGTGTGATTTCCCAGTAAGGTTATTTTTAAATCTGGCAAGTTGATTGCGTTCAAAAGATGTAAATCTATAATTCTTTAAATGACAATATAATATTTTACCAATGTTTTCTAATTTTAATTATTTAATTTGTGACGCTGACTTGACTGCCGGTTATTGGAGGGAAACGATTTCCTCAACATCAATGCCATAGTAAAACGCTGTTTTTGTATATAAATATGAACTTGATAGAACTAAAAATGCATGCATTGTCTAACATAATGTCCTAGGAGTGTCATCTGATGGAGATTGTAAAAGGTTAGTGTATCATTTTAGCTGGTTTTATGGTTTTGGTGACCCTGTCTTTGACTTGACAAAACATTACACACAACTCTTGTAAATGTACTGTCCTAACATACTCTAAATTTATGCTTTCGCCGTAAAACCTTTTTGAAATCGTAAAACGTGGTTAGATTAAGGAGATGTTTATCTTTCAAATGGTGTAACATAGTTGTATTTTTGAAAAATTTGAATTTTGACATTTATTTGGATTCAAATTTGCCGCTCTTGAAATGCACCTGCTGTTGATGGAGTGCACCACGGGTGGCACGCTAGCGTCCCACCTAGCCCCAAGAGGTTAAGGTAGAGACTTCTTATTCAGGATTCTGTTTATGTCTACCCCAAAGACAACGTGTGTTGAGTAAGAACTTCCTGTGACAACCGGAAGTGGTTAAAAACAGCCAAGAGCTATTGTCATTTAACCTGCACATAGTGAAAATCACGCAACTCAACCATCTGTCATTCAGTCAATTCTTAAGGTAGAGACTTCATATTCAGGATTCTGTTTATGTCTAGCCCAAAGACAACTTGTGTGGAGAAAGAGCTTCCTGTGACAACCGGAAGTGGTTAAAAACAGCCTAGAGCTATTGTCATATAAAACGCACATAGTGAAAATCACGCAACTCAACCATCTGTCATTCAGTCAATTCTTAAGGTAGAGACTTCATATTCAGGATTCTGTTTATGTCTACCCCAAAGACAACGTGTGTTGAGTAAGAACTTCCTGTGACAACCGGAAGTGGTTAAAAACAGCCTAGAGCTATTGTCATTTAACCTGCACATAGTGAAAATCACTCAACTCAACCATCTGTCATTCAGTCAATTCTTAAGGTAGAGACTTCTTATTCAGGATTCTGTTTATGTCTACCCCAAAGACAACGTGTGTTGAGTAAGAACTTCCTGTGACAACCGGAAGTTGTTAAAAACACCCAAGAGCTATTGTCATATGGCCAACCAGCAGAAAGTGAAAATCACGCAACTCAACCATCTGTCATTCAGTCAATTCTTAAGGTAGAGACTTCTTATTCAGGATTCTGTTTATGTCTACCCCAAAGACAACGTGTGTTGAGTAAGAACTTCCTGTGACAACCGGAAGTGGTTAAAAACAGCCAAGAGCTATTGTCATTTAACCCGCACATAGTGAAAATCACGCAACTCAACCATCTGTCATTCAGTCAATTCTTAAGGTAGAGACTTCATATTCAGGATTCTGTTTATGTCTAGCCCAAAGACAACTTGTGTGGAGCAAGAGCTTCCTGTGACAACCGGAAGTGGTTAAAAACAGCCTAGAGCTATTGTCATATAAAACGCACATAGTGAAAATCACGCAACTCAACCATCTGTCATTCAGTCAATTCTTAAGGTAGAGACTTCATATTCAGGATTCTGTTTATGTCTACCCCAAAGACAACGTGTATTGAGTAAGAACTTCCTGTGACAACCGGAAGTGGTTAAAAACAGCCTAGAGCTATTGTCATTTAACCTGCACATAGTGAAAATCACGCAACTCAAACATTTGTTATTCAGTCAATTCTTAAGGTAGAGACTTCATATTCAGGATTCTGTTTATGTCTACCCCAAAGACAACGTGTGTGGAGCAAGAGCTTCCTGTGACAACCGGAAGTTGTTAAAAACAGCCTAGAGCTATTGTCATATGGCCAACCAGCAGATAGTGAAAATCACGCAACTCAACCATCTGTTATTCAGTCAATTCTTAAGGTAGAGACTTCATATTCAGGATTCTGTTTATGTCTACCCCAAAGACAACGTGTGTGGAGCAAGAGCTATCTGTGACACCCGGAAGTGATTAAAAACAGCCTAGAGCTATTGTCATATAAAACGCACATAGTGAAAATCACGCATCTCAACCATCTGTTATTCAGTCAATTCTTAAGGTAGAGACTTCATATTCAGGATCCTGTTTATGTCTACCCCAAAGACAACGTGTGTGGAGCAAGAGCTTCCTGTGACAACCGGAAGTTGTTAAAAACACCCAAGAGCTATTGTCATATGGCCAACCAGCATAAAGTGAAAATCACGCAACTCAACCATCTGTCATTCAGTCAATTCTTAAGGTAGAGACTTCTTATTCAGGATTCTGTTTATGTCTACCCCAAAGACAACGTGTGTTGAGTAAGAGCTTCCTGTGACAACCGGAAGTTGTTAAAAACAGCCTAGAGCTATTGTCATATGGCCAACCAGCAGATAGTGAAAATCACGCAACTCAACCATCTGTTATTCAGTCAATTCTTAAGGTAGAGACTTCATATTCAGGATTCTGTTTATGTCTACCCAAAAGACAACGTGTGTGGAGCAAGAGCTTCCTGTGACAACCGGAAGTGGTTAAAAACAGCCTAGAGCTATTGTCATATAAAACGCACATAGTGAAAATCACGCAACTCAACCATCTGTCATTCAGTAAATTCTTAAGGTAGAGACTTCTTATTCAGGATTCTGTTTATGTCTACCCCAAAGACAACGTGTGTTGAGTAAGAACTTCCTGTGACAACCGGAAGTTGTTAAAAACACCCAAGAGCTATTGTCATATGGCCAACCAGCAGAAAGTGAAAATCACGCAACTCAACCATGTGCCATTCAGTCAATTCTTAAGGTAGAGACTTCATATTCAGGATTCTGTTTATGTCTACCCCAAAGACAACGTGTGTGGAGCAAGAGCTTCCTGTGACAACCGGAAGTTGTTAAAAACAGCCTAGAGCTATTGTCATATGGCCAACCAGCAGATAGTGAAAATCACGCAACTCAACCATCTGTTATTCAGTCAATTCTTAAGGTAGAGACTTCATATTCAGGATTCTGTTTATGTCTACCCCAAAGACAACGTGTGTGGAGCAAGAGCTATCTGTGACACCCGGAAGTGATTAAAAACAGCCTAGAGCTATTGTCATATAAAACGCACATAGTGAAAATCACGCATCTCAACCATCTGTTATTCAGTCAATTCTTAAGGTAGAGACTTCATATTCAGGATCCTGTTTATGTCTACCCCAAAGACAACGTGTGTGGAGCAAGAGCTTCCTGTGACAACCGGAAGTTGTTAAAAACACCCAAGAGCTATTGTCATATGGCCAACCAGCATAAAGTGAAAATCACGCAACTCAACCATCTGTCATTCAGTCAATTCTTAAGGTAGAGACTTCTTATTCAGGATTCTGTTTATGTCTACCCCAAAGACAACGTGTGTTGAGTAAGAGCTTCCTGTGACAACCGGAAGTTGTTAAAAACAGCCTAGAGCTATTGTCATATGGCCAACCAGCAGATAGTGAAAATCACGCAACTCAACCATCTGTTATTCAGTCAATTCTTAAGGTAGAGACTTCATATTCAGGATTCTGTTTATGTCTACCCAAAAGACAACGTGTGTGGAGCAAGAGCTTCCTGTGACAACCGGAAGTGGTTAAAAACAGCCTAGAGCTATTGTCATATAAAACGCACATAGTGAAAATCACGCAACTCAACCATCTGTCATTCAGTAAATTCTTAAGGTAGAGACTTCTTATTCAGGATTCTGTTTATGTCTACCCCAAAGACAACGTGTGTTGAGTAAGAACTTCCTGTGACAACCGGAAGTTGTTAAAAACACCCAAGAGCTATTGTCATATGGCCAACCAGCAGAAAGTGAAAATCACGCAACTCAACCATCTGTCATTCAGTCAATTCTTAAGGTAGAGACTTCTTATTCAGCATTCTGTTTATGTCTACCCCAAAGACAACGTGTGTTGAGTAAGAACTTCCTGTGACAACCGGAAGTGGTTAAAAACAGCCAAGAGCTATTGTCATTTAACCTGCACATAGTGAAAATCACGCAACTCAACCATCTGTCATTCAGTCAATTCTTAAGGTAGAGACTTCTTATTCAGGATTCTGTTTATGTCTAACCCAAAGACAACGTGTGTTGAGTAAGAACTTCCTGTGACAACCGGAAGTTGTTAAAAACACCCAAGAGCTATTGTCATATCGCCAACCAGCAGAAAGTGAAAATCACGCAACTCAACCATCTGTCATTCAGTCAATTCTTAAGGTAGAGACTTCTTATTCAGGATTCTGTTTATGTCTACCCCAAAGACAACGTGTGTTGAGTAAGAACTTCCTGTGACAACCGGAAGTGGTTAAAAACAGCCAAGAGCTATTGTCATTTAACCTGCACATAGTGAAAATCACGCAACTCAACCATCTGTCATTCAGTCAATTCTTAAGGTAGAGACTTCATATTCAGGATTCTGTTTATGTCTACCCCAAAGACAACGTGTGTGGAGCAAGAGATTCCTGTGACAACCGGAAGTTGTTAAAAACAGCCTAGAGCTTTTGTCATATGGCCAACCAGCAGATAGTGAAAATCACGCAACTCAACCATCTGTCATTCAGTCAATTCTTAAGGTAGAGACTTCTTATTCAGGATTCTGTTTATGTCTACCCCAAAGACAACGTGTGTTGAGTAAGAACTTCCTGTGACAACCGGAAGTTGTTAAAAACAGCCAAGAGCTATTGTCATTTAACCTGCACATAGTGAAAATCACGCAACTCAACCATTTGTTATTCAGTCAATTCTTAAGGTAGAGACTTCATATTCAGGATTATGTTTATGTCTACCCCAAAGACAACGTGTGTGGAGCAAGAGCTTCCTGTGACAACCGGAAGTTGTTAAAAACAGCCTAGAGCTATTGTCATATGGCCAACCAGCAGATAGTGAAAATCACGCAACTCAACCATCTGTTATTCAGTCAATTCTTAAGGTAGAGACTTCATATTCAGGATTCTGTTTATGTCTACCCCAAAGACAACGTGTGTGGAGCAAGAGCTATCTGTGACACCCGGAAGTGATTAAAAACAGCCTAGAGCTATTGTCATATAAAACGCACATAGTGAAAATCACGCATCTCAACCATCTGTTATTCAGTCAATTCTTAAGGTAGAGACTTCATATTCAGGATCCTGTTTATCTCTACTCCAAAGACAACGTGTGTGGAGCAAGAGCTTCCTGTGACAACCGGAAGTGGTTAAAAACAGCCTAGAGCTATTGTCATATAAAAAGCACATAGTGAAAATCACGCAACTCAACCATCTGTCATTCAGTCAATTCTTAAGGTAGAGACTTCTTATTCAGGATTCTGTTTATGTCTACCCCAAAGACAACGTGTGTTGAGTAAGAACTTCCTGTGACAACCAGAAGTTGTTAAAAACACCCAAGAGCTATTGTCATATGGCCAACCAGCAGATAGTGAAAATCACGCAACTCAACCATCTGTCATTCAGTCAATTCTTAACCTCTCTAGGCTAGGCGGGACGAATTCGTCCCACCTACGTAACAGCCACTGCCAGCCTGTGGCGCGATTTTCAAAACCTTAAAAATCCTATTACTTCAATTTCTCAAACATATGACTATTTTACAGCCATTTAAAGACAAGACTCTCGTTAATCTAACCACACTGTCCGATTTCAAAAAGGCTTTACAACGAAAGCAAAACATTAGATTATGTCAGCAGAGTACCAAGCCAGAAATAATCAGACACCCATTTTTCAAGCCAGCATATAATGTCACCAAAACCCAGAAGACAGCTAAATGCAGCACTCACCTTTGATGATCTTCATCAGATGACAACCCTAGGACATTATGTTATACAATACATGCACGTTTTGTTCAATCAAGTTGATATTTATATCAAAAACCAGCTTTTTACATTAGCATGTGACGTTCAGAACTAGCATACCCCCCGCAAACTTCCGGGGAATTCGCTAACATTTTACTAAATTACTCACGATAAACGTTCACAAAAAGCATAACAATTATTTTAAGAATTATAGATACAGACCTCCTCTATGCACTCGATATGTCCGATTTTAAAATAGCTTTTTGGTGAAAGCACATTTTGCAATATTCTAAGTACATAGCCCAGGCATCACGGGCTCGCTATTTAGACACCCGGCAAGTTTAGCACTCACCATAATCATATTTACTATTATAAAAGTTTGATTACCTTTTGTTGTCTTCGTCAGAATGCACACCCAGGACTGCTACTTCAATAACAAATGTTGGTTTGGTCCAAAATAATCCATCGTTATATCCGAATAGCGGCGTTTTGTTCGTGCGTTCCAGACACTATCCGAAATAGTAAAGAAGTGTCGCGCGCATGGCGCAATTCGTGACAATAAAATTCTAAGTATTCCATTACCGTACTTCGAAGCATGTCAACCGCTGTTTAAAATCAATTTTTACGACATTTTTCTCGTAGAAAAGCGATAATATTCCGACAGGGAATCTCCTTTTCGGCAAACAGAGGAAAAAATCCCAAAGGCGGGGGCGGTCGGGGTCACGCGCATAAGCCAGTGCCCCTTGATCGGCCACTTGAGAAAGGCGATAATGTGTTTCAGCCTGGGGCTGGAATGACGACATTCTGTTTTTTCCCGGGCTCTGAGCGCCTATGGACGACGTGGGAAGTGTCACGTTAGAGCAGAGATCCTTAGTAAATGATAGAGATGGAAAAGAAGTTCAAGAAATGGTCAGACAGGCCACTTCCTGTAAAGGAATCTCTCAGGTTTTGACCTGCCATTTGAGTTCTGTTATACTCACAGACACCATTCAAACAGTTTTGGAAAATTTAGGGTGTTTTCTATCCATATGTAATAAGTATATGCATATTCTAGTTACTGGGTAGGAGTGGTAACCAGATTAAATCGGGTATGTTTTTTATCCAGCAGTGTCAATACTGCCCCCTATCCTAAACAGGTTAAGGTAGAGACTTCTTATTCAGGATTCTGTTTATGTCTAGCCCAAAGACAACTTGTGTGGAGCAAGAGCTTCCTGTGACAACCGGAAGTGGTTAAAAACAGCCTAGAGCTATTGTCATATAAAACGCACATAGTGAAAATCACGCAACTCAACCATCTGTCATTCAGTCAATTCTTAAGGTAGAGACTTCATATTCAGGATTCTGTTTATGTCTACCCCAAAGACAACGTGTGTTGAGTAACAACTTCCTGTGACAACCGGAAGTGGTTAAAAACAGCCTAGAGCTATTGTCATTTAACCTGCACATAGTGAAAATCACTCAACTCAACCATCTGTCATTCAGTCAATTCTTAAGGTAGAGACTTCTTATTCAGGATTCTGTTTATGTCTACCCCAAAGACAACGTGTGTGGAGCAAGAGCTTCCTGTGACAACCGGAAGTTGTTAAAAACACCCAAGAGCTATTGTCATATGGCCAACCAGCAGATAGTGAAAATCACGCAACTCAACCATCTGTCATTCAGTCAATTCTTAAGGTAGAGACTTCATATTCAGGATTCTGTTTATGTCTACCCCAAAGACAACGTGTGTTGAGTAAGAACTTCCTGTGACAACCGGAAGTGGTTAAAAACAGCCTAGAGCTATTGTCATTTAACCTGCACATAGTGAAAATCACTCAACTCAACCATCTGTCATTCAGTCAATTCTTAAGGTAGAGACTTCTTATTCAGGATTCTGTTTATGTCTACCCCAAAGACAACGTGTGTTGAGTAAGAACTTCCTGTGACAACCGGAAGTTGTTAAAAACACCCAAGAGCTATTGTCATATGGCCAACCAGCAGAAAGTGAAAATCACGCAACTCAACCATCTGTCATTCAGTCAATTCTTAAGGTAGAGACTTCTTATTCAGGATTCTGTTTATGTCTACCCCAAAGACAACGTGTGTTGAGTAAGAACTTCCTGTGACAACCGGAAGTGGTTAAAAACAGCCAAGAGCTATTGTCATTTAACCTGCACATAGTGAAAATCACGCAACTCAACCATCTGTCATTCAGTCAATTCTTAAGGTAGAGACTTCTTATTCAGGATTCTGTTTATGTCTACCCCAAAGACAACGTGTGTTGAGTAAGAACTTCCTGTGACAACCGGAAGTTGTTAAAAACACCCAAGAGCTATTGTCATATGGCCAACCAGCAGAAAGTGAAAATCACGCAACTCAACCATCTGTCATTCAGTCAATTCTTAAGGTAGAGACTTCTTATTCAGGATTCTGTTTATGTCTACCCCAAAGACAACGTGTGTTGAGTAAGAACTTCCTGTGACAACCGGAAGTGGTTAAAAACACCCAAGAGCTATTGTCATTTAACCTGCACATAGTGAAAATCACGCAACTCAACCATCTGTCATTCAGTCAATTCTTAAGGTAGAGACTTCATATTCAGGATTCTGTTTATGTCTAGCCCAAAGACAACTTGTGTGGAGCAAGAGCTTCCTGTGACAACCGGAAGTGGTTAAAAAAAGCCTAGAGCTATTGTCATTTAACCTGCACATAGTGAAAATCACGCAACTCAACCATCTGTCATTCAGTCAATTCTTAAGGTAGAGACTTCTTATTCAGGATTCTGTTTATGTCTACCCCAAAGACAACGTGTGTTGAGTAAGAACTTCCTGTGACAACCGGAAGTGGTTAAAAACAGCCAAGAGCTATTGTCATTTAACCTGCACATAGTGAAAATCACGCAACTCAACCATCTGTCATTCAGTCAATTCTTAAGGTAGAGACTTCATATTCAGGATTCTGTTTATGTCTACCCCAAAGACAACGTGTGTGGAGCAAGAACTTCCTGTGACAACCGGAAGTTGTTAAAAACAGCCTAGAGCTTTTGTCATATGGCCAACCAGCAGATAGTGAAAATCACGCAACTCAACCATCTGTCATTCAGTCAATTCTTAAGGTAGAGACTTCATATTCAGGATTCTGTTTATGTCTAGCCCAAAGACAACGTGTGTGGAGCAAGAGCTTCCTGTGACAACCGGAAGTGGTTAAAAACAGCCTAGAGCTATTGTCATATAAAACGCACATAGTGAAAATCACGCAACTCAACCATCTGTCATTCAGTCAATTCTTAAGGTAGAGACTTCATATTCAGGATTCTGTTTATGTCTACCCCAAAGACAACGTGTGTTGAGTAAGAACTTCCTGTGACAACCGGAAGTGGTTAAAAACAGCCTAGAGCTATTGTCATTTAACCTGCACATAGTGAAAATCACTCAACTCAACCATCTGTCATTCAGTCAATTCTTAAGGTAGAGACTTCTTATTCAGGATTCTGTTTATGTCTACCCCAAAGACAACGTGTGTTGAGTAAGAACTTCCTGTGACAACCGGAAGTTGTTAAAAACACCCAAGAGCTATTGTCATATGGCCAACCAGCAGAAAGTGAAAATCACTCAACTCAACCATCTGTCATTCAGTCAATTCTTAAGGTAGAGACTTCTTATTCAGGATTCTGTTTATGTCTACCCCAAAGACAACGTGTGTTGAGTAAGAACTTCCTGTGACAACCGGAAGTGGTTAAAAACAGCCAAGAGCTATTGTCATTTAACCTGCACATAGTGAAAATCACGCAACTCAACCATCTGTCATTCAGTCAATTCTTAAGGTAGAGACTTCATATTCAGGATTCTGTTTATGTCTAGCCCAAAGACAACTTGTGTGGAGCAAGAGCTTCCTGTGACAACCGGAAGTGGTTAAAAACAGCCTAGAGCTATTGTCATTTAACCTGCACATAGTGAAAATCACTCAACTCAACCATCTGTCATTCAGTCAATTCTTAAGGTAGAGACTTCTTATTCAGGATTCTGTTTATGTCTACCCCAAAGACAACGTGTGTTGAGTAAGAACTTCCTGTGACAACCGGAAGTTGTTAAAAACACCCAAGAGCTATTGTCATATGGCCAACCAGCAGAAAGTGAAAATCACTCAACTCAACCATCTGTCATTCAGTCAATTCTTAAGGTAGAGACTTCTTATTCAGGATTCTGTTTATGTCTACCCCAAAGACAACGTGTGTTGAGTAAGAACTTCCTGTGACAACCGGAAGTGGTTAAAAACAGCCAAGAGCTATTGTCATTTAACCTGCACATAGTGAAAATCACGCAACTCAACCATCTGTCATTCAGTCAATTCTTAAGGTAGAGACTTCATATTCAGGATTCTGTTTATGTCTAGCCCAAAGACAACTTGTGTGGAGCAAGAGCTTCCTGTGACAACCGGAAGTGGTTAAAAACAGCCTAGAGCTATTGTCATATAAAACGCACATAGTGAAAATCACGCAACTCAACCATCTGTCATTCAGTCAATTCTTAAGGTAGAGACTTCATATTCAGGATTCTGTTTATGTCTACCCCAAAGACAACGTGTGTTGAGTAAGAACTTCCTGTAACAACCGGAAGTTGTTAAAAACACCCAAGAGCTATTGTCATATGGCCAACCAGCAGAAAGTGAAAATCACGCAACTCAACCATCTGTCATTCAGTCAATTCTTAAGGTAGAGACTTCTTATTCAGGATTCTGTTTATGTCTACCCCAAAGACAACGTGTGTTGAGTAAGAACTTCCTGTGACAACCGGAAGTGGTTAAAAAAAGCCTAGAGCTATTGTCATTTAACCTGCACATAGTGAAAATCACGCAACTCAACCATCTGTCATTCAGTCAATTCTTAAGGTAGAGACTTCTTATTCAGGATTCTGTTTATGTCTACCCCAAAGACAACGTGTGTTGAGTAAGAACTTCCTGTGACAACCGGAAGTTGTTAAAAACACCCAAGAGCTATTGTCATATGGCCAAACAGCAGAAAGTGAAAATCACGCAACTCAACCATCTGTCATTCAGTCAATTCTTAAGGTAGAGACTTCTTATTCAGGATTCTGTTTATGTCTACCCCAAAGACAACGTGTGTTGAGTAAGAACCTCCTGTGACAACCGGAAGTGGTTAAAAACAGCCAAGAGCTATTGTCATTTAACCTGCACATAGTGAAAATCACGCAACTCAACCATCTGTCATTCAGTCAATTCTTAAGGTAGAGACTTCATATTCAGGATTCTGTTTATGTCTACCCCAAAGACAACGTGTGTTGAGTAAGAACTTCCTGTGACAACCGGAAGTTGTTAAAAACACCCAAGAGCTATTGTCATATGGCCAAACAGCAGAAAGTGAAAATCACGCAACTCAACCATCTGTCATTCAGTCAATTCTTAAGGTAGAGACTTCATATTCAGGATTCTGTTTATGTCTAGCCCAAAGACAACGTGTGTGGAGCAAGAGCTTCCTGTGACAACCGGAAGTGGTTAAAAACAGCCTAGAGCTATTGTCATATAAAACGCACATAGTGAAAATCACGCAACTCAACCATCTGTCATTCAGTCAATTCTTAAGGTAGAGGCTTCATATTCAGGATTCTGTTTATGTCTACCCCAAAGACAACGTGTGTTGAGTAAGAACTTCCTGTGACAACCGGAAGTGGTTAAAAAAAGCCTAGAGCTATTGTCATTTAACCTGCACATAGTGAAAATCACTCAACTAAACCATCTGTCATTCAGTCAATTCTTAAGGTAGAGACTTCATATTCAGGATTCTGTTTATGTCTACCCCAAAGACAACGTGTGTGGAGCAAGAGATTCCTGTGACAACCGGAAGTGGTTAAAAACAGCCTAGAGCTTTTGTCATATGGCCAACCAGCAGATAGTGAAAATCACGCAACTCAACCATCTGTCATTCAGTCAATTCTTAAGGTAGAGACTTCTTATTCAGGATTCTGTTTATGTCTACCCCAAAGACAACGTGTGTTGAGTAAGAACTTCCTGTGACAACCGGAAGTGGTTAAAAACAGCCAAGAGCTATTGTCATTTAACCTGCACATAGTGAAAATCACGCAACTCAACCATCTGTCATTCAGTCAATTCTTAAGGTAGAGACTTCATATTCAGGATTCTGTTTATGTCTACCCCAAAGACAACGTGTGTGCAGCAAGAACTTCCTGTGAAAACCGGAAGTTGTTAAAAACAGCCTATAGTTTTTTTCATATGGCCAACCAGCAGATAGTGAAAATCACGCAACTCAAACATCTGTCATTCAGTCAATTCTTAAGGTAGAGACTTCATATTCAGGATTCTGTTTATGTCTAGCCCAAAGACAACGTGTGTGGAGCAAGAGCTTCCTGTGACAACCGGAAGTGGTTAAAAACAGCCTAGAGCTATTGTCATATAAAACGCACATAGTGAAAATCACGCAACTCAACCATCTGTCATTCAGTCAATTCTTAAGGTAGAGACTTCTTATTCAGGATTCTGTTTATGTCTACCCCAAAGACAACGTGTGTTGAGTAAGAACTTCCTGTGACAACCGGAAGTTGTTAAAATCACCCAAGAGCTATTGTCATATGGCCAACCAGCATAAAGTGAAAATCACGCAACTCAACCATCTGTCATTCAGTCAATTCTTAAGGTAGAGACTTCATATTCAGGATTCTGTTTATGTCTACCCCAAAGACAACGTGTGTTGAGTAAGAACTTCCTGTGACAACCGGAAGTGGTTAAAAAAAGCCTAGAGCTATTGTCATTTAACCTGCACATAGTGAAAATCACGCAACTCAACCATCTGTCATTCAGTCAATTCTTAAGGTAGAGACTTCATATTCAGGATTCTGTTTATGTCTACCCCAAAGACAACGTGTGTGCAGCAAGAACTTCCTGTGAAAACCGGAAGTTGTTAAAAACAGCCTATAGTTTTTTTCATATGGCCAACCAGCAGATAGTGAAAATCACGCAACTCAAACATCTGTCATTCAGTCAATTCTTAAGGTAGAGACTTCATATTCAGGATTCTGTTTATGTCTAGCCCAAAGACAACGTGTGTGGAGCAAGAGCTTCCTGTGACAACCGGAAGTGGTTAAAAACAGCCTAGAGCTATTGTCATTTAACCTGCACATAGTGAAAATCACTCAACTCAACCATCTGTCATTCAGTCAATTCTTAAGGTAGAGACTTCTTATTCAGGATTCTGTTTATGTCTACCCCAAAGACAACGTGTGTTGAGTAAGAACTTCCTGTGACAACCGGAAGTTGTTAAAAACACCCAAGAGCTATTGTCATATGGCCAACCAGCAGAAAGTGAAAATCACGCAACTCAACCATCTGTCATTCAGTCAATTCTTAAGGTAGAGACTTCTTATTCAGGATTCTGTTTATGTCTACCCCAAAGACAACGTGTGTTGAGTAAGAACTTCCTGTGACAACCGGAAGTTGTTAAAAACACCCAAGAGCTATTGTCATATGGCCAACCAGCAGAAAGTGAAAATCACGCAACTCAACCATCTGTCATTCAGTCAATTCTTAAGGTAGAGACTTCTTATTCAGGATTCTGTTTATGTCTACCCCAAAGACAACGTGTGTTGAGTAAGAACTTCCTGTGACAACCGGAAGTGGTTAAAAACAGCCAAGAGCTATTGTCATTTAACCTGCACATAGTGAAAATCACGCAACTCAACCATCTGTCATTCAGTCAATTCTTAAGGTAGAGACTTCTTATTCAGGATTCTGTTTATGTCTACCCCAAAGACAACGTGTGTTGAGTAAGAACTTCCTGTGACAACCGGAAGTTGTTAAAAACACCCAAGAGCTATTGTCATATGGCCAACCAGCAGAAAGTGAAAATCACGCAACTCAACCATCTGTCATTCAGTCAATTCTTAAGGTAGAGACTTCTTATTCAGGATTCTGTTTATGTCTACCCCAAAGACAACGTGTGTTGAGTAAGAACTTCCTGTGACAACCGGAAGTGGTTAAAAACAGCCAAGAGCTATTGTCATTTAACCTGCACATAGTGAAAATCACGCAACTCAACCATCTGTCATTCAGTCAATTCTTAAGGTAGAGACTTCATATTCAGGATTCTGTTTATGTCTAGCCCAAAGACAACTTGTGTGGAGCAAGAGCTTCCTGTGACAACCGGAAGTGGTTAAAAACAGCCTAGAGCTATTGTCATATAAAACGCACATAGTGAAAATCACGGAACTCAACCATCTGTCATTCAGTCAATTCTTAAGGCAGAGGCTTCATATTCAGGATTCTGTTTATGTCTACCCCAAAGACAACGTGTGTTGAGTAAGAACTTCCTGTGACAACCGGAAGTGGTTAAAAAAAGCCTAGAGCTATTGTCATTTAACCTGCACATAGTGAAAATCACTCAACTCAACCATCTGTCATTCAGTCAATTCTTAAGGTAGAGACTTCTTATTCAGGATTCTGTTTATGTCTACCCCAAAGACAACGTGTGTTGAGTAAGAACTTCCTGTAACAACCGGAAGTTGTTAAAAACACCCAAGAGCTATTGTCATATGGCCAACCAGCAGAAAGTGAAAATCACGCAACTCAACCATCTGTCATTCAGTCAATTCTTAAGGTAGAGACTTCTTATTCAGGATTCTGTTTATGTCTACCCCAAAGACAACGTGTGTTGAGTAAGAACTTCCTGTGACAACCGGAAGTTGTTAAAAACACCCAAGAGCTATTGTCATATGGCCAACCAGCAGAAAGTGAAAATCACGCAACTCAACCATCTGTCATTCAGTCAATTCTTAAGGTAGAGACTTCTTATTCAGGATTCTGTTTATGTCTACCCCAAAGACAACGTGTGTTGAGTAAGAACTTCCTGTGACAACCGGAAGTGGTTAAAAACAGCCAAGAGCTATTGTCATTTAACCTGCACATAGTGAAAATCACGCAACTCAACCATCTGTCATTCAGTCAATTCTTAAGGTAGAGACTTCTTATTCAGGATTCTGTTTATGTCTACCCCAAAGACAACGTGTGTTGAGTAAGAACTTCCTGTGACAACCGGAAGTTGTTAAAAACACCCAAGAGCTATTGTCATATGGCCAACCAGCAGAAAGTGAAAATCACGCAACTCAACCATCTGTCATTCAGTCAATTCTTAAGGTAGAGACTTCTTATTCAGGATTCTGTTTATGTCTACCCCAAAGACAACGTGTGTTGAGTAAGAACTTCCTGTGACAACCGGAAGTGGTTAAAAACAGCCAAGAGCTATTGTCATTTAACCTGCACATAGTGAAAATCACGCAACTCAACCATCTGTCATTCAGTCAATTCTTAAGGTAGAGACTTCATATTCAGGATTCTGTTTATGTCTAGCCCAAAGACAACTTGTGTGGAGCAAGAGCTTCCTGTGACAACCGGAAGTGGTTAAAAACAGCCTAGAGCTATTGTCATATAAAACGCACATAGTGAAAATCACGCAACTCAACCATCTGTCATTCAGTCAATTCTTAAGGTAGAGACTTCATATTCAGGATTCTGTTTATGTCTACCCCAAAGACAACGTGTGTCGAGTAAGAACTTCCTGTGACAACTGGAAGTTGTTAAAAACACCCAAGAGCTATTGTCATATGGCCAACCAGCAGAAAGTGAAAATCACGCAACTCAACCATCTGTCATTCAGTCAATTCTTAAGGTAGAGACTTCTTATTCAGGATTCTGTTTATGTCTACCCCAAAGACAACGTGTGTTGAGTAAGAACTTCCTGTGACAACCGGAAGTGGTTAAAAAAAGCCTAGAGCTATTGTCATTTAACCTGCACATAGTGAAAATCACGCAACTCAACCATCTGTCATTCAGTCAATTCTTAAGGTAGAGACTTCTTATTCAGGATTCTGTTTATGTCTACCCCAAAGACAACGTGTGTTGAGTAAGAACTTCCTGTGACAACCGGAAGTGGTTAAAAACAGCCAAGAGCTATTGTCATTTAACCTGCACATAGTGAAAATCACGCAACTCAACCATCTGTCATTCAGTCAATTCTTAAGGTAGAGACTTCATATTCAGGATTCTGTTTATGTCTACCCCAAAGACTACGTGTGTGGAGCAAGAACTTCCTGTGACAACCGGAAGTTGTTAAAAACAGCCTAGAGCTTTTGTCATATGGCCAACCAGCAGATAGTGAAAATCACGCAACTCAACCATCTGTCATTCAGTCAATTCTTAAGGTAGAGACTTCATATTCAGGATTCTGTTTATGTCTAGCCCAAAGACAACGTGTGTGGAGCAAGAGCTTCCTGTGACAACCGGAAGTGGTTAAAAACAGCCTAGAGCTATTGTCATATAAAACGCACATAGTGAAAATCACGCAACTCAACCATCTGTCATTCAGTCAATTCTTAAGGTAGAGACTTCATATTCAGGATTCTGTTTATGTCTACCCCAAAGACAACGTGTGTTGAGTAAGAACTTCCTGTGACAACCGGAAGTGGTTAAAAACAGCCTAGAGCTATTGTCATTTAACCTGCACATAGTGAAAATCACTCAACTCAACCATCTGTCATTCAGTCAATTCTTAAGGTAGAGACTTCTTATTCAGGATTCTGTTTATGTCTACCCCAAAGACAACGTGTGTTGAGTAAGAACTTCCTGTGACAACCGGAAGTTGTTAAAAACACCCAAGAGCTATTGTCATATGGCCAACCAGCAGAAAGTGAAAATCACTCAACTCAACCATCTGTCATTCAGTCAATTCTTAAGGTAGAGACTTCTTATTCAGGATTCTGTTTATGTCTACCCCAAAGACAACGTGTGTTGAGTAAGAACTTCCTGTGACAACCGGAAGTGGTTAAAAACAGCCAAGAGCTATTGTCATTTAACCTGCACATAGTGAAAATCACGCAACTCAACCATCTGTCATTCAGTCAATTCTTAAGGTAGAGACTTCATATTCAGGATTCTGTTTATGTCTAGCCCAAAAACAACTTGTGTGGAGCAAGAGCTTCCTGTGACAACCGGAAGTGGTTAAAAACAGCCTAGAGCTATTGTCATATAAAACGCACATAGTGAAAATCACGCAACTCAACCATCTGTCATTCAGTCAATTCTTAAGGTAGAGACTTCATATTCAGGATTCTGTTTATGTCTACCCCAAAGACAACGTGTGTTGAGTAAGAACTTCCTGTAACAACCGGAAGTTGTTAAAAACACCCAAGAGCTATTGTCATATGGCCAACCAGCAGAAAGTGAAAATCACGCAACTCAACCATCTGTCATTCAGTCAATTCTTAAGGTAGAGACTTCTTATTCAGGATTCTGTTTATGTCTACCCCAAAGACAACGTGTGTTGAGTAAGAACTTCCTGTGACAACCGGAAGTGGTTAAAAAAAGCCTAGAGCTATTGTCATTTAACCTGCACATAGTGAAAATCACGCAACTCAACCATCTGTCATTCAGTCAATTCTTAAGGTAGAGACTTCTTATTCAGGATTCTGTTTATGTCTACCCCAAAGACAACGTGTGTTGAGTAAGAACTTCCTGTGACAACCGGAAGTTGTTAAAAACACCCAAGAGCTATTGTCATATGGCCAAACAGCAGAAAGTGAAAATCACGCAACTCAACCATCTGTCATTCAGTCAATTCTTAAGGTAGAGACTTCTTATTCAGGATTCTGTTTATGTCTACCCCAAAGACAACGTGTGTTGAGTAAGAACTTCCTGTGACAACCGGAAGTGGTTAAAAACAGCCAAGAGCTATTGTCATTTAACCTGCACATAGTGAAAATCACGCAACTCAACCATTTGTTATTCAGTCAATTCTTAAGGTAGAGACTTCTTATTCAGGATTCTGTTTATGTCTACCCCAAAGACAACGTGTGTTGAGTAAGAACTTCCTGTGACAACCGGAAGTGGTTAAAAACAGCCAAGAGCTATTGTCATTTAACCTGCACATAGTGAAAATCACGCAACTCAACCATCTGTCATTCAGTCAATTCTTAAGGTAGAGACTTCTTATTCAGGATTCTGTTTATGTCTACCCCAAAGACAACGTGTGTTGAGTAAGAACTTCCTGTGACAACCGGAAGTTGTTAAAAACACCCAAGAGCTATTGTCATATGGCCAACCAGCAGAAAGTGAAAATCACGCAACTCAACCATCTGTCATTCAGTCAATTCTTAAGGTAGAGACTTCTTATTCAGGATTCTGTTTATGTCTACCCCAAAGACAACGTGTGTTGAGTAAGAACTTCCTGTGACAACCGGAAGTGGTTAAAAACAGCCAAGAGCTATTGTCATTTAACCTGCACATAGTGAAAATCACGCAACTCAACCATCTGTCATTCAGTCAATTCTTAAGGTAGAGACTTCATATTCAGGATTCTGTTTATGTCTAGCCCAAAGACAACTTGTGTGGAGCAAGAGCTTCCTGTGACAACCGGAAGTGGTTAAAAACAGCCTAGAGCTATTGTCATATAAAACGCACATAGTGAAAATCACGCAACTCAACCATCTGTCATTCAGTCAATTCTTAAGGTAGAGACTTCATATTCAGGATTCTGTTTATGTCTACCCCAAAGACAACGTGTGTCGAGTAAGAACTTCCTGTGACAACTGGAAGTTGTTAAAAACACCCAAGAGCTATTGTCATATGGCCAACCAGCAGAAAGTGAAAATCACGCAACTCAACCATCTGTCATTCAGTCAATTCTTAAGGTAGAGACTTCTTATTCAGGATTCTGTTTATGTCTACCCCAAAGACAACGTGTGTTGAGTAAGAACTTCCTGTGACAACCGGAAGTGGTTAAAAAAAGCCTAGAGCTATTGTCATTTAACCTGCACATAGTGAAAATCACGCAACTCAACCATCTGTCATTCAGTCAATTCTTAAGGTAGAGACTTCTTATTCAGGATTCTGTTTATGTCTACCCCAAAGACAACGTGTGTTGAGTAAGAACTTCCTGTGACAACCGGAAGTGGTTAAAAACAGCCAAGAGCTATTGTCATTTAACCTGCACATAGTGAAAATCACGCAACTCAACCATCTGTCATTCAGTCAATTCTTAAGGTAGAGACTTCATATTCAGGATTCTGTTTATGTCTACCCCAAAGACTACGTGTGTGGAGCAAGAACTTCCTGTGACAACCGGAAGTTGTTAAAAACAGCCTAGAGCTTTTGTCATATGGCCAACCAGCAGATAGTGAAAATCACGCAACTCAACCATCTGTCATTCAGTCAATTCTTAAGGTAGAGACTTCATATTCAGGATTCTGTTTATGTCTAGCCCAAAGACAACGTGTGTGGAGCAAGAGCTTCCTGTGACAACCGGAAGTGGTTAAAAACAGCCTAGAGCTATTGTCATATAAAACGCACATAGTGAAAATCACGCAACTCAACCATCTGTCATTCAGTCAATTCTTAAGGTAGAGACTTCATATTCAGGATTCTGTTTATGTCTACCCCAAAGACAACGTGTGTTGAGTAAGAACTTCCTGTGACAATCGGAAGTGGTTAAAAACAGCCTAGAGCTATTGTCATTTAACCTGCACATAGTGAAAATCACTCAACTCAACCATCTGTCATTCAGTCAATTCTTAAGGTAGAGACTTCTTATTCAGGATTCTGTTTATGTCTACCCCAAAGACAACGTGTGTTGAGTAAGAACTTCCTGTGACAACCGGAAGTTGTTAAAAACACCCAAGAGCTATTGTCATATGGCCAACCAGCAGAAAGTGAAAATCACTCAACTCAACCATCTGTCATTCAGTCAATTCTTAAGGTAGAGACTTCTTATTCAGGATTCTGTTTATGTCTACCCCAAAGACAACGTGTGTTGAGTAAGAACTTCCTGTGACAACCGGAAGTGGTTAAAAACAGCCAAGAGCTATTGTCATTTAACCTGCACATAGTGAAAATCACGCAACTCAACCATCTGTCATTCAGTCAATTCTTAAGGTAGAGACTTCATATTCAGGATTCTGTTTATGTCTAGCCCAAAAACAACTTGTGTGGAGCAAGAGCTTCCTGTGACAACCGGAAGTGGTTAAAAACAGCCTAGAGCTATTGTCATATAAAACGCACATAGTGAAAATCACGCAACTCAACCATCTGTCATTCAGTCAATTCTTAAGGTAGAGACTTCATATTCAGGATTCTGTTTATGTCTACCCCAAAGACAACGTGTGTTGAGTAAGAACTTCCTGTAACAACCGGAAGTTGTTAAAAACACCCAAGAGCTATTGTCATATGGCCAACCAGCAGAAAGTGAAAATCACGCAACTCAACCATCTGTCATTCAGTCAATTCTTAAGGTAGAGACTTCTTATTCAGGATTCTGTTTATGTCTACCCCAAAGACAACGTGTGTTGAGTAAGAACTTCCTGTGACAACCGGAAGTGGTTAAAAAAAGCCTAGAGCTATTGTCATTTAACCTGCACATAGTGAAAATCACGCAACTCAACCATCTGTCATTCAGTCAATTCTTAAGGTAGAGACTTCTTATTCAGGATTCTGTTTATGTCTACCCCAAAGACAACGTGTGTTGAGTAAGAACTTCCTGTGACAACCGGAAGTTGTTAAAAACACCCAAGAGCTATTGTCATATGGCCAAACAGCAGAAAGTGAAAATCACGCAACTCAACCATCTGTCATTCAGTCAATTCTTAAGGTAGAGACTTCTTATTCAGGATTCTGTTTATGTCTACCCCAAAGACAACGTGTGTTGAGTAAGAACTTCCTGTGACAACCGGAAGTGGTTAAAAACAGCCAAGAGCTATTGTCATTTAACCTGCACATAGTGAAAATCACGCAACTCAACCATTTGTTATTCAGTCAATTCTTAAGGTAGAGACTTCATATTCAGGATTATGTTTATGTCTACCCCAAAGACAACGTGTGTGGAGCAAGAGCTTCCTGTGACAACCGGAAGTTGTTAAAAACAGCCTAGAGCTATTGTCATATGGCCAACCAGCAGATAGTGAAAATCACGCAACTCAACCATCTGTTATTCAGTCAATTCTTAAGGTAGAGACTTCATATTCAGGATTCTGTTTATGTCTACCCCAAAGACAACGTGTGTGGAGCAAGAGCTATCTGTGACACCCGGAAGTGATTAAAAACAGCCTAGAGCTATTGTCATATAAAACGCACATAGTGAAAATCACGCATCTCAACCATCTGTTATTCAGTCAATTCTTAAGGTAGAGACTTCATATTCAGGATCCTGTTTATGTCTACCCCAAAAACAACGTGTGTGGAGCAAGAGCTTCCTGTGACAACCGGAAGTGGTTAAAAACAGCCTAGAGCTATTGTCATATAAAAAGCACATAGTGAAAATCACGCAACTCAACCATCTGTCATTCAGTCAATTCTTAAGGTAGAGACTTCTTATTCAGGATTCTGTTTATGTCTACCCCAAAGACAACGTGTGTTGAGTAAGAACTTCCTGTGACAACCGGAAGTGGTTAAAAACAGCCAAGAGCTATTGTCATTTAACCTGCACATAGTGAAAATCACGCAACTCAACCATCTGTCATTCAGTCAATTCTTAAGGTAGAGACTTCATATTCAGGATTCTGTTTATGTCTACCCCAAAGACAACGTGTGTGCAGCAAGAACTTCCTGTGAAAACCGGAAGTTGTTAAAAACAGCCTATAGTTTTTTTCATATGGCCAACCAGCAGATAGTGAAAATCACGCAACTCAACCATCTGTCATTCAGTCAATTCTTAAGGTAGAGACTTCATATTCAGGATTCTGTTTATGTCTAGCCCAAAGACAACGTGTGTGGAGCAAGAGCTTCCTGTGACAACCGGAAGTGGTTAAAAACAGCCAAGAGCTATTGTCATTTAACCTGCACATAGTGAAAATCACGCAACTCAACCATCTGTCATTCAGTCAATTCTTAAGGTAGAGACTTCATATTCAGGATTCTGTTTATGTCTACCCCAAAGACAACGTGTGTGGAGCAAGAGATTCCTGTGACAACCGGAAGTGGTTAAAAACAGCCTAGAGCTTTTGTCATATGGCCAACCAGCAGATAGTGAAAATCACGCAACTCAACCATCTGTCATTCAGTCAATTCTTAAGGTAGAGACTTCTTATTCAGGATTCTGTTTATGTCTACCCCAAAGACAACGTGTGTTGAGTAAGAACTTCCTGTGACAACCGGAAGTGGTTAAAAACAGCCAAGAGCTATTGTCATTTAACCTGCACATAGTGAAAATCACGCAACTCAACCATTTGTTATTCAGTCAATTCTTAAGGTAGAGACTTCATATTCAGGATTATGTTTATGTCTACCCCAAAGACAACGTGTGTGGAGCAAGAGCTTCCTGTGACAACCGGAAGTTGTTAAAAACAGCCTAGAGCTATTGTCATATGGCCAACCAGCAGATAGTGAAAATCACGCAACTCAACCATCTGTTATTCAGTCAATTCTTAAGGTAGAGACTTCATATTCAGGATTCTGTTTATGTCTACCCCAAAGACAACGTGTGTGGAGCAAGAGCTATCTGTGACACCCGGAAGTGATTAAAAACAGCCTAGAGCTATTGTCATATAAAACGCACATAGTGAAAATCACGCATCTCAACCATCTGTTATTCAGTCAATTCTTAAGGTAGAGACTTCATATTCAGGATCCTGTTTATGTCTACCCCAAAAACAACGTGTGTGGAGCAAGAGCTTCCTGTGACAACCGGAAGTGGTTAAAAACAGCCTAGAGCTATTGTCATATAAAAAGCACATAGTGAAAATCACGCAACTCAACCATCTGTCATTCAGTCAATTCTTAAGGTAGAGACTTCTTATTCAGGATTCTGTTTATGTCTACCCCAAAGACAACGTGTGTTGAGTAAGAACTTCCTGTGACAACCGGAAGTGGTTAAAAACAGCCAAGAGCTATTGTCATTTAACCTGCACATAGTGAAAATCACGCAACTCAACCATCTGTCATTCAGTCAATTCTTAAGGTAGAGACTTCATATTCAGGATTCTGTTTATGTCTACCCCAAAGACAACGTGTGTGCAGCAAGAACTTCCTGTGAAAACCGGAAGTTGTTAAAAACAGCCTATAGTTTTTTTCATATGGCCAACCAGCAGATAGTGAAAATCACGCAACTCAACCATCTGTCATTCAGTCAATTCTTAAGGTAGAGACTTCATATTCAGGATTCTGTTTATGTCTAGCCCAAAGACAACGTGTGTGGAGCAAGAGCTTCCTGTGACAACCGGAAGTGGTTAAAAACAGCCTAGAGCTATTGTCATATAAAACGCACATAGTGAAAATCACGCAACTCAACCATCTGTCATTCAGTCAATTCTTAAGGTAGAGACTTCTTATTCAGGATTCTGTTTATGTCTACCCCAAAGACAACGTGTGTTGAGTAAGAACTTCCTGTGACAACCGGAAGTTGTTAAAATCACCCAAGAGCTATTGTCATATGGCCAACCAGCATAAAGTGAAAATCACGCAACTCAACCATCTGTCATTCAGTCAATTCTTAAGGTAGAGACTTCATATTCAGGATTCTGTTTATGTCTACCCCAAAGACAACGTGTGTTGAGTAAGAACTTCCTGTGACAACCGGAAGTGGTTAAAAAAAGCCTAGAGCTATTGTCATTTAACCTGCACATAGTGAAAATCACACAACTCAACCATCTGTCATTCAGTCAATTCTTAAGGTAGAGACTTCTTATTCAGGATTCTGTTTATGTCTACCCCAAAGACAACGTGTGTTGAGTAAGAACTTCCTGTGACAACCGGAAGTTGTTAAAAACACCCAAGAGCTATTGTCATATGGCCAAACAGTAGAAAGTGAAAATCACGCAACTCAACCATCTGTCATTCAGTCAATTCTTAAGGTAGAGACTTCTTATTCAGGATTCTGTTTATGTCTACCCCAAAGACAACGTGTGTTGAGTAAGAACTTCCTGTGACAACCGGAAGTGGTTAAAAACAGCCAAGAGCTATTGTCATTTAACCTGCAGATAGTGAAAATCACGCAACTCAACCATCTGTCATTCAGTCAATTCTTAAGGTAGAGACTTCATATTCAGGATTCTGTTTATGTCTAGCCCAAAGACAACGTGTGTGGAGCAAGAGCTTCCTGTGACAACCGGAAGTGGTTAAAAACAGCCTAGAGCTATTGTCATATAAAACGCACATAGTGAAAATCACGGAACTCAACCATCTGTCATTCAGTCAATTCTTAAGGCAGAGGCTTCATATTCAGGATTCTGTTTATGTCTACCCCAAAGACAACGTGTGTTGAGTAAGAACTTCCTGTGACAACCGGAAGTGGTTAAAAAAAGCCTAGAGCTATTGTCATTTAACCTGCACATAGTGAAAATCACTCAACTCAACCATCTGTCATTCAGTCAATTCTTAAGGTAGAGACTTCTTATTCAGGATTCTGTTTATGTCTACCCCAAAGACAACGTGTGTTGAGTAAGAACTTCCTGTGACAACCGGAAGTTGTTAAAAACACCCAAGAGCTATTGTCATATGGCCAACCAGCATAAAGTGAAAATCACGCAACTCAACCATCTGTCATTCAGTCAATTCTTAAGGTAGAGACTTCTTATTCAGGATTCTGTTTATGTCTACCCCAAAGACAACGTGTGTTGAGTAAGAACTTCCTGTGACAACCGGAAGTGGTTAAAAACAGCCAAGAGCTATTGTCATTTAACCTGCACATAGTGAAAATCACGCAACTCAACCATCTGTCATTCAGTCAATTCTTAAGGTAGAGACTTCATATTCAGGATTCTGTTTATGTCTACCCCAAAGACAACGTGTGTGGAGCAAGAGATTCCTGTGACAACCGGAAGTTGTTAAAAACAGCCTAGAGCTTTTGTCATATGGCCAACCAGCAGATAGTGAAAATCACGCAACTCAACCATCTGTCATTCAGTCAATTCTTAAGGTAGAGACTTCTTATTCAGGATTCTGTTTATGTCTACCCCAAAGACAACGTGTGTTGAGTAAGAACTTCCTGTGACAACCGGAAGTGGTTAAAAACAGCCAAGAGCTATTGTCATTTAACCTGCACATAGTGAAAATCACGCAACTCAACCATCTGTCATTCAGTCAATTCTTAAGGTAGAGACTTCATATTCAGGATTCTGTTTATGTCTACCCCAAAGACAACGTGTGTGCAGCAAGAACTTCCTGTGACAACCGGAAGTTGTTAAAAACAGCCTAGAGCTTTTGTCATATGGCCAACCAGCAGATAGTGAAAATCACGCAACTCAACCATCTGTCATTCAGTCAATTCTTAAGGTAGAGACTTCATATTCAGGATTCTGTTTATGTCTAGCCCAAAGACAACGTGTGTGGAGCAAGAGCTTCCTGTGACAACCGGAAGTGGTTAAAAACAGCCTAGAGCTATTGTCATATAAAACGCACATAGTGAAAATCACGCAACTCAACCATCTGTCATTCAGTCAATTCTTAAGGTAGAGACTTCTTATTCAGGATTCTGTTTATGTCTACCCCAAAGACAACGTGTGTTGAGTAAGAACTTCCTGTGACAACCGGAAGTTGTTAAAATCACCCAAGAGCTATTGTCATATGGCCAACCAGCATAAAGTGAAAATCACGCAACTCAACCATCTGTCATTCAGTCAATTCTTAAGGTAGAGACTTCATATTCAGGATTCTGTTTATGTCTACCCCAAAGACAACGTGTGTTGAGTAAGAACTTCCTGTGACAACCGGAAGTGGTTAAAAAAAGCCTAGAGCTATTGTCATTTAACCTGCACATAGTGAAAATCACACAACTCAACCATCTGTCATTCAGTCAATTCTTAAGGTAGAGACTTCTTATTCAGGATTCTGTTTATATCTACCCCAAAGACAACGTGTGTTGAGTAAGAACTTCCTGTGACAACCGGAAGTTGTTAAAAACACCCAAGAGCTATTGTCATATGGCCAAACAGCAGAAAGTGAAAATCACGCAACTCAACCATCTGTCATTCAGTCAATTCTTAAGGTAGAGACTTCTTATTCAGGATTCTGTTTATGTCTACCCCAAAGACAACGTGTGTTGAGTAAGAACTTCCTGTGACAACCGGAAGTGGTTAAAAACAGCCAAGAGCTATTGTCATTTAACCTGCAGATAGTGAAAATCACGCAACTCAACCATCTGTCATTCAGTCAATTCTTAAGGCAGAGGCTTCATATTCAGGATTCTGTTTATGTCTACCCCAAAGACAACGTGTGTTGAGTAAGAACTTCCTGTGACAACCGGAAGTGGTTAAAAAAAGCCTAGAGCTATTGTCATTTAACCTGCACATAGTGAAAATCACTCAACTCAACCATCTGTCATTCAGTCAATTCTTAAGGTAGAGACTTCTTATTCAGGATTCTGTTTATGTCTACCCCAAAGACAACGTGTGTTGAGTAAGAACTTCCTGTGACAACCGGAAGTGGTTAAAAACAGCCAAGAGCTATTGTCATTTAACCTGCACATAGTGAAAATCACGCAACTCAACCATCTGTCATTCAGTCAATTCTTAAGGTAGAGACTTCATATTCAGGATTCTGTTTATGTCTACCCCAAAGACAACGTGTGTGGAGCAAGAGATTCCTGTGACAACCGGAAGTGGTTAAAAACAGCCTAGAGCTTTTGTCATATGGACAACCAGCAGATAGTGAAAATCACGCAACTCAACCATCTGTCATTCAGTCAATTCTTAAGGTAGAGACTTCTTATTCAGGATTCTGTTTATGTCTACCCCAAAGACAACGTGTGTTGAGTAAGAACTTCCTGTGACAACCGGAAGTGGTTAAAAACAGCCAAGAGCTATTGTCATTTAACCTGCACATAGTGAAAATCACGCATCTCAACCATTTGTTATTCAGTCAATTCTTAAGGTAGAGACTTCATCTTCAGGATTATGTTTATGTCTACCCCAAAGACAACGTGTGTGGAGCAAGAGCTTCCTGTGACAACCGGAAGTTGTTAAAAACAACCTAGAGCTATTGTCATATGGCCAACCAGCAGATAGTGAAAATCACGCAACTCAACCATCTGTTATTCAGTCAATTCTTAAGGTAGAGACTTCATATTCAGGATTCTGTTTATGTCTACCCCAAAGACAACGTGTGTGGAGCAAGAGCTATCTGTGACACCCGGAAGTGATTAAAAACAGCCTAGAGCTATTGTCATATAAAACGCACATAGTGAAAATCACGCATCTCAACCATCTGTTATTCAGTCAATTCTTAAGGTAGAGACTTCATATTCAGGATCCTGTTTATGTCTACCCCAAAAACAACGTGTGTGGAGTAAGAGCTTCCTGTGACAACCGGAAGTGGTTAAAAACAGCCTAGAGCTATTGTCATATAAAAAGCACATAGTGAAAATCATGCAACTCAACCATCTGTCATTCAGTCAATTCTTAAGGTAGAGACTTCATATTCAGGATTCTGTTTATGTCTACCCCAAAGACAACGTGTGTTGAGTAAGAACTTCCTGTGACAACCGGAAGTGGTTAAAAAAAGCCTAGAGCTATTGTCATTTAACCTGCACATAGTGAAAATCACGCAACTCAACCATCTGTCATTCAGTCAATTCTTAAGGTAGAGACTTCTTATTCAGGATTCTGTTTATGTCTACCCGAAAGACAACGTGTGTTGAGTAAGAACTTCCTGTGACAACCGGAAGTTGTTAAAAACACCCAAGAGCTATTGTCATATGGCCAACCAGCAGAAAGTGAAAATCACACAACTCAACCATCTGTCATTCAGTCAATTCTTAAGGTAGAGACTTCTTATTCAGGATTCTGTTTATGTCTACCCCAAAGACAACGTGTGTGGAGCAAGAACTTCCTGTGACAACCGGAAGTTGTTAAAAACAGCCTAGAGCTATTGTCATTTAACCTGCAGATAGTGAAAATCACGCAACTCAACCATCTGTCATTCAGTCAATTCTTAAGGTAGAGACTTCATATTCAGGATTCTGTTTATGTCTAGCCCAAAGACAACGTGTGTGGAGCAAGAGCTTCCTGTGACAACCGGAAGTGGTTAAAAACAGCCTAGAGCTATTGTCATATAAAACGCACATAGTGAAAATCACGGAACTCAACCATCTGTCATTCAGTCAATTCTTAAGGCAGAGGCTTCATATTCAGGATTCTGTTTATGTCTACCCCAAAGACAACGTGTGTTGAGTAAGAACTTCCTGTGACAACCGGAAGTGGTTAAAAAAAGCCTAGAGCTATTGTCATTTAACCTGCACATAGTGAAAATCACTCAACTCAACCATCTGTCATTCAGTCAATTCTTAAGGTAGAGACTTCTTATTCAGGATTCTGTTTATGTCTACCCCAAAGACAACGTGTGTTGAGTAAGAACTTCCTGTGACAACCGGAAGTTGTTAAAAACACCCAAGAGCTATTGTCATATGGCCAACCAGCATAAAGTGAAAATCACGCAACTCAACCATCTGTCATTCAGTCAATTCTTAAGGTAGAGACTTCTTATTCAGGATTCTGTTTATGTCTACCCCAAAGACAACGTGTGTTGAGTAAGAACTTCCTGTGACAACCGGAAGTGGTTAAAAACAGCCAAGAGCTATTGTCATTTAACCTGCACATAGTGAAAATCACGCAACTCAACCATCTGTCATTCAGTCAATTCTTAAGGTAGAGACTTCATATTCAGGATTCTGTTTATGTCTACCCCAAAGACAACGTGTGTGGAGCAAGAGATTCCTGTGACAACCGGAAGTTGTTAAAAACAGCCTAGAGCTTTTGTCATATGGCCAACCAGCAGATAGTGAAAATCACGCAACTCAACCATCTGTCATTCAGTCAATTCTTAAGGTAGAGACTTCTTATTCAGGATTCTGTTTATGTCTACCCCAAAGACAACGTGTGTTGAGTAAGAACTTCCTGTGACAACCGGAAGTGGTTAAAAACAGCCAAGAGCTATTGTCATTTAACCTGCACATAGTGAAAATCACGCAACTCAACCATCTGTCATTCAGTCAATTCTTAAGGTAGAGACTTCATATTCAGGATTCTGTTTATGTCTACCCCAAAGACAACGTGTGTGCAGCAAGAACTTCCTGTGACAACCGGAAGTTGTTAAAAACAGCCTAGAGCTTTTGTCATATGGCCAACCAGCAGATAGTGAAAATCACGCAACTCAACCATCTGTCATTCAGTCAATTCTTAAGGTAGAGACTTCATATTCAGGATTCTGTTTATGTCTAGCCCAAAGACAACGTGTGTGGAGCAAGAGCTTCCTGTGACAACCGGAAGTGGTTAAAAACAGCCTAGAGCTATTGTCATATAAAACGCACATAGTGAAAATCACGCAACTCAACCATCTGTCATTCAGTCAATTCTTAAGGTAGAGACTTCTTATTCAGGATTCTGTTTATGTCTACCCCAAAGACAACGTGTGTTGAGTAAGAACTTCCTGTGACAACCGGAAGTTGTTAAAATCACCCAAGAGCTATTGTCATATGGCCAACCAGCATAAAGTGAAAATCACGCAACTCAACCATCTGTCATTCAGTCAATTCTTAAGGTAGAGACTTCATATTCAGGATTCTGTTTATGTCTACCCCAAAGACAACGTGTGTTGAGTAAGAACTTCCTGTGACAACCGGAAGTGGTTAAAAAAAGCCTAGAGCTATTGTCATTTAACCTGCACATAGTGAAAATCACGCAACTCAACCATCTGTCATTCAGTCAATTCTTAAGGCAGAGGCTTCATATTCAGGATTCTGTTTATGTCTACCCCAAAGACAACGTGTGTTGAGTAAGAACTTCCTGTGACAACCGGAAGTGGTTAAAAAAAGCCTAGAGCTATTGTCATTTAACCTGCACATAGTGAAAATCACTCAACTCAACCATCTGTCATTCAGTCAATTCTTAAGGTAGAGACTTCTTATTCAGGATTCTGTTTATGTCTACCCCAAAGACAACGTGTGTTGAGTAAGAACTTCCTGTGACAACCGGAAGTGGTTAAAAACAGCCAAGAGCTATTGTCATTTAACCTGCACATAGTGAAAATCACGCAACTCAACCATCTGTCATTCAGTCAATTCTTAAGGTAGAGACTTCATATTCAGGATTCTGTTTATGTCTACCCCAAAGACAACGTGTGTGGAGCAAGAGATTCCTGTGACAACCGGAAGTGGTTAAAAACAGCCTAGAGCTTTTGTCATATGGACAACCAGCAGATAGTGAAAATCACGCAACTCAACCATCTGTCATTCAGTCAATTCTTAAGGTAGAGACTTCTTATTCAGGATTCTGTTTATGTCTACCCCAAAGACGACGTGTGTTGAGTAAGAACTTCCTGTGACAACCGGAAGTGGTTAAAAACAGCCAAGAGCTATTGTCATTTAACCTGCACATAGTGAAAATCACGCATCTCAACCATTTGTTATTCAGTCAATTCTTAAGGTAGAGACTTCATCTTCAGGATTATGTTTATGTCTACCCCAAAGACAACGTGTGTGGAGCAAGAGCTTCCTGTGACAACCGGAAGTTGTTAAAAACAACCTAGAGCTATTGTCATATGGCCAACCAGCAGATAGTGAAAATCACGCAACTCAACCATCTGTTATTCAGTCAATTCTTAAGGTAGAGACTTCATATTCAGGATTCTGTTTATGTCTACCCCAAAGACAACGTGTGTGGAGCAAGAGCTATCTGTGACACCCGGAAGTGATTAAAAACAGCCTAGAGCTATTGTCATATAAAACGCACATAGTGAAAATCACGCATCTCAACCATCTGTTATTCAGTCAATTCTTAAGGTAGAGACTTCATATTCAGGATCCTGTTTATGTCTACCCCAAAAACAACGTGTGTGGAGTAAGAGCTTCCTGTGACAACCGGAAGTGGTTAAAAACAGCCTAGAGCTATTGTCATATAAAAAGCACATAGTGAAAATCATGCAACTCAACCATCTGTCATTCAGTCAATTCTTAAGGTAGAGACTTCATATTCAGGATTCTGTTTATGTCTACCCCAAAGACAACGTGTGTTGAGTAAGAACTTCCTGTGACAACCGGAAGTGGTTAAAAAAAGCCTAGAGCTATTGTCATTTAACCTGCACATAGTGAAAATCACGCAACTCAACCATCTGTCATTCAGTCAATTCTTAAGGTAGAGACTTCTTATTCAGGATTCTGTTTATGTCTACCCGAAAGACAACGTGTGTTGAGTAAGAACTTCCTGTGACAACCGGAAGTTGTTAAAAACACCCAAGAGCTATTGTCATATGGCCAACCAGCAGAAAGTGAAAATCACACAACTCAACCATCTGTCATTCAGTCAATTCTTAAGGTAGAGACTTCTTATTCAGGATTCTGTTTATGTCTACCCCAAAGACAACGTGTGTGGAGCAAGAACTTCCTGTGACAACCGGAAGTTGTTAAAAACAGCCTAGAGCTTTTGTCATATGGCCAACCAGCAGATAGTGAAAATCACGCAACTCAACCATCTGTCATTCAGTCAATTCTTAAGGTAGAGACTTCATATTCAGGATTCTGTTTATGTCTAGCCCAAAGACAACGTGTGTGGAGCAAGAGCTTCCTGTGACAACCGGAAGTGGTTAAAAACAGCCTAGAGCTATTGTCATATAAAACGCACATAGTGAAAATCACGCAACTCAACCATCTGTCATTCAGTCAATTCTTAAGGTAGAGACTTCTTATTCAGGATTCTGTTTATGTCTACCCCAAAGACAACGTGTGCTGAGTAAGAATTTCCTGTGACAACCGGAAGTTGTTAAAAACACCCAAGAGCTATTGTCATATGGCCAACCAGCATAAAGTGAAAATCACGCAACTCAACCATCTGTCATTCAGTCAATTCTTAAGGTAGAGACTTCTTATTCAGGATTCTGTTTATGTCTACCCCAAAGACAACGTGTGTTGAGTAAGAGCTTCCTGTGACAACCGGAAGTTGTTAAAAACAGCCTAGAGCTATTGTCATATGGCCAACCAGCAGATAGTGAAAATCACGCAACTCAACCATCTGTTATTCAGTCAATTCTTAAGGTAGAGACTTCATATTCAGGATTCTGTTTATGTCTACCCAAAAGACAACGTGTGTGGAGCAAGAGCTTCCTGTGACAACCGGAAGTGGTTAAAAACAGCCTAGAGCTATTGTCATATAAAACGCACATAGTGAAAATCACGCAACTCAACCATCTGTCATTCAGTCAATTCTTAAGGTAGAGACTTCATATTCAGGATTCTGTTTATGTCTACCCCAAAGACAACGTGTGTTGAGTAAGAACTTCCTGTGACAACCGGAAGTGGTTAAAAAAAGCCTAGAGCTATTGTCATTTAACCTGCACATAGTGAAAATCACGCAACTCAACCATCTGTCATTCAGTCAATTCTTAAGGTAGAGACTTCATATTCAGGATTCTGTTTATGTCTACCCCAAAGACAACGTGTGTGGAGCAAGAACTTCCTGTGACAACCGGAAGTTGTTAAAAACAGCCTAGAGCTTTTGTCATATGGCCAACCAGCAGATAGTGAAAATCACGCAACTCAACCATCTGTCATTCAGTCAATTCTTAAGGTAGAGACTTCATATTCAGGATTCTGTTTATGTCTAGCCCAAAGACAACGTGTGTGGAGCAAGAGCTTCCTGTGACAACCGGAAGTGGTTAAAAACAGCCTAGAGCTATTGTCATATAAAACGCACATAGTGAAAATCACGCAACTCAACCATCTGTCATTCAGTCAATTCTTAAGGTAGAGACTTCTTATTCAGGATTCTGTTTATGTCTACCCCAAAGACAACGTGTGTTGAGTAAGAACTTCCTGTGACAACCGGAAGTTGTTAAAAACACCCAAGAGCTATTGTCATATGGCCAACCAGCATAAAGTGAAAATCACGCAACTCAACCATCTGTCATTCAGTCAATTCTTAAGGTAGAGACTTCTTATTCAGGATTCTGTTTATGTCTACCCCAAAGACAACGTGTGTTGAGTAAGAGCTTCCTGTGACAACCGGAAGTTGTTAAAAACAGCCTAGAGCTATTGTCATATGGCCAACCAGCAGATAGTGAAAATCACGCAACTCAACCATCTGTTATTCAGTCAATTCTTAAGGTAGAGACTTCATATTCAGGATTCTGTTTATGTCTACCCAAAAGACAACGTGTGTGGAGCAAGAGCTTCCTGTGACAACCGGAAGTGGTTAAAAACAGCCTAGAGCTATTGTCATATAAAACGCACATAGTGAAAATCACGCAACTCAACCATCTGTCATTCAGTCAATTCTTAAGGTAGAGACTTCATATTCAGGATTCTGTTTATGTCTACCCCAAAGACAACGTGTGTTGAGTAAGAACTTCCTGTGACAACCGGAAGTGGTTAAAAAAAGCCTAGAGCTATTGTCATTTAACCTGCACATAGTGAAAATCACGCAACTCAACCATCTGTCATTCAGTCAATTCTTAAGGTAGAGACTTCTTATTCAGGATTCTGTTTATGTCTACCCCAAAGACAACGTGTGTTGAGTAAGAACTTCCTGTGACAACCGGAAGTTGTTAAAAACACCCAAGAGCTATTGTCATATGGCCAACCAGCAGAAAGTGAAAATCACGCAACTCAACCATCTGTCATTCAGTCAATTCTTAAGGTAGAGACTTCTTATTCAGGATTCTGTTTATGTCTACCCCAAAGACAACGTGTGTTGAGTAAGAACTTCCTGTGACAACCGGAAGTGATTAAAATCAGCCAAGAGCTATTGTCATTTAACCTGCACATAGTGAAAATCACGCAACTCAACCATCTGTCATTCAGTCAATTCTTAAGGTAGAGACTTCTTATTCAGGATTCTGTTTATGTCTACCCCAAAGACAACGTGTGTTGAGTAAGAACTTCCTGTGACAACCGGAAGTTGTTAAAAACACCCAAGAGCTATTGTCATATCGCCAACCAGCAGAAAGTGAAAATCACGCAACTCAACCATCTGTCATTCAGTCAATTCTTAAGGTAGAGACTTCTTATTCAGGATTCTGTTTATGTCTACCCCAAAGACAACGTGTGTTGAGTAAGAACTTCCTGTGACAACCGGAAGTGGTTAAAAACAGCCTAGAGCTATTGTCATATAAAACGCACATAGTGAAAATCACGCAACTCAACCATCTGTCATTCAGTCAATTCTTAAGGTAGAGACTTCATATTCAGGATTCTGTTTATGTCTACCCCAAAGACAACGTGTGTTGAGTAAGAACTTCCTGTGACAACCGGAAGTGGTTAAAAAAAGCCTAGAGCTATTGTCATTTAACCTGCACATAGTGAAAATCACGCAACTCAACCATCTGTCATTCAGTCAATTCTTAAGGTAGAGACTTCATATTCAGGATTCTGTTTATGTCTACCCCAAAGACAACGTGTGTGGAGCAAGAACTTCCTGTGACAACCGGAAGTTGTTAAAAACAGCCTAGAGCTTTTGTCATATGGCCAACCAGCAGATAGTGAAAATCACGCAACTCAACCATCTGTCATTCAGTCAATTCTTAAGGTAGAGACTTCATATTCAGGATTCTGTTTATGTCTAGCCCAAAGACAACGTGTGTGGAGCAAGAGCTTCCTGTGACAACCGGAAGTGGTTAAAAACAGCCTAGAGCTATTGTCATATAAAACGCACATAGTGAAAATCACGCAACTCAACCATCTGTCATTCAGTCAATTCTTAAGGTAGAGACTTCTTATTCAGGATTCTGTTTATGTCTACCCCAAAGACAACGTGTGTTGAGTAAGAACTTCCTGTGACAACCGGAAGTTGTTAAAAACACCCAAGAGCTATTGTCATATGGCCAACCAGCATAAAGTGAAAATCACGCAACTCAACCATCTGTCATTCAGTCAATTCTTAAGGTAGAGACTTCTTATTCAGGATTCTGTTTATGTCTACCCCAAAGACAACGTGTGTTGAGTAAGAGCTTCCTGTGACAACCGGAAGTTGTTAAAAACAGCCTAGAGCTATTGTCATATGGCCAACCAGCAGATAGTGAAAATCACGCAACTCAACCATCTGTTATTCAGTCAATTCTTAAGGTAGAGACTTCATATTCAGGATTCTGTTTATGTCTACCCAAAAGACAACGTGTGTGGAGCAAGAGCTTCCTGTGACAACCGGAAGTGGTTAAAAACAGCCTAGAGCTATTGTCATATAAAACGCACATAGTGAAAATCACGCAACTCAACCATCTGTCATTCAGTCAATTCTTAAGGTAGAGACTTCATATTCAGGATTCTGTTTATGTCTACCCCAAAGACAACGTGTGTTGAGTAAGAACTTCCTGTGACAACCGGAAGTGGTTAAAAAAAGCCTAGAGCTATTGTCATTTAACCTGCACATAGTGAAAATCACGCAACTCAACCATCTGTCATTCAGTCAATTCTTAAGGTAGAGACTTCTTATTCAGGATTCTGTTTATGTCTACCCCAAAGACAACGTGTGTTGAGTAAGAACTTCCTGTGACAACCGGAAGTTGTTAAAAACACCCAAGAGCTATTGTCATATGGCCAACCAGCAGAAAGTGAAAATCACGCAACTCAACCATCTGTCATTCAGTCAATTCTTAAGGTAGAGACTTCTTATTCAGGATTCTGTTTATGTCTACCCCAAAGACAACGTGTGTTGAGTAAGAACTTCCTGTGACAACCGGAAGTGATTAAAATCAGCCAAGAGCTATTGTCATTTAACCTGCACATAGTGAAAATCACGCAACTCAACCATCTGTCATTCAGTCAATTCTTAAGGTAGAGACTTCTTATTCAGGATTCTGTTTATGTCTACCCCAAAGACAACGTGTGTTGAGTAAGAACTTCCTGTGACAACCGGAAGTTGTTAAAAACACCCAAGAGCTATTGTCATATCGCCAACCAGCAGAAAGTGAAAATCACGCAACTCAACCATCTGTCATTCAGTCAATTCTTAAGGTAGAGACTTCTTATTCAGGATTCTGTTTATGTCTACCCCAAAGACAACGTGTGTTGAGTAAGAACTTCCTGTGACAACCGGAAGTGGTTAAAAACAGCCTAGAGCTATTGTCATATAAACCGCACATAGTGAAAATCACGCAACTCAACCATCTGTCATTCAGTCAATTCTTAAGGTAGAGACTTCATATTCAGGATTCTGTTTATGTCTACCCCAAAGACAACGTGTGTTGAGTAAGAACTTCCTGTGACAACCGGAAGTGGTTAAAAACAGCCTAGAGCTATTGTCATATTAACCTGCACATAGTGAAAATCACGCAACTCAACCATCTGTCATTCAGTCAATTCTTAAGGTAGAGACTTCATATTCAGGATTCTGTTTATGTCTACCCCAAAGACAACGTGTGTGGAGCAAGAACTTCCTGTGACAACCGGAAGTTGTTAAAAACAGCCTAGAGCTTTTGTCATATGGCCAACCAGCAGATAGTGAAAATCACGCAACTCAACCATCTGTCATTCAGTCAATTCTTAAGGTAGAGACTTCATATTCAGGATTCTGTTTATGTCTAGCCCAAAGACAACGTGTGTGGAGCAAGAGCTTCCTGTGACAACCGGAAGTGGTTAAAAACAGCCTAGAGCTATTGTCATATAAAACGCACATAGTGAAAATCACGCAACTCAACCATCTGTCATTCAGTCAATTCTTAAGGTAGAGACTTCTTATTCAGGATTCTGTTTATGTCTACCCCAAAGACAACGTGTGTTGAGTAAGAACTTCCTGTGACAACCGGAAGTTGTTAAAAACACCCAAGAGCTATTGTCATATGGCCAACCAGCATAAAGTGAAAATCACGCAACTCAACCATCTGTCATTCAGTCAATTCTTAAGGTAGAGACTTCTTATTCAGGATTCTGTTTATGTCTACCCCAAAGACAACGTGTGTTGAGTAAGAGCTTCCTGTGACAACCGGAAGTTGTTAAAAACAGCCTAGAGCTATTGTCATATGGCCAACCAGCAGATAGTGAAAATCACGCAACTCAACCATCTGTTATTCAGTCAATTCTTAAGGTAGAGACTTCATATTCAGGATTCTGTTTATGTCTACCCAAAAGACAACGTGTGTGGAGCAAGAGCTTCCTGTGACAACCGGAAGTGGTTAAAAACAGCCTAGAGCTATTGTCATATAAAACGCACATAGTGAAAATCACGCAACTCAACCATCTGTCATTCAGTCAATTCTTAAGGTAGAGACTTCATATTCAGGATTCTGTTTATGTCTACCCCAAAGACAACGTGTGTTGAGTAAGAACTTCCTGTGACAACCGGAAGTGGTTAAAAAAAGCCTAGAGCTATTGTCATTTAACCTGCACATAGTGAAAATCACGCAACTCAACCATCTGTCATTCAGTCAATTCTTAAGGTAGAGACTTCTTATTCAGGATTCTGTTTATGTCTACCCCAAAGACAACGTGTGTTGAGTAAGAACTTCCTGTGACAACCGGAAGTTGTTAAAAACACCCAAGAGCTATTGTCATATGGCCAACCAGCAGAAAGTGAAAATCACGCAACTCAACCATCTGTCATTCAGTCAATTCTTAAGGTAGAGACTTCTTATTCAGGATTCTGTTTATGTCTACCCCAAAGACAACGTGTGTTGAGTAAGAACTTCCTGTGACAACCGGAAGTGATTAAAATCAGCCAAGAGCTATTGTCATTTAACCTGCACATAGTGAAAATCACGCAACTCAACCATCTGTCATTCAGTCAATTCTTAAGGTAGAGACTTCTTATTCAGGATTCTGTTTATGTCTACCCCAAAGACAACGTGTGTTGAGTAAGAACTTCCTGTGACAACCGGAAGTTGTTAAAAACACCCAAGAGCTATTGTCATATCGCCAACCAGCAGAAAGTGAAAATCACGCAACGCAACCATCTGTCATTCAGTCAATTCTTAAGGTAGAGACTTCTTATTCAGGATTCTGTTTATGTCTACCCCAAAGACAACGTGTGTTGAGTAAGAACTTCCTGTGACAACCGGAAGTGGTTAAAAACAGCCAAGAGCTATTGTCATTTAACCTGCACATAGTGAAAATCACGCAACTCAACCATCTGTCATTCAGTCAATTCTTAAGGTAGAGACTTCATATTCAGGATTCTGTTTATGTCTACCCCAAAGACAACGTGTGTGGAGCAAGAGATTCCTGTGACAACCGGAAGTTGTTAAAAACAGCCTAGAGCTTTTGTCATATGGCCAACCAGCAGATAGTGAAAATCACACAACTCAACCATCTGTCATTCAGTCAATTCTTAAGGTAGAGACTTCTTATTCAGGATTCTGTTTATGTCTACCCCAAAGACAACGTGTGTTGAGTAAGAACTTCCTGTGACAACCGGAAGTGGTTAAAAACAGCCAAGAGCTATTGTCATTTAACCTGCACATAGTGAAAATCACGCAACTCAACCATCTGTTATTCAGTCAATTCTTAAGGTAGAGACTTCATATTCAGGATTATGTTTATGTCTACCCCAAAGACAACGTGTGTGGAGCAAGAGCTTCCTGTGACAACCGGAAGTTGTTAAAAACAGCCTAGAGCTATTGTCATATGGCCAACCAGCAGATAGTGAAAATCACGCAACTCAACCATCTGTTATTCAGTCAATTCTTAAGGTAGAGACTTCATATTCAGGATTCTGTTTATGTCTACCCCAAAGACAACGTGTGTGGAGCAAGAGCTATCTGTGACACCCGGAAGTGATTAAAAACAGCCTAGAGCTATTGTCATATAAAACGCACATAGTGAAAATCACGCATCTCAACCATCTGTTATTCAGTCAATTCTTAAGGTAGAGACTTCATATTCAGGATCCTGTTTATGTCTACCCCAAAGACAACGTGTGTGGAGCAAGAGCTTCCTGTGACAACCGGAAGTGGTTAAAAACAGCCTAGAGCTATTGTCATATAAAAAGCACATAGTGAAAATCACGCAACTCAACCATCTGTCATTCAGTCAATTCTTAAGGTAGAGACTTCTTATTCAGGATTCTGTTTATGTCTACCCCAAAGACAACGTGTGTTGAGTAAGAACTTCCTGTGACAACCGGAAGTGGTTAAAAACAGCCAAGAGCTATTGTCATTTAACCTGCACATAGTGAAAATCACGCAACTCAACCATCTGTCATTCAGTCAATTCTTAAGGTAGAGACTTCATATTCAGGATTCTGTTTATGTCTACCCCAAAGACAACGTGTGTGGAGCAAGAACTTCCTGTGACAACCGGAAGTTGTTAAAAACAGCCTAGAGCTTTTGTCATATGGCCAACCAGCAGATAGTGAAAATCACGCAACTCAACCATCTGTCATTCAGTCAATTCTTAAGGTAGAGACTTCATATTCAGGATTCTGTTTATGTCTAGCCCAAAGACAACGTGTGTGGAGCAAGAGCTTCCTGTGACAACCGGAAGTGGTTAAAAACAGCCTAGAGCTATTGTCATATAAACCGCACATAGTGAAAATCACGCAACTCAACCATCTGTCATTCAGTCAATTCTTAAGGTAGAGACTTCATATTCAGGATTCTGTTTATGTCTACCCCAAAGACAACGTGTGTGGAGCAAGAGCTTCCTGTGACAACCGGAAGTGGTTAAAAACAGCCTAGAGCTATTGTCATATGGCCAACCAGCAGATAGTGAAAATCACGCAACTCAACCATCTGTCATTCAGTCAATTCTTAAGGTAGAGACTTCATATTCAGGATTCTGTTTATGTCTACCCCAAAGACAACGTGTGTGGAGCAAGAGCTATCTGTGACACCCGGAAGTGATTAAAAACAGCCTAGAGCTATTGTCATATAAAACGCACATAGTGAAAATCACGCATCTCAACCATCTGTTATTCAGTCAATTCTTAAGGTAGAGACTTCATATTCAGGATCCTGTTTATGTCTACCCCAAAGACAACGTGTGTGGAGCAAGAGCTTCCTGTGACAACCGGAAGTTGTTAAAAACAGCCTAGAGCTTTTGTCATATGGCCAACCAGCAGATAGTGAAAATCACGCAACTCAACCATCTGTCATTCAGTCAATTCTTAAGGTAGAGACTTCATATTCAGGATTCTGTTTATGTCTAGCCCAAAGACAACGTGTGTGGAGCAAGAGCTTCCTGTGACAACCGGAAGTGGTTAAAAACAGCCTAGAGCTATTGTCATATAAAACGCACATAGTGAAAATCACGCAACTCAACCATCTGTCATTCAGTCAATTCTTAAGGTAGAGACTTCATATTCAGGATTCTGTTTATGTCTACCCCAAAGACAACGTGTGTTGAGTAAGAACTTCCTGTGACAACCGGAAGTGGTTAAAAACAGCCTAGAGCTATTGTCATTTAACCTGCACATAGTGAAAATCACGCAACTCAACCATCTGTCATTCAGTCAATTCTTAAGGTAGAGACTTCTTATTCAGGATTCTGTTTATGTCTACCCCAAAGACAACGTGTGTTGAGTAAGAGCTTCCTGTGACAACCGGAAGTTGTTAAAAACAGCCTAGAGCTATTGTCATATGGCCAACCAGCAGATAGTGAAAATCACGCAACTCAACCATCTGTTATTCAGTCAATTCTTAAGGTAGAGACTTCATATTCAGGATTCTGTTTATGTCTACCCAAAAGACAACGTGTGTGGAGCAAGAGCTTCCTGTGACAACCGGAAGTGGTTAAAAACAGCCTAGAGCTATTGTCATATAAAACGCACATAGTGAAAATCACGCAACTCAACCATCTGTCATTCAGTCAATTCTTAAGGTAGAGACTTCATATTCAGGATTCTGTTTATGTCTACCCCAAAGACAACGTGTGTTGAGTAAGAACTTCCTGTGACAACCGGAAGTGGTTAAAAAAAGCCTAGAGCTATTGTCATTTAACCTGCACATAGTGAAAATCACGCAACTCAACCATCTGTCATTCAGTCAATTCTTAAGGTAGAGACTTCTTATTCAGGATTCTGTTTATGTCTACCCCAAAGACAACGTGTGTTGAGTAAGAACTTCCTGTGACAACCGTAAGTGGTTAAAAACAGCCAAGAGCTATTGTCATTTAACCTGCACATAGTGAAAATCACGCAACTCAACCATCTGTCATTCAGTCAATTCTTAAGGTAGAGACTTCATATTCAGGATTCTGTTTATGTCTACCCCAAAGACAACGTGTGTGGAGCAAGAACTTCCTGTGACAACCGGAAGTTGTTAAAAACAGCCTAGAGCTTTTGTCATATGGCCAACCAGCAGATAGTGAAAATCACGCAACTCAACCATCTGTCATTCAGTCAATTCTTAAGGTAGAGACTTCATATTCAGGATTCTGTTTATGTCTAGCCCAAAGACAACGTGTGTGGAGCAAGAGCTTCCTGTGACAACCGGAAGTGGTTAAAAACAGCCTAGAGCTATTGTCATATAAAACGCACATAGTGAAAATCACGCAACTCAACCATCTGTCATTCAGTCAATTCTTAAGGTAGAGACTTCATATTCAGGATTCTGTTTATGTCTACCCCAAAGACAACGTGTGTTGAGTAAGAACTTCCTGTGACAACCGGAAGTGGTTAAAAACAGCCTAGAGCTATTGTCATTTAACCTGCACATAGTGAAAATCACTCAACTCAACCATCTGTCATTCAGTCAATTCTTAAGGTAGAGACTTCTTATTCAGGATTCTGTTTATGTCTACCCCAAAGACAACGTGTGTTGAGTAAGAGCTTCCTGTGACAACCGGAAGTTGTTAAAAACAGCCTAGAGCTATTGTCATATGGCCAACCAGCAGATAGTGAAAATCACGCAACTCAACCATCTGTTATTCAGTCAATTCTTAAGGTAGAGACTTCATATTCAGGATTCTGTTTATGTCTACCCAAAAGACAACGTGTGTGGAGCAAGAGCTTCCTGTGACAACCGGAAGTGGTTAAAAACAGCCTAGAGCTATTGTCATATAAAACGCACATAGTGAAAATCACGCAACTCAACCATCTGTCATTCAGTCAATTCTTAAGGTAGAGACTTCATATTCAGGATTCTGTTTATGTCTACCCCAAAGACAACGTGTGTTGAGTAAGAACTTCCTGTGACAACCGGAAGTGGTTAAAAAAAGCCTAGAGCTATTGTCATTTAACCTGCACATAGTGAAAATCACGCAACTCAACCATCTGTCATTCAGTCAATTCTTAAGGTAGAGACTTCTTATTCAGGATTCTGTTTATGTCTACCCCAAAGACAACGTGTGTTGAGTAAGAACTTCCTGTGACAACCGGAAGTTGTTAAAAACACCCAAGAGCTATTGTCATATGGCCAACCAGCAGAAAGTGAAAATCACGCAACTCAACCATCTGTCATTCAGTCAATTCTTAAGGTAGAGACTTCTTATTCAGGATTCTGTTTATGTCTACCCCAAAGACAACGTGTGTTGAGTAAGAACTTCCTGTGACAACCGTAAGTGGTTAAAAACAGCCAAGAGCTATTGTCATTTAACCTGCACATAGTGAAAATCACGCAACTCAACCATCTGTCATTCAGTCAATTCTTAAGGTAGAGACTTCATATTCAGGATTCTGTTTATGTCTACCCCAAAGACAACGTGTGTGGAGCAAGAGATTCCTGTGACAACCGGAAGTGGTTAAAAACAGCCTAGAGCTTTTGTCATATGGCCAACCAGCAGATAGTGAAAATCACGCAACTCAACCATCTGTCATTCAGTCAATTCTTAAGGTAGAGACTTCTTATTCAGGATTCTGTTTATGTCTACCCCAAAGACAACGTGTGTTGAGTAAGAACTTCCTGTGACAACCGGAAGTGGTTAAAAACAGCCTAGAGCTATTGTCATATAAAACGCACATAGTGAAAATCACGCAACTCAACCATCTGTCATTCAGTCAATTCTTAAGGTAGAGACTTCATATTCAGGATTCTGTTTATGTCTACCCCAAAGACAACGTGTGTTGAGTAAGAACTTCCTGTGACAACCGGAAGTGGTTAAAAAAAGCCTAGAGCTATTGTCATTTAACCTGCACATAGTGAAAATCACGCAACTCAACCATCTGTCATTCAGTCAATTCTTAAGGTAGAGACTTCATATTCAGGATTCTGTTTATGTCTACCCCAAAGACAACGTGTGTGGAGCAAGAACTTCCTGTGACAACCGGAAGTTGTTAAAAACAGCCTAGAGCTTTTGTCATATGGCCAACCAGCAGATAGTGAAAATCACGCAACTCAACCATCTGTCATTCAGTCAATTCTTAAGGTAGAGACTTCTTATTCAGGATTCTGTTTATGTCTACCCCAAAGACAACGTGTGTTGAGTAAGAACTTCCTGTGACAACCGGAAGTTGTTAAAAACACCCAAGAGCTATTGTCATATGGCCAACCAGCATAAAGTGAAAATCACGCAACTCAACCATCTGTCATTCAGTCAATTCTTAAGGTAGAGACTTCTTATTCAGGATTCTGTTTATGTCTACCCCAAAGACAACGTGTGTTGAGTAAGAGCTTCCTGTGACAACCGGAAGTTGTTAAAAACAGCCTAGAGCTATTGTCATATGGCCAACCAGCAGATAGTGAAAATCACGCAACTCAACCATCTGTTATTCAGTCAATTCTTAAGGTAGAGACTTCATATTCAGGATTCTGTTTATGTCTACCCAAAAGACAACGTGTGTGGAGCAAGAGCTTCCTGTGACAACCGGAAGTGGTTAAAAACAGCCTAGAGCTATTGTCATATAAAACGCACATAGTGAAAATCACGCAACTCAACCATCTGTCATTCAGTCAATTCTTAAGGTAGAGACTTCTTATTCAGGATTCTGTTTATGTCTACCCCAAAGACAACGTGTGTTGAGTAAGAGCTTCCTGTGACAACCGGAAGTTGTTAAAAACAGCCTAGAGCTATTGTCATATGGCCAACCAGCAGATAGTGAAAATCACGCAACTCAACCATCTGTTATTCAGTCAATTCTTAAGGTAGAGACTTCATATTCAGGATTCTGTTTATGTCTACCCAAAAGACAACGTGTGTGGAGCAAGAGCTTCCTGTGACAACCGGAAGTGGTTAAAAACAGCCTAGAGCTATTGTCATATAAAACGCACATAGTGAAAATCACGCAACTCAACCATCTGTCATTCAGTCAATTCTTAAGGTAGAGACTTCATATTCAGGATTCTGTTTATGTCTACCCCAAAGACAACGTGTGTTGAGTAAGAACTTCCTGTGACAACCGGAAGTGGTTAAAAAAAGCCTAGAGCTATTGTCATTTAACCTGCACATAGTGAAAATCACGCAACTCAACCATCTGTCATTCAGTCAATTCTTAAGGTAGAGACTTCTTATTCAGGATTCTGTTTATGTCTACCCCAAAGACAACGTGTGTTGAGTAAGAACTTCCTGTGACAACCGGAAGTTGTTAAAAACACCCAAGAGCTATTGTCATATGGCCAACCAGCAGAAAGTGAAAATCACGCAACTCAACCATCTGTCATTCAGTCAATTCTTAAGGTAGAGACTTCTTATTCAGGATTCTGTTTATGTCTACCCCAAAGACAACGTGTGTTGCGTAAGAACTTCCTGTGACAACCGTAAGTGGTTAAAAACAGCCAAGAGCTATTGTCATTTAACCTGCACATAGTGAAAATCACGCAACTCAACCATCTGTCATTCAGTCAATTCTTAAGGTAGAGACTTCATATTCAGGATTCTGTTTATGTCTACCCCAAAGACAACGTGTGTGGAGCAAGAACTTCCTGTGACAACCGGAAGTTGTTAAAAACAGCCTAGAGCTTTTGTCATATGGCCAACCAGCAGATAGTGAAAATCACGCAACTCAACCATCTGTCATTCAGTCAATTCTTAAGGTAGAGACTTCATATTCAGGATTCTGTTTATGTCTAGCCCAAAGACAACGTGTGTGGAGCAAGAGCTTCCTGTGACAACCGGAAGTGGTTAAAAACAGCCTAGAGCTATTGTCATATAAAACGCACATAGTGAAAATCACGCAACTCAACCATCTGTCATTCAGTCAATTCTTAAGGTAGAGACTTCATATTCAGGATTCTGTTTATGTCTACCCCAAAGACAACGTGTGTTGAGTAAGAACTTCCTGTGACAACCGGAAGTGGTTAAAAACAGCCTAGAGCTATTGTCATTTAACCTGCACATAGTGAAAATCACTCAACTCAACCATCTGTCATTCAGTCAATTCTTAAGGTAGAGACTTCTTATTCAGGATTCTGTTTATGTCTACCCCAAAGACAACGTGTGTTGAGTAAGAGCTTCCTGTGACAACCGGAAGTTGTTAAAAACAGCCTAGAGCTATTGTCATATGGCCAACCAGCAGATAGTGAAAATCACGCAACTCAACCATCTGTTATTCAGTCAATTCTTAAGGTAGAGACTTCATATTCAGGATTCTGTTTATGTCTACCCAAAAGACAACGTGTGTGGAGCAAGAGCTTCCTGTGACAACCGGAAGTGGTTAAAAACAGCCTAGAGCTATTGTCATATAAAACGCACATAGTGAAAATCACGCAACTCAACCATCTGTCATTCAGTCAATTCTTAAGGTAGAGACTTCATATTCAGGATTCTGTTTATGTCTACCCCAAAGACAACGTGTGTTGAGTAAGAACTTCCTGTGACAACCGGAAGTGGTTAAAAAAAGCCTAGAGCTATTGTCATTTAACCTGCACATAGTGAAAATCACGCAACTCAACCATCTGTCATTCAGTCAATTCTTAAGGTAGAGACTTCTTATTCAGGATTCTGTTTATGTCTACCCCAAAGACAACGTGTGTTGAGTAAGAACTTCCTGTGACAACCGGAAGTTGTTAAAAACACCCAAGAGCTATTGCCATATGGCCAACCAGCAGAAAGTGAAAATCACGCAACTCAACCATCTGTCATTCAGTCAATTCTTAAGGTAGAGACTTCTTATTCAGGATTCTGTTTATGTCTACCCCAAAGACAACGTGTGTTGAGTAAGAACTTCCTGTGACAACCGTAAGTGGTTAAAAACAGCCAAGAGCTATTGTCATTTAACCTGCACATAGTGAAAATCACGCAACTCAACCATCTGTCATTCAGTCAATTCTTAAGGTAGAGACTTCATATTCAGGATTCTGTTTATGTCTACCCCAAAGACAACGTGTGTGGAGCAAGAGATTCCTGTGACAACCGGAAGTGGTTAAAAACAGCCTAGAGCTTTTGTCATATGGCCAACCAGCAGATAGTGAAAATCACGCAACTCAACCATCTGTCATTCAGTCAATTCTTAAGGTAGAGACTTCTTATTCAGGATTCTGTTTATGTCTACCCCAAAGACAACGTGTGTTGAGTAAGAACTTCCTGTGACAACCGGAAGTGGTTAAAAACAGCCTAGAGCTATTGTCATATAAAACGCACATAGTGAAAATCACGCAACTCAACCATCTGTCATTCAGTCAATTCTTAAGGTAGAGACTTCATATTCAGGATTCTGTTTATGTCTACCCCAAAGACAACGTGTGTTGAGTAAGAACTTCCTGTGACAACCGGAAGTGGTTAAAAAAAGCCTAGAGCTATTGTCATTTAACCTGCACATAGTGAAAATCACGCAACTCAACCATCTGTCATTCAGTCAATTCTTAAGGTAGAGACTTCATATTCAGGATTCTGTTTATGTCTACCCCAAAGACAACGTGTGTGGAGCAAGAACTTCCTGTGACAACCGGAAGTTGTTAAAAACAGCCTAGAGCTTTTGTCATATGGCCAACCAGCAGATAGTGAAAATCACGCAACTCAACCATCTGTCATTCAGTCAATTCTTAAGGTAGAGACTTCTTATTCAGGATTCTGTTTATGTCTACCCCAAAGACAACGTGTGTTGAGTAAGAACTTCCTGTGACAACCGGAAGTTGTTAAAAACACCCAAGAGCTATTGTCATATGGCCAACCAGCATAAAGTGAAAATCACGCAACTCAACCATCTGTCATTCAGTCAATTCTTAAGGTAGAGACTTCTTATTCAGGATTCTGTTTATGTCTACCCCAAAGACAACGTGTGTTGAGTAAGAGCTTCCTGTGACAACCGGAAGTTGTTAAAAACAGCCTAGAGCTATTGTCATATGGCCAACCAGCAGATAGTGAAAATCACGCAACTCAACCATCTGTTATTCAGTCAATTCTTAAGGTAGAGACTTCATATTCAGGATTCTGTTTATGTCTACCCAAAAGACAACGTGTGTGGAGCAAGAGCTTCCTGTGACAACCGGAAGTGGTTAAAAACAGCCTAGAGCTATTGTCATATAAAACGCACATAGTGAAAATCACGCAACTCAACCATCTGTCATTCAGTCAATTCTTAAGGTAGAGACTTCATATTCAGGATTCTGTTTATGTCTACCCCAAAGACAACGTGTGTTGAGTAAGAACTTCCTGTGACAACCGGAAGTGGTTAAAAAAAGCCTAGAGCTATTGTCATTTAACCTGCACATAGTGAAAATCACGCAACTCAACCATCTGTCATTCAGTCAATTCTTAAGGTAGAGACTTCTTATTCAGGATTCTGTTTATGTCTACCCCAAAGACAACGTGTGTTGAGTAAGAACTTCCTGTGACAACCGGAAGTTGTTAAAAACACCCAAGAGCTATTGTCATATGGCCAACCAGCAGAAAGTGAAAATCACGCAACTCAACCATCTGTCATTCAGTCAATTCTTAAGGTAGAGACTTCTTATTCAGGATTCTGTTTATGTCTACCCCAAAGACAACGTGTGTTGAGTAAGAACTTCCTGTGACAACCGGAAGTGGTTAAAAACAGCCAAGAGCTATTGTCATTTAACCTGCACATAGTGAAAATCACGCAACTCAACCATCTGTCATTCAGTCAATTCTTAAGGTAGAGACTTCATATTCAGGATTCTGTTTATGTCTACCCCAAAGACAACGTGTGTGGAGCAAGAGATTCCTGTGACAACCGGAAGTTGTTAAAAACAGCCTAGAGCTTTTGTCATATGGCCAACCAGCAGATAGTGAAAATCACACAACTCAACCATCTGTCATTCAGTCAATTCTTAAGGTAGAGACTTCTTATTCAGGATTCTGTTTATGTCTACCCCAAAGACAACGTGTGTTGAGTAAGAACTTCCTGTGACAACCGGAAGTGGTTAAAAACAGCCAAGAGCTATTGTCATTTAACCTGCACATAGTGAAAATCACGCAACTCAACCATTTGTTATTCAGTCAATTCTTAAGGTAGAGACTTCATATTCAGGATTATGTTTATGTCTACCCCAAAGACAACGTGTGTGGAGCAAGAGCTTCCTGTGACAACCGGAAGTTGTTAAAAACAGCCTAGAGCTATTGTCATATGGCCAACCAGCAGATAGTGAAAATCACGCAACTCAACCATCTGTTATTCAGTCAATTCTTAAGGTAGAGACTTCATATTCAGGATTCTGTTTATGTCTACCCCAAAGACAACGTGTGTGGAGCAAGAGCTATCTGTGACACCCGGAAGTGATTAAAAACAGCCTAGAGCTATTGTCATATAAAACGCACATAGTGAAAATCACGCATCTCAACCATCTGTTATTCAGTCAATTCTTAAGGTAGAGACTTCATATTCAGGATCCTGTTTATGTCTACCCCAAAGACAACGTGTGTGGAGCAAGAGCTTCCTGTGACAACCGGAAGTGGTTAAAAACAGCCTAGAGCTATTGTCATATAAAAAGCAGATAGTGAAAATCACGCAACTCAACCATCTGTCATTCAGTCAATTCTTAAGGTAGAGACTTCATATTCAGGATTCTGTTTATGTCTACCCCAAAGACAACGTGTGTGGAGCAAGAACTTCCTGTGACAACCGGAAGTTGTTAAAAACAGCCTAGAGCTTTTGTCATATGGCTAACCAGCAGATAGTGAAAATCACGCAACTCAACCATCTGTCATTCAGTCAATTCTTAAGGTAGAGACTTCATATTCAGGATTCTGTTTATGTCTAGCCCAAAGACAACGTGTGTGGAGCAAGAGCTTCCTGTGACAACCGGAAGTGGTTAAAAACAGCCAAGAGCTATTGTCATTTAACCTGCACATAGTGAAAATCACGCAACTCAACCATTTGTTATTCAGTCAATTCTTAAGGTAGAGACTTCATATTCAGGATTATGTTTATGTCTACCCCAAAGACAACGTGTGTGGAGCAAGAGCTTCCTGTGACAACCGGAAGTTGTTAAAAACAGCCTAGAGCTATTGTCATATGGCCAACCAGCAGATAGTGAAAATCACGCAACTCAACCATCTGTTATTCAGTCAATTCTTAAGGTAGAGACTTCATATTCAGGATTCTGTTTATGTCTACGCCAAAGACAACGTGTGTGGAGCAAGAGCTACCCAAAGACAACGTGTGTGGAGCAAGAGCTTCCTGTGACAACCGGAAGTGGTTAAAAACAGCCTAGAGCTATTGTCATATAAAAAGCACATAGTGAAAATCACGCAACTCAACCATCTGTCATTCAGTCAATTCTTAAGGTAGAGACTTCTTATTCAGGATTCTGTTTATGTCTACCCCAAAGACAACGTGTGTTGAGTAAGAACTTCCTGTGACAACCGGAAGTGGTTAAAAACAGCCAAGAGCTATTGTCATTTAACCTGCAGATAGTGAAAATCACGCAACTCAACCATCTGTCATTCAGTCAATTCTTAAGGTAGAGACTTCATATTCAGGATTCTGTTTATGTCTACCCCAAAGACAACGTGTGTGGAGCAAGAACTTCCTGTGACAACCGGAAGTTGTTAAAAACAGCCTAGAGCTTTTGTCATATGGCCAACCAGCAGATAGTGAAAATCACGCAACTCAACCATCTGTCATTCAGTCAATTCTTAAAGTAGAGACTTCATATTCAGGATTCTGTTTATGTCTAGCCCAAAGACAACGTGTGTGGAGCAAGAGCTTCCTGTGACAACCGGAAGTGGTTAAAAACAGCCTAGAGCTATTGTCATATAAAACGCACATAGTGAAAATCACGCAACTCAACCATCTGTCATTCAGTCAATTCTTAAGGTAGAGACTTCATATTCAGGATTCTGTTTATGTCTACCCCAAAGACAACGTGTGTTGAGTAAGAACTTCCTGTGACAACCGGAAGTGGTTAAAAACAGCCTAGAGCTATTGTCATTTAACCTGCACATAGTGAAAATCACTCAACTCAACCATCTGTCATTCAGTCAATTCTTAAGGTAGAGACTTCTTATTCAGGATTCTGTTTATGTCTACCCCAAAGACAACGTGTGTTGAGTAAGAGCTTCCTGTGACAACCGGAAGTTGTTAAAAACAGCCTAGAGCTATTGTCATATGGCCAACCAGCAGATAGTGAAAATCACGCAACTCAACCATCTGTTATTCAGTCAATTCTTAAGGTAGAGACTTCATATTCAGGATTCTGTTTATGTCTACCCCAAAGACAACGTGTGTTGAGTAAGAACTTCCTGTGACAACCGGAAGTGGTTAAAAAAAGCCTAGAGCTATTGTCATTTAACCTGCACATAGTGAAAATCACGCAACTCAACCATCTGTCATTCAGTCAATTCTTAAGGTAGAGACTTCTTATTCAGGATTCTGTTTATGTCTACCCCAAAGACAACGTGTGTTGAGTAAGAACTTCCTGTGACAACCGGAAGTTGTTAAAAACACCCAAGAGCTATTGTCATATGGCCAACCAGCAGAAAGTGAAAATCACGCAACTCAACCATCTGTCATTCAGTCAATTCTTAAGGTAGAGACTTCTTATTCAGGATTCTGTTTATGTCTACCCCAAAGACAACGTGTGTTGAGTAAGAACTTCCTGTGACAACCGTAAGTGGTTAAAAACAGCCAAGAGCTATTGTCATTTAACCTGCACATAGTGAAAATCACGCAACTCAACCATCTGTCATTCAGTCAATTCTTAAGGTAGAGACTTCATATTCAGGATTCTGTTTATGTCTACCCCAAAGACAACGTGTGTGGAGCAAGAGATTCCTGTGACAACCGGAAGTGGTTAAAAACAGCCTAGAGCTTTTGTCATATGGCCAACCAGCAGATAGTGAAAATCACGCAACTCAACCATCTGTCATTCAGTCAATTCTTAAGGTAGAGACTTCTTATTCAGGATTCTGTTTATGTCTACCCCAAAGACAACGTGTGTTGAGTAAGAACTTCCTGTGACAACCGGAAGTGGTTAAAAACAGCCAAGAGCTATTGTCATTTAACCTGCAGATAGTGAAAATCACGCAACTCAACCATCTGTCATTCAGTCAATTCTTAAGGTAGAGACTTCATATTCAGGATTCTGTTTATGTCTACCCCAAAGACAACGTGTGTGGAGCAAGAACTTCCTGTGACAACCGGAAGTTGTTAAAAACAGCCTAGAGCTTTTGTCATATGGCCAACCAGCAGATAGTGAAAATCACGCAACTCAACCATCTGTCATTCAGTCAATTCTTAAGGTAGAGACTTCATATTCAGGATTCTGTTTATGTCTAGCCCAGAGACAACGTGTGTGGAGCAAGAGCTTCCTGTGACAACCGGAAGTGGTTAAAAACAGCCTAGAGCTATTGTCATATAAAACGCACATAGTGAAAATCACGCAACTCAACCATCTGTCATTCAGTCAATTCTTAAGGTAGAGACTTCATATTCAGGATTCTGTTTATGTCTACCCCAAAGACAACGTGTGTTGAGTAAGAACTTCCTGTGACAACCGGAAGTGGTTAAAAACAGCCTAGAGCTATTGTCATTTAACCTGCACATAGTGAAAATCACTCAACTCAACCATCTGTCATTCAGTCAATTCTTAAGGTAGAGACTTCTTATTCAGGATTCTGTTTATGTCTACCCCAAAGACAACGTGTGTTGAGTAAGAGCTTCCTGTGACAACCGGAAGTTGTTAAAAACAGCCTAGAGCTATTGTCATATGGCCAACCAGCAGATAGTGAAAATCACGCAACTCAACCATCTGTTATTCAGTCAATTCTTAAGGTAGAGACTTCATATTCAGGATTCTGTTTATGTCTACCCAAAAGACAACGTGTGTGGAGCAAGAGCTTCCTGTGACAACCGGAAGTGGTTAAAAACAGCCTAGAGCTATTGTCATATAAAACGCACATAGTGAAAATCACGCAACTCAACCATCTGTCATTCAGTCAATTCTTAAGGTAGAGACTTCATATTCAGGATTCTGTTTATGTCTACCCCAAAGACAACGTGTGTTGAGTAAGAACTTCCTGTGACAACCGGAAGTGGTTAAAAAAAGCCTAGAGCTATTGTCATTTAACCTGCACATAGTGAAAATCACGCAACTCAACCATCTGTCATTCAGTCAATTCTTAAGGTAGAGACTTCTTATTCAGGATTCTGTTTATGTCTACCCCAAAGACAACGTGTGTTGAGTAAGAACTTCCTGTGACAACCGGAAGTTGTTAAAAACACCCAAGAGCTATTGTCATATGGCCAACCAGCAGAAAGTGAAAATCACGCAACTCAACCATCTGTCATTCAGTCAATTCTTAAGGTAGAGACTTCTTATTCAGGATTCTGTTTATGTCTACCCCAAAGACAACGTGTGTTGAGTAAGAACTTCCTGTGACAACCGGAAGTGGTTAAAAACAGCCAAGAGCTATTGTCATTTAACCTGCACATAGTGAAAATCACGCAACTCAACCATCTGTCATTCAGTCAATTCTTAAGGTAGAGACTTCATATTCAGGATTCTGTTTATGTCTACCCCAAAGACAACGTGTGTGGAGCAAGAGATTCCTGTGACAACCGGAAGTGGTTAAAAACAGCCTAGAGCTTTTGTCATATGGCAAACCAGCAGATAGTGAAAATCACGCAACTCAACCATCTGTCATTCAGTCAATTCTTAAGGTAGAGACTTCATATTCAGGATTCTGTTTATGTCTAGCCCAAAGACAACGTGTGTGGAGCAAGAGCTTCCTGTGACAACCGGAAGTGGTTAAAAACAGCCTAGAGCTATTGTCATATAAAACGCACATAGTGAAAATCACGCAACTCAACCATCTGTCATTCAGTCAATTCTTAAGGTAGAGACTTCTTATTCAGGATTCTGTTTATGTCTACCCCAAAGACAACGTGTGTTGAGTAAGAACTTCCTGTGACAACTGGAAGTTGTTAAAAACACCCAAGAGCTATTGTCATATGGCCAACCAGCATAAAGTGAAAATCACGCAACTCAACCATCTGTCATTCAGTCAATTCTTAAGGTAGAGACTTCTTATTCAGGATTCTGTTTATGTCTACCCCAAAGACAACGTGTGTTGAGTAAGAACTTCCTGTGACAACCGGAAGTTGTTAAAAACACCCAAGAGCTATTGTCATATGGCCAACCAGCAGAAAGTGAAAATCACGCAACTCAACCATCTGTCATTCAGTCAATTCTTAAGGTAGAGACTTCTTATTCAGGATTCTGTTTATGTCTACCCCAAAGACAACGTGTGTTGAGTAAGAACTTCCTGTGACAACCGGAAGTGGTTAAAAACAGCCAAGAGCTATTGTCATTTAACCTGCACATAGTGAAAATCACGCAACTCAACCATCTGTCATTCAGTCAATTCTTAAGGTAGAGACTTCATATTCAGGATTCTGTTTATGTCTACCCCAAAGACAACGTGTGTGGAGCAAGAGATTCCTGTGACAACCGGAAGTGGTTAAAAACAGCCTAGAGCTTTTGTCATATGGCCAACCAGCAGATAGTGAAAATCACGCAACTCAACCATCTGTCATTCAGTCAATTCTTAAGGTAGAGACTTCATATTCAGGATTCTGTTTATGTCTAGCCCAAAGACAACGTGTGTGGAGCAAGAGCTTCCTGTGACAACCGGAAGTGGTTAAAAACAGCCTAGAGCTATTGTCATATAAAACGCACATAGTGAAAATCACGCAACTCAACCATCTGTCATTCAGTCAATTCTTAAGGTAGAGACTTCATATTCAGGATTCTGTTTATGTCTACCCCAAAGACAACGTGTGTTGAGTAACAACTTCCTGTGATAACCGGAAGTGGTTAAAAACAGCCTAGAGCTATTGTCATTTAACCTGCACATAGTGAAAATCACTCAACTCAACCATCTGTCATTCAGTCAATTCTTAAGGTAGAGACTTCTTATTCAGGATTCTGTTTATGTCTACCCCAAAGACAACGTGTGTTGAGTAAGAACTTCCTGTGACAACTGGAAGTTGTTAAAAACACCCAAGAGCTATTGTCATATGGCCAACCAGCATAAAGTGAAAATCACGCAACTCAACCATCTGTCATTCAGTCAATTCTTAAGGTAGAGACTTCATATTCAGGATTCTGTTTATGTCTACCCCAAAGACAACGTGTGTTGAGTAAGAACTTCCTGTGACAACCGAAAGTTGTTAAAAACACCCAAGCGCTATTGTCATATGGCCAACCAGCAGAAAGTGAAAATCACGCAACTCAACCATCTGTCATTCAGTCAATTCTTAAGGTAGAGACTTCTTATTCAGGATTCTGTTTATGTCTACCCCAAAGACAACGTGTGTTGAGTAAGAACTTCCTGTGACAACCGGAAGTGGTTAAAAACAGCCAAGAGCTATTGTCATTTAACCTGCACATAGTGAAAATCACGCAACTCAACCATTTGTTATTCAGTCAATTCTTAAGGTAGAGACTTCATATTCAGGATTATGTTTATGTCTACCCCAAAGACAACGTGTGTTGAGTAAGAACTTCCTGTGACAACCGGAAGTTGTTAAAAACACCCAAGAGCTATTGTCATATGGCCAACCAGCAGAAAGTGAAAATCACGCAACTCAACCATCTGTCATTCAGTCAATTCTTAAGGTAGAGACTTCTTATTCAGGATTCTGTTTATGTCTACCCCAAAGACAACGTGTGTTGAGTAAGAACTTCCTGTGACAACTGGAAGTTGTTAAAAACACCCAAGAGCTATTGTCATATGGCCAACCAGCATAAAGTGAAAATCACGCAAATCAACCATCTGTCATTCAGTCAATTCTTAAGGTAGAGACTTCTTATTCAGGATTCTGTTTATGTCTACCCCAAAGACAACGTGTGTTGAGTAAGAACTTCCTGTGACAACCGAAAGTTGTTAAAAACACCCAAGCGCTATTGTCATATGGCCAACCAGCAGAAAGTGAAAATCACGCAACTCAACCATCTGTCATTCAGTCAATTCTTAAGGTAGAGACTTCTTATTCAGGATTCTGTTTATGTCTACCCCAAAGACAACGTGTGTTGAGTAAGAACTTCCTGTGACAACCGGAAGTGGTTAAAAACAGCCAAGAGCTATTGTCATTTAACCTGCACATAGTGAAAATCACGCAACTCAACCATTTGTTATTCAGTCAATTCTTAAGGTAGAGACTTCATATTCAGGATTATGTTTATGTCTACCCCAAAGACAACGTGTGTTGAGTAAGAACTTCCTGTGACAACCGGAAGTTGTTAAAAACACCCAAGAGCTATTGTCATATGGCCAACCAGCAGAAAGTGAAAATCACGCAACTCAACCATCTGTCATTCAGTCAATTCTTAAGGTAGAGACTTCTTATTCAGGATTCTGTTTATGTCTACCCCAAAGACAACGTGTGTTGAGTAAGAACTTCCTGTGACAACCGGAAGTGGTTAAAAACAGCCAAGAGCTATTGTCATTTAACCTGCACATAGTGAAAATCACGCAACTCAACCATCTGTCATTCAGTCAATTCTTAAGGTAGAGACTTCATATTCAGGATTCTGTTTATGTCTACCCCAAAGACAACGTGTGTGGAGCAAGAGATTCCTGTGACAACCGGAAGTGGTTAAAAACAGCCTAGAGCTTTTGTCATATGGCCAACCAGCAGATAGTGAAAATCACGCAACTCAACCATCTGTCATTCAGTCAATTCTTAAGGTAGAGACTTCATATTCAGGATTCTGTTTATGTCTAGCCCAAAGACAACGTGTGTGGAGCAAGAGCTTCCTGTGACAACCGGAAGTGGTTAAAAACAGCCTAGAGCTATTGTCATATAAAACGCACATAGTGAAAATCACGCAACTCAACCATCTGTCATTCAGTCAATTCTTAAGGTAGAGACTTCATATTCAGGATTCTGTTTATGTCTACCCCAAAGACAACGTGTGTTGAGTAAGAACTTCCTGTGATAACCGGAAGTGGTTAAAAACAGCCTAGAGCTATTGTCATTTAACCTGCACATAGTGAAAATCACTCAACTCAACCATCTGTCATTCAGTCAATTCTTAAGGTAGAGACTTCTTATTCAGGATTCTGTTTATGTCTACCCCAAAGACAACGTGTGTTGAGTAAGAACTTCCTGTGACAACTGGAAGTTGTTAAAAACACCCAAGAGCTATTGTCATATGGCCAACCAGCATAAAGTGAAAATCACGCAACTCAACCATCTGTCATTCAGTCAATTCTTAAGGTAGAGACTTCATATTCAGGATTCTGTTTATGTCTACCCCAAAGACAACGTGTGTTGAGTAAGAACTTCCTGTGACAACCGGAAGTGGTTAAAAAAAGCCTAGAGCTATTGTCATTTAACCTGCACATAGTGAAAATCACGCAACTCAACCATCTGTCATTCAGTCAATTCTTAAGGTAGAGACTTCTTATTCAGGATTCTGTTTATGTCTACCCCAAAGACAACGTGTGTTGAGTAAGAGCTTCCTGTGACAACCGGAAGTTGTTAAAAACAGCCTAGAGCTATTGTCATATGGCCAACCAGCAGATAGTGAAAATCACGCAACTCAACCATCTGTTATTCAGTCAATTCTTAAGGTAGAGACTTCATATTCAGGATTCTGTTTATGTCTACCCAAAAGACAACGTGTGTGGAGCAAGAGCTTCCTGTGACAACCGGAAGTGGTTAAAAACAGCCTAGAGCTATTGTCATATAAAACGCACATAGTGAAAATCACGCAACTCAACCATCTGTCATTCAGTCAATTCTTAAGGTAGAGACTTCATATTCAGGATTCTGTTTATGTCTACCCCAAAGACAACGTGTGTTGAGTAAGAACTTCCTGTGACAACCGGAAGTGGTTAAAAAAAGCCTAGAGCTATTGTCATTTAACCTGCACATAGTGAAAATCACGCAACTCAACCATCTGTCATTCAGTCAATTCTTAAGGTAGAGACTTCTTATTCAGGATTCTGTTTATGTCTACCCCAAAGACAACGTGTGTTGAGTAAGAACTTCCTGTGACAACCGGAAGTTGTTAAAAACACCCAAGAGCTATTGTCATATGGCCAACCAGCAGAAAGTGAAAATCACGCAACTCAACCATCTGTCATTCAGTCAATTCTTAAGGTAGAGACTTCTTATTCAGGATTCTGTTTATGTCTACCCCAAAGACAACGTGTGTTGAGTAAGAACTTCCTGTGACAACCGGAAGTGGTTAAAAACAGCCAAGAGCTATTGTCATTTAACCTGCACATAGTGAAAATCACGCAACTCAACCATCTGTCATTCAGTCAATTCTTAAGGTAGAGACTTCATATTCAGGATTCTGTTTATGTCTACCCCAAAGACAACGTGTGTGGAGCAAGAGATTCATGTGACAACCGGAAGTGGTTAAAAACAGCCTAGAGCTTTTGTCATATGGCAAACCAGCAGATAGTGAAAATCACGCAACTCAACCATCTGTCATTCAGTCAATTCTTAAGGTAGAGACTTCATATTCAGGATTCTGTTTATGTCTAGCCCAAAGACAACGTGTGTGGAGCAAGAGCTTCCTGTGACAACCGGAAGTGGTTAAAAACAGCCTAGAGCTATTGTCATATAAAACGCACATAGTGAAAATCACGCAACTCAACCATCTGTCATTCAGTCAATTCTTAAGGTAGAGACTTCTTATTCAGGATTCTGTTTATGTCTACCCCAAAGACAACGTGTGTTGAGTAAGAACTTCCTGTGACAACTGGAAGTTGTTAAAAACACCCAAGAGCTATTGTCATATGGCCAACCAGCATAAAGTGAAAATCACGCAACTCAACCATCTGTCATTCAGTCAATTCTTAAGGTAGAGACTTCTTATTCAGGATTCTGTTTATGTCTACCCCAAAGACAACGTGTGTTGAGTAAGAACTTCCTGTGACAACCGGAAGTTGTTAAAAACACCCAAGAGCTATTGTCATATGGCCAACCAGCAGAAAGTGAAAATCACGCAACTCAACCATCTGTCATTCAGTCAATTCTTAAGGTAGAGACTTCTTATTCAGGATTCTGTTTATGTCTACCCCAAAGACAACGTGTGTTGAGTAAGAACTTCCTGTGACAACCGGAAGTGGTTAAAAACAGCCAAGAGCTATTGTCATTTAACCTGCACATAGTGAAAATCACGCAACTCAACCATCTGTCATTCAGTCAATTCTTAAGGTAGAGACTTCATATTCAGGATTCTGTTTATGTCTACCCCAAAGACAACGTGTGTGGAGCAAGAGATTCCTGTGACAACCGGAAGTGGTTAAAAACAGCCTAGAGCTTTTGTCATATGGCCAACCAGCAGATAGTGAAAATCACGCAACTCAACCATCTGTCATTCAGTCAATTCTTAAGGTAGAGACTTCATATTCAGGATTCTGTTTATGTCTAGCCCAAAGACAACGTGTGTGGAGCAAGAGCTTCCTGTGACAACCGGAAGTGGTTAAAAACAGCCTAGAGCTATTGTCATATAAAACGCACATAGTGAAAATCACGCAACTCAACCATCTGTCATTCAGTCAATTCTTAAGGTAGAGACTTCATATTCAGGATTCTGTTTATGTCTACCCCAAAGACAACGTGTGTTGAGTAAGAACTTCCTGTGATAACCGGAAGTGGTTAAAAACAGCCTAGAGCTATTGTCATTTAACCTGCACATAGTGAAAATCACTCAACTCAACCATCTGTCATTCAGTCAATTCTTAAGGTAGAGACTTCTTATTCAGGATTCTGTTTATGTCTACCCCAAAGACAACGTGTGTTGAGTAAGAACTTCCTGTGACAACTGGAAGTTGTTAAAAACACCCAAGAGCTATTGTCATATGGCCAACCAGCATAAAGTGAAAATCACGCAACTCAACCATCTGTCATTCAGTCAATTCTTAAGGTAGAGACTTCATATTCAGGATTCTGTTTATGTCTACCCCAAAGACAACGTGTGTTGAGTAAGAACTTCCTGTGACAACCGGAAGTGGTTAAAAAAAGCCTAGAGCTATTGTCATTTAACCTGCACATAGTGAAAATCACGCAACTCAACCATCTGTCATTCAGTCAATTCTTAAGGTAGAGACTTCTTATTCAGGATTCTGTTTATGTCTACCCCAAAGACAACGTGTGTTGAGTAAGAACTTCCTGTGACAACCGGAAGTTGTTAAAAACACCCAAGAGCTATTGTCATATGGCCAACCAGCAGAAAGTGAAAATCACGCAACTCAACCATCTGTCATTCAGTCAATTCTTAAGGTAGAGACTTCTTATTCAGGATTCTGTTTATGTCTACCCCAAAGACAACGTGTGTTGAGTAAGAACTTCCTGTGACAACCGGAAGTGGTTAAAAACAGCCAAGAGCTATTGTCATTTAACCTGCACATAGTGAAAATCACGCAACTCAACCATCTGTCATTCAGTCAATTCTTAAGGTAGAGACTTCATATTCAGGATTCTGTTTATGTCTACCCCAAAGACAACGTGTGTGGAGCAAGAGATTCCTGTGACAACCGGAAGTGGTTAAAAACAGCCTAGAGCTTTTGTCATATGGCAAACCAGCAGATAGTGAAAATCACGCAACTCAACCATCTGTCATTCAGTCAATTCTTAAGGTAGAGACTTCATATTCAGGATTCTGTTTATGTCTAGCCCAAAGACAACGTGTGTGGAGCAAGAGCTTCCTGTGACAACCGGAAGTGGTTAAAAACAGCCTAGAGCTATTGTCATATAAAACGCACATAGTGAAAATCACGCAACTCAACCATCTGTCATTCAGTCAATTCTTAAGGTAGAGACTTCATATTCAGGATTCTGTTTATGTCTACCCCAAAGACAACGTGTGTTGAGTAAGAACTTCCTGTGACAACCGGAAGTGGTTAAAAACAGCCTAGAGCTATTGTCATTTAACCTGCACATAGTGAAAATCACTCAACTCAACCATCTGTCATTCAGTCAATTCTTAAGGTAGAGACTTCTTATTCAGGGTTCTGTTTATGTCTACCCCAAAGACAACGTGTGTTGAGTAAGAACTTCCTGTGACAACTGGAAGTTGTTAAAAACACCCAAGAGCTATTGTCATATGGCCAACCAGCATAAAGTGAAAATCACGCAACTCAACCATCTGTCATTCAGTCAATTCTTAAGGTAGAGACTTCTTATTCAGGATTCTGTTTATGTCTACCCCAAAGACAACGTGTGTTGAGTAAGAACTTCCTGTGACAACCGAAAGTTGTTAAAAACACCCAAGCGCTATTGTCATATGGCCAACCAGCAGAAAGTGAAAATCACGCAACTCAACCATCTGTCATTCAGTCAATTCTTAAGGTAGAGACTTCTTATTCAGGATTCTGTTTATGTCTACCCCAAAGACAACGTGTGTTGAGTAAGAACTTCCTGTGACAACCGGAAGTGGTTAAAAACAGCCAAGAGCTATTGTCATTTAACCTGCACATAGTGAAAATCACGCAACTCAACCATTTGTTATTCAGTCAATTCTTAAGGTAGAGACTTCATATTCAGGATTATGTTTATGTCTACCCCAAAGACAACGTGTGTTGAGTAAGAACTTCCTGTGACAACCGGAAGTTGTTAAAAACACCCAAGAGCTATTGTCATATGGCCAACCAGCAGAAAGTGAAAATCACGCAACTCAACCATCTGTCATTCAGTCAATTCTTAAGGTAGAGACTTCTTATTCAGGATTCTGTTTATGTCTACCCCAAAGACAACGTGTGTTGAGTAAGAACTTCCTGTGACAACTGGAAGTTGTTAAAAACACCCAAGAGCTATTGTCATATGGCCAACCAGCATAAAGTGAAAATCACGCAAATCAACCATCTGTCATTCAGTCAATTCTTAAGGTAGAGACTTCTTATTCAGGATTCTGTTTATGTCTACCCCAAAGACAACGTGTGTTGAGTAAGAACTTCCTGTGACAACCGGAAGTTGTTAAAAACACCCAAGAGCTATTGTCATATGGCCAACCAGCAGAAAGTGAAAATCACGCAACTCAACCATCTGTCATTCAGTCAATTCTTAAGGTAGAGACTTCTTATTCAGGATTCTGTTTATGTCTACCCCAAAGACAACGTGTGTTGAGTAAGAACTTCCTGTGACAACCGGAAGTGGTTAAAAACAGCCAAGAGCTATTGTCATTTAACCTGCACATAGTGAAAATCACGCAACTCAACCATCTGTCATTCAGTCAATTCTTAAGGTAGAGACTTCATATTCAGGATTCTGTTTATGTCTACCCCAAAGACAACGTGTGTGGAGCAAGAGATTCCTGTGACAACCGGAAGTGGTTAAAAACAGCCTAGAGCTTTTGTCATATGGCCAACCAGCAGATAGTGAAAATCACGCAACTCAACCATCTGTCATTCAGTCAATTCTTAAGGTAGAGACTTCATATTCAGGATTCTGTTTATGTCTAGCCCAAAGACAACGTGTGTGGAGCAAGAGCTTCCTGTGACAACCGGAAGTGGTTAAAAACAGCCTAGAGCTATTGTCATATAAAACGCACATAGTGAAAATCACGCAACTCAACCATCTGTCATTCAGTCAATTCTTAAGGTAGAGACTTCATATTCAGGATTCTGTTTATGTCTACCCCAAAGACAACGTGTGTTGAGTAAGAACTTCCTGTGATAACCGGAAGTGGTTAAAAACAGCCTAGAGCTATTGTCATTTAACCTGCACATAGTGAAAATCACTCAACTCAACCATCTGTCATTCAGTCAATTCTTAAGGTAGAGACTTCTTATTCAGGATTCTGTTTATGTCTACCCCAAAGACAACGTGTGTTGAGTAAGAACTTCCTGTGACAACTGGAAGTTGTTAAAAACACCCAAGAGCTATTGTCATATGGCCAACCAGCATAAAGTGAAAATCACGCAACTCAACCATCTGTCATTCAGTCAATTCTTAAGGTAGAGACTTCTTATTCAGGATTCTGTTTATGTCTACCCCAAAGACAACGTGTGTTGAGTAAGAACTTCCTGTGACAACCGAAAGTTGTTAAAAACACCCAAGCGCTATTGTCATATGGCCAACCAGCAGAAAGTGAAAATCACGCAACTCAACCATCTGTCATTCAGTCAATTCTTAAGGTAGAGACTTCTTATTCAGGATTCTGTTTATGTCTACCCCAAAGACAACGTGTGTTGAGTAAGAACTTCCTGTGACAACCGGAAGTGGTTAAAAACAGCCAAGAGCTATTGTCATTTAACCTGCACATAGTGAAAATCACGCAACTCAACCATTTGTTATTCAGTCAATTCTTAAGGTAGAGACTTCATATTCAGGATTATGTTTATGTCTACCCCAAAGACAACGTGTGTTGAGTAAGAACTTCCTGTGACAACCGGAAGTTGTTAAAAACACCCAAGAGCTATTGTCATATGGCCAACCAGCAGAAAGTGAAAATCACGCAACTCAACCATCTGTCATTCAGTCAATTCTTAAGGTAGAGACTTCTTATTCAGGATTCTGTTTATGTCTACCCCAAAGACAACGTGTGTTGAGTAAGAACTTCCTGTGACAACTGGAAGTTGTTAAAAACACCCAAGAGCTATTGTCATATGGCCAACCAGCATAAAGTGAAAATCACGCAAATCAACCATCTGTCATTCAGTCAATTCTTAAGGTAGAGACTTCTTATTCAGGATTCTGTTTATGTCTACCCCAAAGACAACGTGTGTTGAGTAAGAACTTCCTGTGACAACCGAAAGTTGTTAAAAACACCCAAGCGCTATTGTCATATGGCCAACCAGCAGAAAGTGAAAATCACGCAACTCAACCATCTGTCATTCAGTCAATTCTTAAGGTAGAGACTTCTTATTCAGGATTCTGTTTATGTCTACCCCAAAGACAACGTGTGTTGAGTAAGAACTTCCTGTGACAACCGGAAGTGGTTAAAAACAGCCAAGAGCTATTGTCATTTAACCTGCACATAGTGAAAATCACGCAACTCAACCATTTGTTATTCAGTCAATTCTTAAGGTAGAGACTTCATATTCAGGATTATGTTTATGTCTACCCCAAAGACAACGTGTGTTGAGTAAGAACTTCCTGTGACAACCGGAAGTTGTTAAAAACACCCAAGAGCTATTGTCATATGGCCAACCAGCAGAAAGTGAAAATCACGCAACTCAACCATCTGTCATTCAGTCAATTCTTAAGGTAGAGACTTCTTATTCAGGATTCTGTTTATGTCTACCCCAAAGACAACGTGTGTTGAGTAAGAACTTCCTGTGACAACCGGAAGTGGTTAAAAACAGCCAAGAGCTATTGTCATTTAACCTGCACATAGTGAAAATCACGCAACTCAACCATCTGTCATTCAGTCAATTCTTAAGGTAGAGACTTCATATTCAGGATTCTGTTTATGTCTACCCCAAAGACAACGTGTGTGGAGCAAGAGATTCCTGTGACAACCGGAAGTGGTTAAAAACAGCCTAGAGCTTTTGTCATATGGCCAACCAGCAGATAGTGAAAATCACGCAACTCAACCATCTGTCATTCAGTCAATTCTTAAGGTAGAGACTTCATATTCAGGATTCTGTTTATGTCTAGCCCAAAGACAACGTGTGTGGAGCAAGAGCTTCCTGTGACAACCGGAAGTGGTTAAAAACAGCCTAGAGCTATTGTCATATAAAACGCACATAGTGAAAATCACGCAACTCAACCATCTGTCATTCAGTCAATTCTTAAGGTAGAGACTTCATATTCAGGATTCTGTTTATGTCTACCCCAAAGACAACGTGTGTTGAGTAAGAACTTCCTGTGATAACCGGAAGTGGTTAAAAACAGCCTAGAGCTATTGTCATTTAACCTGCACATAGTGAAAATCACTCAACTCAACCATCTGTCATTCAGTCAATTCTTAAGGTAGAGACTTCTTATTCAGGATTCTGTTTATGTCTACCCCAAAGACAACGTGTGTTGAGTAAGAACTTCCTGTGACAACCGGAAGTTGTTAAAAACACCCAAGAGCTATTGTCATATGGCCAACCAGCAGAAAGTGAAAATCACGCAACTCAACCATCTGTCATTCAGTCAATTCTTAAGGTAGAGACTTCTTATTCAGGATTCTGTTTATGTCTACCCCAAAGATAACGTGTGTTGAGTAAGAACTTCCTGTGACAACCGGAAGTGGTTAAAAACAGCCAAGAGCTATTGTCATTTAACCTGCACATAGTGAAAATCACGCAACTCAACCATCTGTCATTCAGTCAATTCTTAAGGTAGAGACTTCATATTCAGGATTCTGTTTATGTCTACCCCAAAGACAACGTGTGTGGAGCAAGAGATTCCTGTGACAACCGGAAGTGGTTAAAAACAGCCTAGAGCTTTTGTCATATGGCAAACCAGCAGATAGTGAAAATCACGCAACTCAACCATCTGTCATTCAGTCAATTCTTAAGGTAGAGACTTCATATTCAGGATTCTGTTTATGTCTAGCCCAAAGACAACGTGTGTGGAGCAAGAGCTTCCTGTGACAACCGGAAGTGGTTAAAAACAGCCTAGAGCTATTGTCATATAAAACGCACATAGTGAAAATCACGCAACTCAACCATCTGTCATTCAGTCAATTCTTAAGGTAGAGACTTCTTATTCAGGATTCTGTTTATGTCTACCCCAAAGACAACGTGTGTTGAGTAAGAACTTCCTGTGACAACTGGAAGTTGTTAAAAACACCCAAGAGCTATTGTCATATGGCCAACCAGCATAAAGTGAAAATCACGCAACTCAACCATCTGTCATTCAGTCAATTCTTAAGGTAGAGACTTCTTATTCAGGATTCTGTTTATGTCTACCCCAAAGACAACGTGTGTTGAGTAAGAACTTCCTGTGACAACCGAAAGTTGTTAAAAACACCCAAGCGCTATTGTCATATGGCCAACCAGCAGAAAGTGAAAATCACGCAACTCAACCATCTGTCATTCAGTCAATTCTTAAGGTAGAGACTTCTTATTCAGGATTCTGTTTATGTCTACCCCAAAGACAACGTGTGTTGAGTAAGAACTTCCTGTGACAACCGGAAGTGGTTAAAAACAGCTAAGAGCTATTGTCATTTAACCTGCACATAGTGAAAATCACGCAACTCAACCATTTGTTATTCAGTCAATTCTTAAGGTAGAGACTTCATATTCAGGATTCTGTTTATGTCTACCCCAAAGACAACGTGTGTGGAGCAAGAGATTCCTGTGACAACCGGAAGTGGTTAAAAACAGCCTAGAGCTTTTGTCATATGGCCAACCAGCAGATAGTGAAAATCACGCAACTCAACCATCTGTCATTCAGTCAATTCTTAAGGTAGAGACTTCATATTCAGGATTCTGTTTATGTCTAGCCCAAAGACAACGTGTGTGGAGCAAGAGCTTCCTGTGACAACCGGAAGTGGTTAAAAACAGCCTAGAGCTATTGTCATATAAAACGCACATAGTGAAAATCACGCAACTCAACCATCTGTCATTCAGTCAATTCTTAAGGTAGAGACTTCATATTCAGGATTATGTTTATGTCTACCCCAAAGACAACGTGTGTTGAGTAAGAACTTCCTGTGACAACCGGAAGTTGTTAAAAACACCCAAGAGCTATTGTCATATGGCCAACCAGCAGAAAGTGAAAATCACGCAACTCAACCATCTGTCATTCAGTCAATTCTTAAGGTAGAGACTTCTTATTCAGGATTCTGTTTATGTCTACCCCAAAGACAACGTGTGTTGAGTAAGAACTTCCTGTGACAACCGGAAGTGGTTAAAAACAGCCAAGAGCTATTGTCATTTAACCTGCACATAGTGAAAATCACGCAACTCAACCATCTGTCATTCAGTCAATTCTTAAGGTAGAGACTTCATATTCAGGATTCTGTTTATGTCTACCCCAAAGACAACGTGTGTGGAGCAAGAGATTCCTGTGACAACCGGAAGTGGTTAAAAACAGCCTAGAGCTTTTGTCATATGGCCAACCAGCAGATAGTGAAAATCACGCAACTCAACCATCTGTCATTCAGTCAATTCTTAAGGTAGAGACTTCATATTCAGGATTCTGTTTATGTCTAGCCCAAAGACAACGTGTGTGGAGCAAGAGCTTCCTGTGACAACCGGAAGTGGTTAAAAACAGCCTAGAGCTATTGTCATATAAAACGCACATAGTGAAAATCACGCAACTCAACCATCTGTCATTCAGTCAATTCTTAAGGTAGAGACTTCATATTCAGGATTCTGTTTATGTCTACCCCAAAGACAACGTGTGTTGAGTAAGAACTTCCTGTGATAACCGGAAGTGGTTAAAAACAGCCTAGAGCTATTGTCATTTAACCTGCACATAGTGAAAATCACTCAACTCAACCATCTGTCATTCAGTCAATTCTTAAGGTAGAGACTTCTTATTCAGGATTCTGTTTATGTCTACCCCAAAGACAACGTGTGTTGAGTAAGAACTTCCTGTGACAACTGGAAGTTGTTAAAAACACCCAAGAGCTATTGTCATATGGCCAACCAGCATAAAGTGAAAATCACGCAACTCAACCATCTGTCATTCAGTCAATTCTTAAGGTAGAGACTTCATATTCAGGATTCTGTTTATGTCTACCCCAAAGACAACGTGTGTTGAGTAAGAACTTCCTGTGACAACCGGAAGTGGTTAAAAAAAGCCTAGAGCTATTGTCATTTAACCTGCACATAGTGAAAATCACGCAACTCAACCATCTGTCATTCAGTCAATTCTTAAGGTAGAGACTTCTTATTCAGGATTCTGTTTATGTCTACCCCAAAGACAACGTGTGTTGAGTAAGAACTTCCTGTGACAACCGGAAGTTGTTAAAAACACCCAAGAGCTATTGTCATATGGCCAAATAGCAGAAAGTGAAAATCACGCAACTCAACCATCTGTCATTCAGTCAATTCTTAAGGTAGAGACTTCTTATTCAGGATTCTGTTTATGTCTACCCCAAAGACAACGTGTGTTGAGTAAGAACTTCCTGTGATAACCGGAAGTGGTTAAAAACAGCCTAGAGCTATTGTCATTTAACCTGCACATAGTGAAAATCACTCAACTCAACCATCTGTCATTCAGTCAATTCTTAAGGTAGAGACTTCTTATTCAGGATTCTGTTTATGTCTACCCCAAAGACAACGTGTGTTGAGTAAGAACTTCCTGTGACAACTGGAAGTTGTTAAAAACACCCAAGAGCTATTGTCATATGGCCAACCAGCATAAAGTGAAAATCACGCAACTCAACCATCTGTCATTCAGTCAATTCTTAAGGTAGAGACTTCATATTCAGGATTCTGTTTATGTCTACCCCAAAGACAACGTGTGTTGAGTAAGAACTTCCTGTGACAACCGGAAGTGGTTAAAAAAAGCCTAGAGCTATTGTCATTTAACCTGCACATAGTGAAAATCACGCAACTCAACCATCTGTCATTCAGTCAATTCTTAAGGTAGAGACTTCTTATTCAGGATTCTGTTTATGTCTACCCCAAAGACAACGTGTGTTGAGTAAGAACTTCCTGTGACAACCGGAAGTTGTTAAAAACACCCAAGAGCTATTGTCATATGGCAAACCAGCAGATAGTGAAAATCACGCAACTCAACCATCTGTCATTCAGTCAATTCTTAAGGTAGAGACTTCATATTCAGGATTCTGTTTATGTCTAGCCCAAAGACAACGTGTGTGGAGCAAGAGCTTCCTGTGACAACCGGAAGTGGTTAAAAACAGCCTAGAGCTATTGTCATATAAAACGCACATAGTGAAAATCACGCAACTCAACCATCTGTCATTCAGTCAATTCTTAAGGTAGAGACTTCATATTCAGGATTCTGTTTATGTCTACCCCAAAGACAACGTGTGTTGAGTAAGAACTTCCTGTGACAACCGGAAGTGGTTAAAAACAGCCTAGAGCTATTGTCATTTAACCTGCACATAGTGAAAATCACTCAACTCAACCATCTGTCATTCAGTCAATTCTTAAGGTAGAGACTTCTTATTCAGGATTCTGTTTATGTCTACCCCAAAGACAACGTGTGTTGAGTAAGAACTTCCTGTGACAACTGGAAGTTGTTAAAAACACCCAAGAGCTATTGTCATATGGCCAACCAGCATAAAGTGAAAATCACGCAACTCAACCATCTGTCATTCAGTCAATTCTTAAGGTAGAGACTTCTTATTCAGGATTCTGTTTATGTCTACCCCAAAGACAACGTGTGTTGAGTAAGAACTTCCTGTGACAACCGAAAGTTGTTAAAAACACCCAAGCGCTATTGTCATATGGCCAACCAGCAGAAAGTGAAAATCACGCAACTCAACCATCTGTCATTCAGTCAATTCTTAAGGTAGAGACTTCTTATTCAGGATTCTGTTTATGTCTACCCCAAAGACAACGTGTGTTGAGTAAGAACTTCCTGTGACAACCGGAAGTGGTTAAAAACAGCCAAGAGCTATTGTCATTTAACCTGCACATAGTGAAAATCACGCAACTCAACCATTTGTTATTCAGTCAATTCTTAAGGTAGAGACTTCATATTCAGGATTATGTTTATGTCTACCCCAAAGACAACGTGTGTTGAGTAAGAACTTCCTGTGACAACCGGAAGTTGTTAAAAACACCCAAGAGCTATTGTCATATGGCCAACCAGCAGAAAGTGAAAATCACGCAACTCAACCATCTGTCATTCAGTCAATTCTTAAGGTAGAGACTTCTTATTCAGGATTCTGTTTATGTCTACCCCAAAGACAACGTGTGTTGAGTAAGAACTTCCTGTGACAACTGGAAGTTGTTAAAAACACCCAAGAGCTATTGTCATATGGCCAACCAGCATAAAGTGAAAATCACGCAAATCAACCATCTGTCATTCAGTCAATTCTTAAGGTAGAGACTTCTTATTCAGGATTCTGTTTATGTCTACCCCAAAGACAACGTGTGTTGAGTAAGAACTTCCTGTGACAACCGAAAGTTGTTAAAAACACCCAAGCGCTATTGTCATATGGCCAACCAGCAGAAAGTGAAAATCACGCAACTCAACCATCTGTCATTCAGTCAATTCTTAAGGTAGAGACTTCTTATTCAGGATTCTGTTTATGTCTACCCCAAAGACAACGTGTGTTGAGTAATAACTTCCTGTGACAACCGGAAGTGGTTAAAAACAGCCAAGAGCTATTGTCATTTAACCTGCACATAGTGAAAATCACGCAACTCAACCATTTGTTATTCAGTCAATTCTTAAGGTAGAGACTTCATATTCAGGATTATGTTTATGTCTACCCCAAAGACAACGTGTGTTGAGTAAGAACTTCCTGTGACAACCGGAAGTGGTTAAAAACAGCCTAGAGCTTTTGTCATATGGCCAACCAGCAGATAGTGAAAATCACGCAACTCAACCATCTGTCATTCAGTCAATTCTTAAGGTAGAGACTTCATATTCAGGATTCTGTTTATGTCTAGCCCAAAGACAACGTGTGTGGAGCAAGAGCTTCCTGTGACAACCGGAAGTGGTTAAAAACAGCCTAGAGCTATTGTCATATAAAACGCACATAGTGAAAATCACGCAACTCAACCATCTGTCATTCAGTCAATTCTTAAGGTAGAGACTTCATATTCAGGATTCTGTTTATGTCTACCCCAAAGACAACGTGTGTTGAGTAAGAACTTCCTGTGACAACCGGAAGTGGTTAAAAAAAGCCTAGAGCTATTGTCATTTAACCTGCACATAGTGAAAATCACGCAACTCAACCATCTGTCATTCAGTCAATTCTTAAGGTAGAGACTTCTTATTCAGGATTCTGTTTATGTATACCCCAAAGACAACGTGTGTTGAGTAAGAACTTCCTGTGACAACCGGAAGTTGTTAAAAACACCCAAGAGCTATTGTCATATGGCCAACCAGCAGAAAGTGAAAATCACGCAACTCAACCATCTGTCATTCAGTCAATTCTTAAGGTAGAGACTTCTTATTCAGGATTCTGTTTATGTCTACCCCAAAGATAACGTGTGTTGAGTAAGAACTTCCTGTGACAACCGGAAGTGGTTAAAAACAGCCAAGAGCTATTGTCATTTAACCTGCACATAGTGAAAATCACGCAACTCAACCATCTGTCATTCAGTCAATTCTTAAGGTAGAGACTTCATATTCAGGATTCTGTTTATGTCTACCCCAAAGACAACGTGTGTGGAGCAAGAGATTCCTGTGACAACCGGAAGTGGTTAAAAACAGCCTAGAGCTTTTGTCATATGGCAAACCAGCAGATAGTGAAAATCACGCAACTCAACCATCTGTCATTCAGTCAATTCTTAAGGTAGAGACTTCATATTCAGGATTCTGTTTATGTCTACCCCAAAGACAACGTGTGTTGAGTAAGAACTTCCTGTGATAACCGGAAGTGGTTAAAAACAGCCTAGAGCTATTGTCATTTAACCTGCACATAGTGAAAATCACTCAACTCAACCATCTGTCATTCAGTCAATTCTTAAGGTAGAGACTTCTTATTCAGGATTCTGTTTATGTCTACCCCAAAGACAACGTGTGTTGAGTAAGAACTTCCTGTGACAACTGGAAGTTGTTAAAAACACCCAAGAGCTATTGTCATATGGCCAACCAGCATAAAGTGAAAATCACGCAACTCAACCATCTGTCATTCAGTCAATTCTTAAGGTAGAGACTTCATATTCAGGATTCTGTTTATGTCTACCCCAAAGACAACGTGTGTTGAGTAAGAACTTCCTGTGACAACCGGAAGTGGTTAAAAAAAGCCTAGAGCTATTGTCATTTAACCTGCACATAGTGAAAATCACGCAACTCAACCATCTGTCATTCAGTCAATTCTTAAGGTAGAGACTTCTTATTCAGGATTCTGTTTATGTATACCCCAAAGACAACGTGTGTTGAGTAAGAACTTCCTGTGACAACCGGAAGTTGTTAAAAACACCCAAGAGCTATTGTCATATGGCCAACCAGCAGAAAGTGAAAATCACGCAACTCAACCATCTGTCATTCAGTCAATTCTTAAGGTAGAGACTTCTTATTCAGGATTCTGTTTATGTCTACCCCAAAGATAACGTGTGTTGAGTAAGAACTTCCTGTGACAACCGGAAGTGGTTAAAAACAGCCAAGAGCTATTGTCATTTAACCTGCACATAGTGAAAATCACGCAACTCAACCATCTGTCATTCAGTCAATTCTTAAGGTAGAGACTTCATATTCAGGATTCTGTTTATGTCTACCCCAAAGACAACGTGTGTGGAGCAAGAGATTCCTGTGACAACCGGAAGTGGTTAAAAACAGCCTAGAGCTTTTGTCATATGGCAAACCAGCAGATAGTGAAAATCACGCAACTCAACCATCTGTCATTCAGTCAATTCTTAAGGTAGAGACTTCATATTCAGGATTCTGTTTATGTCTACCCCAAAGACAACGTGTGTTGAGTAAGAACTTCCTGTGATAACCGGAAGTGGTTAAAAACAGCCTAGAGCTATTGTCATTTAACCTGCACATAGTGAAAATCACTCAACTCAACCATCTGTCATTCAGTCAATTCTTAAGGTAGAGACTTCTTATTCAGGATTCTGTTTATGTCTACCCCAAAGACAACGTGTGTTGAGTAAGAACTTCCTGTGACAACTGGAAGTTGTTAAAAACACCCAAGAGCTATTGTCATATGGCCAACCAGCATAAAGTGAAAATCACGCAACTCAACCATCTGTCATTCAGTCAATTCTTAAGGTAGAGACTTCATATTCAGGATTCTGTTTATGTCTACCCCAAAGACAACGTGTGTTGAGTAAGAACTTCCTGTGACAACCGGAAGTGGTTAAAAAAAGCCTAGAGCTATTGTCATTTAACCTGCACATAGTGAAAATCACGCAACTCAACCATCTGTCATTCAGTCAATTCTTAAGGTAGAGACTTCTTATTCAGGATTCTGTTTATGTATACCCCAAAGACAACGTGTGTTGAGTAAGAACTTCCTGTGACAACCGGAAGTTGTTAAAAACACCCAAGAGCTATTGTCATATGGCCAACCAGCAGAAAGTGAAAATCACGCAACTCAACCATCTGTCATTCAGTCAATTCTTAAGGTAGAGACTTCTTATTCAGGATTCTGTTTATGTCTACCCCAAAGATAACGTGTGTTGAGTAAGAACTTCCTGTGACAACCGGAAGTGGTTAAAAACAGCCAAGAGCTATTGTCATTTAACCTGCACATAGTGAAAATCACGCAACTCAACCATCTGTCATTCAGTCAATTCTTAAGGTAGAGACTTCATATTCAGGATTCTGTTTATGTCTACCCCAAAGACAACGTGTGTGGAGCAAGAGATTCCTGTGACAACCGGAAGTGGTTAAAAACAGCCTAGAGCTTTTGTCATATGGCAAACCAGCAGATAGTGAAAATCACGCAACTCAACCATCTGTCATTCAGTCAATTCTTAAGGTAGAGACTTCATATTCAGGATTCTGTTTATGTCTAGCCCAAAGACAACGTGTGTGGAGCAAGAGCTTCCTGTGACAACCGGAAGTGGTTAAAAACAGCCTAGAGCTATTGTCATATAAAACGCACATAGTGAAAATCACGCAACTCAACCATCTGTCATTCAGTCAATTCTTAAGGTAGAGACTTCTTATTCAGGATTCTGTTTATGTCTACCCCAAAGACAACGTGTGTTGAGTAAGAACTTCCTGTGACAACTGGAAGTTGTTAAAAACACCCAAGAGCTATTGTCATATGGCCAACCAGCATAAAGTGAAAATCACGCAACTCAACCATCTGTCATTCAGTCAATTCTTAAGGTAGAGACTTCTTATTCAGGATTCTGTTTATGTCTACCCCAAAGACAACGTGTGTTGAGTAAGAACTTCCTGTGACCACCAGGAAGTTGTTAAAAACACCCAAGCGCTATTGTCATATGGCCAACCAGCAGAAAGTGAAAATCACGCAACTCAACCATCTGTCATTCAGTCAATTCTTAAGGTAGAGACTTCTTATTCAGGATTCTGTTTATGTCTACCCCAAAGACAACGTGTGTTGAGTAAGAACTTCCTGTGACAACCGGAAGTGGTTAAAAACAGCCAAGAGCTATTGTCATTTAACCTGCACATAGTGAAAATCACGCAACTCAACCATTTGTTATTCAGTCAATTCTTAAGGTAGAGACTTCATATTCAGGATTATGTTTATGTCTACCCCAAAGACAACGTGTGTTGAGTAAGAACTTCCTGTGACAACCGGAAGTTGTTAAAAACACCCAAGAGCTATTGTCATATGGCCAACCAGCAGAAAGTGAAAATCACGCAACTCAACCATTTGTCATTCAGTCAATTCTTAAGGTAGAGACTTCTTATTCAGGATTCTGTTTATGTCTACCCCAAAGACAACGTGTGTTGAGTAAGAACTTCCTGTGACAACCGGAAGTGGTTAAAAACAGCCAAGAGCTATTGTCATTTAACCTGCACATAGTGAAAATCACGCAACTCAACCATCTGTCATTCAGTCAATTCTTAAGGTAGAGACTTCATATTCAGGATTCTGTTTATGTCTACCCCAAAGACAACGTGTGTGGAGCAAGAGATTCCTGTGACAACCGGAAGTGGTTAAAAACAGCCTAGAGCTTTTGTCATATGGCCAACCAGCAGATAGTGAAAATCACGCAACTCAACCATCTGTCATTCAGTCAATTCTTAAGGTAGAGACTTCATATTCAGGATTCTGTTTATGTCTAGCCCAAAGACAACGTGTGTGGAGCAAGAGCTTCCTGTGACAACCGGAAGTGGTTAAAAACAGCCTAGAGCTATTGTCATATAAAACGCACATAGTGAAAATCACGCAACTCAACCATCTGTCATTCAGTCAATTCTTAAGGTAGAGACTTCTTATTCAGGATTCTGTTTATGTCTACCCCAAAGACAACGTGTGTTGAGTAAGAACTTCCTGTGACAACTGGAAGTTGTTAAAAACACCCAAGAGCTATTGTCATATGGCCAACCAGCATAAAGTGAAAATCACGCAACTCAACCATCTGTCATTCAGTCAATTCTTAAGGTAGAGACTTCTTATTCAGGATTCTGTTTATGTCTACCCCAAAGACAACGTGTGTTGAGTAAGAACTTCCTGTGACAACCGAAAGTTGTTAAAAACACCCAAGCGCTATTGTCATATGGCCAACCAGCAGAAAGTGAAAATCACGCAACTCAACCATCTGTCATTCAGTCAATTCTTAAGGTAGAGACTTCTTATTCAGGATTCTGTTTATGTCTACCCCAAAGACAACGTGTGTTGAGTAAGAACTTCCTGTGACAACCGGAAGTGGTTAAAAACAGCCAAGAGCTATTGTCATTTAACCTGCACATAGTGAAAATCACGCAACTCAACCATTTGTTATTCAGTCAATTCTTAAGGTAGAGACTTCATATTCAGGATTATGTTTATGTCTACCCCAAAGACAACGTGTGTTGAGTAAGACCTTCCTGTGACAACCGGAAGTTGTTAAAAACACCCAAGAGCTATTGTCATATGGCCAACCAGCAGAAAGTGAAAATCACGCAACTCAACCATCTGTCATTCAGTCAATTCTTAAGGTAGAGACTTCTTATTCAGGATTCTGTTTATGTCTACCCCAAAGACAACGTGTGTTGAGTAAGAACTTCCTGTGACAACCGGAAGTGGTTAAAAACAGCCAAGAGCTATTGTCATTTAACCTGCACATAGTGAAAATCACGCAACTCAACCATCTGTCATTCAGTCAATTCTTAAGGTAGAGACTTCATATTCAGGATTCTGTTTATGTCTACCCCAAAGACAACGTGTGTGGAGCAAGAGATTCCTGTGACAACCGGAAGTGGTTAAAAACAGCCTAGAGCTTTTGTCATATGGCCAACCAGCAGATAGTGAAAATCACGCAACTCAACCATCTGTCATTCAGTCAATTCTTAAGGTAGAGACTTCATATTCAGGATTCTGTTTATGTCTAGCCCAAAGACAACGTGTGTGGAGCAAGAGCTTCCTGTGACAACCGGAAGTGGTTAAAAACAGCCTAGAGCTATTGTCATATAAAACGCACATAGTGAAAATCACGCAACTCAACCATCTGTCATTCAGTCAATTCTTAAGGTAGAGACTTCTTATTCAGGATTCTGTTTATGTCTACCCCAAAGACAACGTGTGTTGAGTAAGAACTTCCTGTGACAACTGGAAGTTGTTAAAAACACCCAAGAGCTATTGTCATATGGCCAACCAGCATAAAGTGAAAATCACGCAACTCAACCATCTGTCATTCAGTCAATTCTTAAGGTAGAGACTTCTTATTCAGGATTCTGTTTATGTCTACCCCAAAGACAACGTGTGTTGAGTAAGAACTTCCTGTGACAACCGAAAGTTGTTAAAAACACCCAAGCGCTATTGTCATATGGCCAACCAGCAGAAAGTGAAAATCACGCAACTCAACCATCTGTCATTCAGTCAATTCTTAAGGTAGAGACTTCTTATTCAGGATTCTGTTTATGTCTACCCCAAAGACAACGTGTGTTGAGTAAGAACTTCCTGTGACAACCGGAAGTGGTTAAAAACAGCCAAGAGCTATTGTCATTTAACCTGCACATAGTGAAAATCACGCAACTCAACCATTTGTTATTCAGTCAATTCTTAAGGTAGAGACTTCATATTCAGGATTATGTTTATGTCTACCCCAAAGACAACGTGTGTGGAGCAAGAGCTTCCTGTGACAACCGGAAGTTGTTAAAAACAGCCTAGAGCTATTGTCATATGGCCAACCAGCAGAAAGTGAAAATCACGCAACTCAACCATCTGTCATTCAGTCAATTCTTAAGGTAGAGACTTCTTATTCAGGATTCTGTTTATGTCTACCCCAAAGACAACGTGTGTTGAGTAAGAACTTCCTGTGACAACCGGAAGTGGTTAAAAACAGCCAAGAGCTATTGTCATTTAACCTGCACATAGTGAAAATCACGCAACTCAACCATCTGTCATTCAGTCAATTCTTAAGGTAGAGACTTCATATTCAGGATTCTGTTTATGTCTACCCCAAAGACAACGTGTGTGGAGCAAGAGATTCCTGTGACAACCGGAAGTGGTTAAAAACAGCCTAGAGCTTTTGTCATATGGCCAACCAGCAGATAGTGAAAATCACGCAACTCAACCATCTGTCATTCAGTCAATTCTTAAGGTAGAGACTTCATATTCAGGATTCTGTTTATGTCTAGCCCAAAGACAACGTGTGTGGAGCAAGAGCTTCCTGTGACAACCGGAAGTGGTTAAAAACAGCCTAGAGCTATTGTCATATAAAACGCACATAGTGAAAATCACGCAACTCAACCATCTGTCATTCAGTCAATTCTTAAGGTAGAGACTTCATATTCAGGATTCTGTTTATGTCTACCCCAAAGACAACGTGTGTTGAGTAAGAACTTCCTGTGATAACCGGAAGTGGTTAAAAACAGCCTAGAGCTATTGTCATTTAACCTGCACATAGTGAAAATCACTCAACTCAACCATCTGTCATTCAGTCAATTCTTAAGGTAGAGACTTCTTATTCAGGATTCTGTTTATGTCTACCCCAAAGACAACGTGTGTTGAGTAAGAACTTCCTGTGACAACTGGAAGTTGTTAAAAACACCCAAGAGCTATTGTCATATGGCCAACCAGCATAAAGTGAAAATCACGCAACTCAACCATCTGTCATTCAGTCAATTCTTAAGGTAGAGACTTCTTATTCAGGATTCTGTTTATGTCTACCCCAAAGACAACGTGTGTTGAGTAAGAACTTCCTGTGACCACCAGGAAGTTGTTAAAAACACCCAAGCGCTATTGTCATATGGCCAACCAGCAGAAAGTGAAAATCACGCAACTCAACCATCTGTCATTCAGTCAATTCTTAAGGTAGAGACTTCTTATTCAGGATTCTGTTTATGTCTACCCCAAAGACAACGTGTGTTGAGTAAGAACTTCCTGTGACAACCGGAAGTGGTTAAAAACAGCCAAGAGCTATTGTCATTTAACCTGCACATAGTGAAAATCACGCAACTCAACCATTTGTTATTCAGTCAATTCTTAAGGTAGAGACTTCATATTCAGGATTATGTTTATGTCTACCCCAAAGACAACGTGTGTTGAGTAAGAACTTCCTGTGACAACCGGAAGTTGTTAAAAACACCCAAGAGCTATTGTCATATGGCCAACCAGCAGAAAGTGAAAATCACGCAACTCAACCATTTGTCATTCAGTCAATTCTTAAGGTAGAGACTTCTTATTCAGGATTCTGTTTATGTCTACCCCAAAGACAACGTGTGTTGAGTAAGAACTTCCTGTGACAACCGGAAGTGGTTAAAAACAGCCAAGAGCTATTGTCATTTAACCTGCACATAGTGAAAATCACGCAACTCAACCATCTGTCATTCAGTCAATTCTTAAGGTAGAGACTTCATATTCAGGATTCTGTTTATGTCTACCCCAAAGACAACGTGTGTGGAGCAAGAGATTCCTGTGACAACCGGAAGTGGTTAAAAACAGCCTAGAGCTTTTGTCATATGGCCAACCAGCAGATAGTGAAAATCACGCAACTCAACCATCTGTCATTCAGTCAATTCTTAAGGTAGAGACTTCATATTCAGGATTCTGTTTATGTCTAGCCCAAAGACAACGTGTGTGGAGCAAGAGCTTCCTGTGACAACCGGAAGTGGTTAAAAACAGCCTAGAGCTATTGTCATATAAAACGCACATAGTGAAAATCACGCAACTCAACCATCTGTCATTCAGTCAATTCTTAAGGTAGAGACTTCATATTCAGGATTATGTTTATGTCTACCCCAAAGACAACGTGTGTTGAGTAAGAACTTCCTGTGACAACCGGAAGTGGTTAAAAAAAGCCTAGAGCTATTGTCATTTAACCTGCACATAGTGAAAATCACGCAACTCAACCATCTGTCATTCAGTCAATTCTTAAGGTAGAGACTTCTTATTCAGGATTCTGTTTATGTCTACCCCAAAGACAACGTGTGTTGAGTAAGAACTTCCTGTGACAACCGGAAGTTGTTAAAAACACCCAAGAGCTATTGTCATATGGCCAACCAGCAGAAAGTGAAAATCACGCAACTCAACCATCTGTCATTCAGTCAATTCTTAAGGTAGAGACTTCTTATTCAGGATTCTGTTTATGTCTACCCCAAAGATAACGTGTGTTGAGTAAGAACTTCCTGTGACAACCGGAAGTGGTTAAAAACAGCCAAGAGCTATTGTCATTTAACCTGCACATAGTGAAAATCACGCAACTCAACCATCTGTCATTCAGTCAATTCTTAAGGTAGAGACTTCATATTCAGGATTCTGTTTATGTCTAGCCCAAAGACAACGTGTGTGGAGCAAGAGATTCCTGTGACAACCGGAAGTGGTTAAAAACAGCCTAGAGCTTTTGTCATATGGCAAACCAGCAGATAGTGAAAATCACGCAACTCAACCATCTGTCATTCAGTCAATTCTTAAGGTAGAGACTTCATATTCAGGATTCTGTTTATGTCTAGCCCAAAGACAACGTGTGTGGAGCAAGAGCTTCCTGTGACAACCGGAAGTGGTTAAAAACAGCCTAGAGCTATTGTCATATAAAACGCACATAGTGAAAATCACGCAACTCAACCATCTGTCATTCAGTCAATTCTTAAGGTAGAGACTTCTTATTCAGGATTCTGTTTATGTCTACCCCAAAGACAACGTGTGTTGAGTAAGAACTTCCTGTGACAACTGGAAGTTGTTAAAAACACCCAAGAGCTATTGTCATATGGCCAACCAGCATAAAGTGAAAATCACGCAACTCAACCATCTGTCATTCAGTCAATTCTTAAGGTAGAGACTTCTTATTCAGGATTCTGTTTATGTCTACCCCAAAGACAACGTGTGTTGAGTAAGAACTTCCTGTGACAACCGAAAGTTGTTAAAAACACCCAAGCGCTATTGTCATATGGCCAACCAGCAGAAAGTGAAAATCACGCAACTCAACCATCTGTCATTCAGTCAATTCTTAAGGTAGAGACTTCTTATTCAGGATTCTGTTTATGTCTACCCCAAAGACAACGTGTGTTGAGTAAGAACTTCCTGTGACAACCGGAAGTGGTTAAAAACAGCCAAGAGCTATTGTCATTTAACCTGCACATAGTGAAAATCACGCAACTCAACCATTTGTTATTCAGTCAATTCTTAAGGTAGAGACTTCATATTCAGGATTATGTTTATGTCTACCCCAAAGACAACGTGTGTTGAGTAAGAACTTCCTGTGACAACCGGAAGTTGTTAAAAACACCCAAGAGCTATTGTCATATGGCCAACCAGCAGAAAGTGAAAATCACGCAACTCAACCATCTGTCATTCAGTCAATTCTTAAGGTAGAGACTTCTTATTCAGGATTCTGTTTATGTCTACCCCAAAGACAACGTGTGTTGAGTAAGAACTTCCTGTGACAACCGGAAGTGGTTAAAAACAGCCAAGAGCTATTGTCATTTAACCTGCACATAGTGAAAATCACGCAACTCAACCATCTGTCATTCAGTCAATTCTTAAGGTAGAGACTTCATATTCAGGATTCTGTTTATGTCTACCCCAAAGACAACGTGTGTGGAGCAAGAGATTCCTGTGACAACCGGAAGTGGTTAAAAACAGCCTAGAGCTTTTGTCATATGGCCAACCAGCAGATAGTGAAAATCACGCAACTCAACCATCTGTCATTCAGTCAATTCTTAAGGTAGAGACTTCATATTCAGGATTCTGTTTATGTCTAGCCCAAAGACAACGTGTGTGGAGCAAGAGCTTCCTGTGACAACCGGAAGTGGTTAAAAACAGCCTAGAGCTATTGTCATATAAAACGCACATAGTGAAAATCACGCAACTCAACCATCTGTCATTCAGTCAATTCTTAAGGTAGAGACTTCTTATTCAGGATTCTGTTTATGTCTACCCCAAAGACAACGTGTGTTGAGTAAGAACTTCCTGTGACAACTGGAAGTTGTTAAAAACACCCAAGAGCTATTGTCATATGGCCAACCAGCATAAAGTGAAAATCACGCAACTCAACCATCTGTCATTCAGTCAATTCTTAAGGTAGAGACTTCTTATTCAGGATTCTGTTTATGTCTACCCCAAAGACAACGTGTGTTGAGTAAGAACTTCCTGTGACAACCGAAAGTTGTTAAAAACACCCAAGCGCTATTGTCATATGGCCAACCAGCAGAAAGTGAAAATCACGCAACTCAACCATCTGTCATTCAGTCAATTCTTAAGGTAGAGACTTCTTATTCAGGATTCTGTTTATGTCTACCCCAAAGACAACGTGTGTTGAGTAAGAACTTCCTGTGACAACCGGAAGTGGTTAAAAACAGCCAAGAGCTATTGTCATTTAACCTGCACATAGTGAAAATCACGCAACTCAACCATCTGTCATTCAGTCAATTCTTAAGGTAGAGACTTCATATTCAGGATTCTGTTTATGTCTACCCCAAAGACAACGTGTGTGGAGCAAGAGATTCCTGTGACAACCGGAAGTGGTTAAAAACAGCCTAGAGCTTTTGTCATATGGCCAACCAGCAGATAGTGAAAATCACGCAACTCAACCATCTGTCATTCAGTCAATTCTTAAGGTAGAGACTTCATATTCAGGATTCTGTTTATGTCTAGCCCAAAGACAACGTGTGTGGAGCAAGAGCTTCCTGTGACAACCGGAAGTGGTTAAAAACAGCCTAGAGCTATTGTCATATAAAACGCACATAGTGAAAATCACGCAACTCAACCATCTGTCATTCAGTCAATTCTTAAGGTAGAGACTTCATATTCAGGATTCTGTTTATGTCTACCCCAAAGACAACGTGTGTTGAGTAAGAACTTCCTGTGATAACCGGAAGTGGTTAAAAACAGCCTAGAGCTATTGTCATTTAACCTGCACATAGTGAAAATCACTCAACTCAACCATCTGTCATTCAGTCAATTCTTAAGGTAGAGACTTCTTATTCAGGATTCTGTTTATGTCTACCCCAAAGACAACGTGTGTTGAGTAAGAACTTCCTGTGACAACTGGAAGTTGTTAAAAACACCCAAGAGCTATTGTCATATGGCCAACCAGCATAAAGTGAAAATCACGCAACTCAACCATCTGTCATTCAGTCAATTCTTAAGGTAGAGACTTCTTATTCAGGATTCTGTTTATGTCTACCCCAAAGACAACGTGTGTTGAGTAAGAACTTCCTGTGACAACCGGAAGTGGTTAAAAACAGCCAAGAGCTATTGTCATTTAACCTGCACATAGTGAAAATCACGCAACTCAACCATCTGTCATTCAGTCAATTCTTAAGGTAGAGACTTCATATTCAGGATTCTGTTTATGTCTACCCCAAAGACAACGTGTGTGGAGCAAGAGATTCCTGTGACAACCGGAAGTGGTTAAAAACAGCCTAGAGCTTTTGTCATATGGCCAACCAGCAGATAGTGAAAATCACGCAACTCAACCATCTGTCATTCAGTCAATTCTTAAGGTAGAGACTTCTTATTCAGGATTCTGTTTATGTCTACCCCAAAGACAACGTGTGTTGAGTAAGAACTTCCTGTGACAACCGAAAGTTGTTAAAAACACCCAAGCGCTATTGTCATATGGCCAACCAGCAGAAAGTGAAAATCACGCAACTCAACCATCTGTCATTCAGTCAATTCTTAAGGTAGAGACTTCTTATTCAGGATTCTGTTTATGTCTACCCCAAAGACAACGTGTGTTGAGTAAGAACTTCCTGTGACAACCGGAAGTGGTTAAAAACAGCCAAGAGCTATTGTCATATGGCCAACCAGCAGAAAGTGAAAATCACGCAACTCAACCATCTGTCATTCAGTCAATTCTTAAGGTAGAGACTTCTTATTCAGGATTCTGTTTATGTCTACCCCAAAGACAACGTGTGTTGAGTAAGAACTTCCTGTGACAACCGGAAGTGGTTAAAAACAGCCAAGAGCTATTGTCATTTAACCTGCACATAGTGAAAATCACGCAACTCAACCATCTGTCATTCAGTCAATTCTTAAGGTAGAGACTTCATATTCAGGATTCTGTTTATGTCTACCCCAAAGACAACGTGTGTGGAGCAAGAGATTCCTGTGACAACCGGAAGTGGTTAAAAACAGCCTAGAGCTTTTGTCATATGGCCAACCAGCAGATAGTGAAAATCACGCAACTCAACCATCTGTCATTCAGTCAATTCTTAAGGTAGAGACTTCATATTCAGGATTCTGTTTATGTCTAGCCCAAAGACAACGTGTGTGGAGCAAGAGCTTCCTGTGACAACCGGAAGTGGTTAAAAACAGCCTAGAGCTATTGTCATATAAAACGCACATAGTGAAAATCACGCAACTCAACCATCTGTCATTCAGTCAATTCTTAAGGTAGAGACTTCATATTCAGGATTATGTTTATGTCTACCCCAAAGACAACGTGTGTTGAGTAAGAACTTCCTGTGACAACCGGAAGTGGTTAAAAAAAGCCTAGAGCTATTGTCATTTAACCTGCACATAGTGAAAATCACGCAACTCAACCATCTGTCATTCAGTCAATTCTTAAGGTAGAGACTTCTTATTCAGGATTCTGTTTATGTCTACCCCAAAGACAACGTGTGTTGAGTAAGAACTTCCTGTGACAACCGGAAGTTGTTAAAAACACCCAAGAGCTATTGTCATATGGCCAACCAGCAGAAAGTGAAAATCACGCAACTCAACCATCTGTCATTCAGTCAATTCTTAAGGTAGAGACTTCTTATTCAGGATTCTGTTTATGTCTACCCCAAAGATAACGTGTGTTGAGTAAGAACTTCCTGTGACAACCGGAAGTGGTTAAAAACAGCCAAGAGCTATTGTCATTTAACCTGCACATAGTGAAAATCACGCAACTCAACCATCTGTCATTCAGTCAATTCTTAAGGTAGAGACTTCATATTCAGGATTCTGTTTATGTCTACCCCAAAGACAACGTGTGTGGAGCAAGAGATTCCTGTGACAACCGGAAGTGGTTAAAAACAGCCTAGAGCTTTTGTCATATGGCAAACCAGCAGATAGTGAAAATCACGCAACTCAACCATCTGTCATTCAGTCAATTCTTAAGGTAGAGACTTCATATTCAGGATTCTGTTTATGTCTAGCCCAAAGACAACGTGTGTGGAGCAAGAGCTTCCTGTGACAACCGGAAGTGGTTAAAAACAGCCTAGAGCTATTGTCATATAAAACGCACATAGTGAAAATCACGCAACTCAACCATCTGTCATTCAGTCAATTCTTAAGGTAGAGACTTCTTATTCAGGATTCTGTTTATGTCTACCCCAAAGACAACGTGTGTTGAGTAAGAACTTCCTGTGACAACTGGAAGTTGTTAAAAACACCCAAGAGCTATTGTCATATGGCCAACCAGCATAAAGTGAAAATCACGCAACTCAACCATCTGTCATTCAGTCAATTCTTAAGGTAGAGACTTCTTATTCAGGATTCTGTTTATGTCTACCCCAAAGACAACGTGTGTTGAGTAAGAACTTCCTGTGACAACCGAAAGTTGTTAAAAACACCCAAGCGCTATTGTCATATGGCCAACCAGCAGAAAGTGAAAATCACGCAACTCAACCATCTGTCATTCAGTCAATTCTTAAGGTAGAGACTTCTTATTCAGGATTCTGTTTATGTCTACCCCAAAGACAACGTGTGTTGAGTAAGAACTTCCTGTGACAACCGGAAGTGGTTAAAAACAGCCAAGAGCTATTGTCATTTAACCTGCACATAGTGAAAATCACGCAACTCAACCATTTGTTATTCAGTCAATTCTTAAGGTAGAGACTTCATATTCAGGATTATGTTTATGTCTACCCCAAAGACAACGTGTGTTGAGTAAGAACTTCCTGTGACAACCGGAAGTTGTTAAAAACACCCAAGAGCTATTGTCATATGGCCAACCAGCAGAAAGTGAAAATCACGCAACTCAACCATCTGTCATTCAGTCAATTCTTAAGGTAGAGACTTCTTATTCAGGATTCTGTTTATGTCTACCCCAAAGACAACGTGTGTTGAGTAAGAACTTCCTGTGACAACCGGAAGTGGTTAAAAACAGCCAAGAGCTATTGTCATTTAACCTGCACATAGTGAAAATCACGCAACTCAACCATCTGTCATTCAGTCAATTCTTAAGGTAGAGACTTCATATTCAGGATTCTGTTTATGTCTACCCCAAAGACAACGTGTGTGGAGCAAGAGATTCCTGTGACAACCGGAAGTGGTTAAAAACAGCCTAGAGCTTTTGTCATATGGCCAACCAGCAGATAGTGAAAATCACGCAACTCAACCATCTGTCATTCAGTCAATTCTTAAGGTAGAGACTTCATATTCAGGATTCTGTTTATGTCTAGCCCAAAGACAACGTGTGTGGAGCAAGAGCTTCCTGTGACAACCGGAAGTGGTTAAAAACAGCCTAGAGCTATTGTCATATAAAACGCACATAGTGAAAATCACGCAACTCAACCATCTGTCATTCAGTCAATTCTTAAGGTAGAGACTTCTTATTCAGGATTCTGTTTATGTCTACCCCAAAGACAACGTGTGTTGAGTAAGAACTTCCTGTGACAACTGGAAGTTGTTAAAAACACCCAAGAGCTATTGTCATATGGCCAACCAGCATAAAGTGAAAATCACGCAACTCAACCATCTGTCATTCAGTCAATTCTTAAGGTAGAGACTTCTTATTCAGGATTCTGTTTATGTCTACCCCAAAGACAACGTGTGTTGAGTAAGAACTTCCTGTGACAACCGAAAGTTGTTAAAAACACCCAAGCGCTATTGTCATATGGCCAACCAGCAGAAAGTGAAAATCACGCAACTCAACCATCTGTCATTCAGTCAATTCTTAAGGTAGAGACTTCTTATTCAGGATTCTGTTTATGTCTACCCCAAAGACAACGTGTGTTGAGTAAGAACTTCCTGTGACAACCGGAAGTGGTTAAAAACAGCCAAGAGCTATTGTCATTTAACCTGCACATAGTGAAAATCACGCAACTCAACCATCTGTCATTCAGTCAATTCTTAAGGTAGAGACTTCATATTCAGGATTCTGTTTATGTCTACCCCAAAGACAACGTGTGTGGAGCAAGAGATTCCTGTGACAACCGGAAGTGGTTAAAAACAGCCTAGAGCTTTTGTCATATGGCCAACCAGCAGATAGTGAAAATCACGCAACTCAACCATCTGTCATTCAGTCAATTCTTAAGGTAGAGACTTCTTATTCAGGATTCTGTTTATGTCTACCCCAAAGACAACGTGTGTTGAGTAAGAACTTCCTGTGACAACCGAAAGTTGTTAAAAACACCCAAGCGCTATTGTCATATGGCCAACCAGCAGAAAGTGAAAATCACGCAACTCAACCATCTGTCATTCAGTCAATTCTTAAGGTAGAGACTTCTTATTCAGGATTCTGTTTATGTCTACCCCAAAGACAACGTGTGTTGAGTAAGAACTTCCTGTGACAACCGGAAGTGGTTAAAAACAGCCAAGAGCTATTGTCATTTAACCTGCACATAGTGAAAATCACGCAACTCAACCATTTGTTATTCAGTCAATTCTTAAGGTAGAGACTTCATATTCAGGATTATGTTTATGTCTACCCCAAAGACAACGTGTGTTGAGTAAGAACTTCCTGTGACAACCGGAAGTTGTTAAAAACACCCAAGAGCTATTGTCATATGGCCAACCAGCAGAAAGTGAAAATCACGCAACTCAACCATCTGTCATTCAGTCAATTCTTAAGGTAGAGACTTCTTATTCAGGATTCTGTTTATGTCTACCCCAAAGACAACGTGTGTTGAGTAAGAACTTCCTGTGACAACCGGAAGTGGTTAAAAACAGCCAAGAGCTATTGTCATTTAACCTGCACATAGTGAAAATCACGCAACTCAACCATCTGTCATTCAGTCAATTCTTAAGGTAGAGACTTCATATTCAGGATTCTGTTTATGTCTACCCCAAAGACAACGTGTGTGGAGCAAGAGATTCCTGTGACAACCGGAAGTGGTTAAAAACAGCCTAGAGCTTTTGTCATATGGCCAACCAGCAGATAGTGAAAATCACGCAACTCAACCATCTGTCATTCAGTCAATTCTTAAGGTAGAGACTTCATATTCAGGATTCTGTTTATGTCTAGCCCAAAGACAACGTGTGTGGAGCAAGAGCTTCCTGTGACAACCGGAAGTGGTTAAAAACAGCCTAGAGCTATTGTCATATAAAACGCACATAGTGAAAATCACGCAACTCAACCATCTGTCATTCAGTCAATTCTTAAGGTAGAGACTTCTTATTCAGGATTCTGTTTATGTCTACCCCAAAGACAACGTGTGTTGAGTAAGAACTTCCTGTGACAACTGGAAGTTGTTAAAAACACCCAAGAGCTATTGTCATATGGCCAACCAGCATAAAGTGAAAATCACGCAACTCAACCATCTGTCATTCAGTCAATTCTTAAGGTAGAGACTTCTTATTCAGGATTCTGTTTATGTCTACCCCAAAGACAACGTGTGTTGAGTAAGAACTTCCTGTGACAACCGAAAGTTGTTAAAAACACCCAAGCGCTATTGTCATATGGCCAACCAGCAGAAAGTGAAAATCACGCAACTCAACCATCTGTCATTCAGTCAATTCTTAAGGTAGAGACTTCTTATTCAGGATTCTGTTTATGTCTACCCCAAAGACAACGTGTGTTGAGTAAGAACTTCCTGTGACAACCGGAAGTGGTTAAAAACAGCCAAGAGCTATTGTCATTTAACCTGCACATAGTGAAAATCACGCAACTCAACCATCTGTCATTCAGTCAATTCTTAAGGTAGAGACTTCATATTCAGGATTCTGTTTATGTCTACCCCAAAGACAACGTGTGTGGAGCAAGAGATTCCTGTGACAACCGGAAGTGGTTAAAAACAGCCTAGAGCTTTTGTCATATGGCCAACCAGCAGATAGTGAAAATCACGCAACTCAACCATCTGTCATTCAGTCAATTCTTAAGGTAGAGACTTCTTATTCAGGATTCTGTTTATGTCTACCCCAAAGACAACGTGTGTTGAGTAAGAACTTCCTGTGACAACCGAAAGTTGTTAAAAACACCCAAGCGCTATTGTCATATGGCCAACCAGCAGAAAGTGAAAATCACGCAACTCAACCATCTGTCATTCAGTCAATTCTTAAGGTAGAGACTTCTTATTCAGGATTCTGTTTATGTCTACCCCAAAGACAACGTGTGTTGAGTAAGAACTTCCTGTGACAACCGGAAGTGGTTAAAAACAGCCAAGAGCTATTGTCATTTAACCTGCACATAGTGAAAATCACGCAACTCAACCATCTGTCATTCAGTCAATTCTTAAGGTAGAGACTTCTTATTCAGGATTCTGTTTATGTCTACCCCAAAGACAACGTGTGTTGAGTAAGAACTTCCTGTGACAACTGGAAGTTGTTAAAAACACCCAAGAGCTATTGTCATATGGCCAACCAGCATAAAGTGAAAATCACGCAACTCAACCATCTGTCATTCAGTCAATTCTTAAGGTAGAGACTTCTTATTCAGGATTCTGTTTATGTCTACCCCAAAGACAACGTGTGTTGAGTAAGAACTTCCTGTGACAACCGAAAGTTGTTAAAAACACCCAAGCGCTATTGTCATATGGCCAACCAGCAGAAAGTGAAAATCACGCAACTCAACCATCTGTCATTCAGTCAATTCTTAAGGTAGAGACTTCTTATTCAGGATTCTGTTTATGTCTACCCCAAAGACAACGTGTGTTGAGTAAGAACTTCCTGTGACAACCGGAAGTGGTTAAAAACAGCCAAGAGCTATTGTCATTTAACCTGCACATAGTGAAAATCACGCAACTCAACCATTTGTTATTCAGTCAATTCTTAAGGTAGAGACTTCATATTCAGGATTATGTTTATGTCTACCCCAAAGACAACGTGTGTTGAGTAAGAACTTCCTGTGACAACCGGAAGTTGTTAAAAACACCCAAGAGCTATTGTCATATGGCCAACCTGCAGAAAGTGAAAATCACGCAACTCAACCATCTGTCATTCAGTCAATTCTTAAGGTAGAGACTTCTTATTCAGGATTCTGTTTATGTCTACCCCAAAGACAACGTGTGTTGAGTAAGAACTTCCTGTGACAACCGGAAGTGGTTAAAAACAGCCAAGAGCTATTGTCATTTAACCTGCACATAGTGAAAATCACGCAACTCAACCATCTGTCATTCAGTCAATTCTTAAGGTAGAGACTTCATATTCAGGATTCTGTTTATGTCTACCCCAAAGACAACGTGTGTGGAGCAAGAGATTCCTGTGACAACCGGAAGTGGTTAAAAACAGCCTAGAGCTTTTGTCATATGGCCAACCAGCAGATAGTGAAAATCACGCAACTCAACCATCTGTCATTCAGTCAATTCTTAAGGTAGAGACTTCATATTCAGGATTCTGTTTATGTCTAGCCCAAAGACAACGTGTGTGGAGCAAGAGCTTCCTGTGACAACCGGAAGTGGTTAAAAACAGCCTAGAGCTATTGTCATATAAAACGCACATAGTGAAAATCACGCAACTCAACCATCTGTCATTCAGTCAATTCTTAAGGTAGAGACTTCTTATTCAGGATTCTGTTTATGTCTACCCCAAAGACAACGTGTGTTGAGTAAGAACTTCCTGTGACAACTGGAAGTTGTTAAAAACACCCAAGAGCTATTGTCATATGGCCAACCAGCATAAAGTGAAAATCACGCAACTCAACCATCTGTCATTCAGTCAATTCTTAAGGTAGAGACTTCTTATTCAGGATTCTGTTTATGTCTACCCCAAAGACAACGTGTGTTGAGTAAGAACTTCCTGTGACAACCGAAAGTTGTTAAAAACACCCAAGCGCTATTGTCATATGGCCAACCAGCAGAAAGTGAAAATCACGCAACTCAACCATCTGTCATTCAGTCAATTCTTAAGGTAGAGACTTCTTATTCAGGATTCTGTTTATGTCTACCCCAAAGACAACGTGTGTTGAGTAAGAACTTCCTGTGACAACCGGAAGTGGTTAAAAACAGCCAAGAGCTATTGTCATTTAACCTGCACATAGTGAAAATCACGCAACTCAACCATCTGTCATTCAGTCAATTCTTAAGGTAGAGACTTCATATTCAGGATTCTGTTTATGTCTACCCCAAAGACAACGTGTGTGGAGCAAGAGATTCCTGTGACAACCGGAAGTGGTTAAAAACAGCCTAGAGCTTTTGTCATATGGCCAACCAGCAGATAGTGAAAATCACGCAACTCAACCATCTGTCATTCAGTCAATTCTTAAGGTAGAGACTTCTTATTCAGGATTCTGTTTATGTCTACCCCAAAGACAACGTGTGTTGAGTAAGAACTTCCTGTGACAACCGAAAGTTGTTAAAAACACCCAAGCGCTATTGTCATATGGCCAACCAGCAGAAAGTGAAAATCACGCAACTCAACCATCTGTCATTCAGTCAATTCTTAAGGTAGAGACTTCTTATTCAGGATTCTGTTTATGTCTACCCCAAAGACAACGTGTGTTGAGTAAGAACTTCCTGTGACAACCGGAAGTGGTTAAAAACAGCCAAGAGCTATTGTCATTTAACCTGCACATAGTGAAAATCACGCAACTCAACCATTTGTTATTCAGTCAATTCTTAAGGTAGAGACTTCATATTCAGGATTATGTTTATGTCTACCCCAAAGACAACGTGTGTTGAGTAAGAACTTCCTGTGACAACCGGAAGTTGTTAAAAACACCCAAGAGCTATTGTCATATGGCCAACCAGCAGAAAGTGAAAATCACGCAACTCAACCATCTGTCATTCAGTCAATTCTTAAGGTAGAGACTTCTTATTCAGGATTCTGTTTATGTCTACCCCAAAGACAACGTGTGTTGAGTAAGAACTTCCTGTGACAACCGGAAGTGGTTAAAAACAGCCAAGAGCTATTGTCATTTAACCTGCACATAGTGAAAATCACGCAACTCAACCATCTGTCATTCAGTCAATTCTTAAGGTAGAGACTTCATATTCAGGATTCTGTTTATGTCTACCCCAAAGACAACGTGTGTGGAGCAAGAGATTCCTGTGACAACCGGAAGTGGTTAAAAACAGCCTAGAGCTTTTGTCATATGGCCAACCAGCAGATAGTGAAAATCACGCAACTCAACCATCTGTCATTCAGTCAATTCTTAAGGTAGAGACTTCATATTCAGGATTCTGTTTATGTCTAGCCCAAAGACAACGTGTGTGGAGCAAGAGCTTCCTGTGACAACCGGAAGTGGTTAAAAACAGCCTAGAGCTATTGTCATATAAAACGCACATAGTGAAAATCACGCAACTCAACCATCTGTCATTCAGTCAATTCTTAAGGTAGAGACTTCTTATTCAGGATTCTGTTTATGTCTACCCCAAAGACAACGTGTGTTGAGTAAGAACTTCCTGTGACAACTGGAAGTTGTTAAAAACACCCAAGAGCTATTGTCATATGGCCAACCAGCATAAAGTGAAAATCACGCAACTCAACCATCTGTCATTCAGTCAATTCTTAAGGTAGAGACTTCTTATTCAGGATTCTGTTTATGTCTACCCCAAAGACAACGTGTGTTGAGTAAGAACTTCCTGTGACAACCGAAAGTTGTTAAAAACACCCAAGCGCTATTGTCATATGGCCAACCAGCAGAAAGTGAAAATCACGCAACTCAACCATCTGTCATTCAGTCAATTCTTAAGGTAGAGACTTCTTATTCAGGATTCTGTTTATGTCTACCCCAAAGACAACGTGTGTTGAGTAAGAACTTCCTGTGACAACCGGAAGTGGTTAAAAACAGCCAAGAGCTATTGTCATTTAACCTGCACATAGTGAAAATCACGCAACTCAACCATCTGTCATTCAGTCAATTCTTAAGGTAGAGACTTCATATTCAGGATTCTGTTTATGTCTACCCCAAAGACAACGTGTGTGGAGCAAGAGATTCCTGTGACAACCGGAAGTGGTTAAAAACAGCCTAGAGCTTTTGTCATATGGCCAACCAGCAGATAGTGAAAATCACGCAACTCAACCATCTGTCATTCAGTCAATTCTTAAGGTAGAGACTTCTTATTCAGGATTCTGTTTATGTCTACCCCAAAGACAACGTGTGTTGAGTAAGAACTTCCTGTGACAACCGAAAGTTGTTAAAAACACCCAAGCGCTATTGTCATATGGCCAACCAGCAGAAAGTGAAAATCACGCAACTCAACCATCTGTCATTCAGTCAATTCTTAAGGTAGAGACTTCTTATTCAGGATTCTGTTTATGTCTACCCCAAAGACAACGTGTGTTGAGTAAGAACTTCCTGTGACAACCGGAAGTGGTTAAAAACAGCCAAGAGCTATTGTCATTTAACCTGCACATAGTGAAAATCACGCAACTCAACCATTTGTTATTCAGTCAATTCTTAAGGTAGAGACTTCATATTCAGGATTATGTTTATGTCTACCCCAAAGACAACGTGTGTTGAGTAAGAACTTCCTGTGACAACCGGAAGTTGTTAAAAACACCCAAGAGCTATTGTCATATGGCCAACCAGCAGAAAGTGAAAATCACGCAACTCAACCATCTGTCATTCAGTCAATTCTTAAGGTAGAGACTTCTTATTCAGGATTCTGTTTATGTCTACCCCAAAGACAACGTGTGTTGAGTAAGAACTTCCTGTGACAACCGGAAGTGGTTAAAAACAGCCAAGAGCTATTGTCATTTAACCTGCACATAGTGAAAATCACGCAACTCAACCATCTGTCATTCAGTCAATTCTTAAGGTAGAGACTTCATATTCAGGATTCTGTTTATGTCTACCCCAAAGACAACGTGTGTGGAGCAAGAGATTCCTGTGACAACCGGAAGTGGTTAAAAACAGCCTAGAGCTTTTGTCATATGGCCAACCAGCAGATAGTGAAAATCACGCAACTCAACCATCTGTCATTCAGTCAATTCTTAAGGTAGAGACTTCATATTCAGGATTCTGTTTATGTCTAGCCCAAAGACAACGTGTGTGGAGCAAGAGCTTCCTGTGACAACCGGAAGTGGTTAAAAACAGCCTAGAGCTATTGTCATATAAAACGCACATAGTGAAAATCACGCAACTCAACCATCTGTCATTCAGTCAATTCTTAAGGTAGAGACTTCTTATTCAGGATTCTGTTTATGTCTACCCCAAAGACAACGTGTGTTGAGTAAGAACTTCCTGTGACAACTGGAAGTTGTTAAAAACACCCAAGAGCTATTGTCATATGGCCAACCAGCATAAAGTGAAAATCACGCAACTCAACCATCTGTCATTCAGTCAATTCTTAAGGTAGAGACTTCTTATTCAGGATTCTGTTTATGTCTACCCCAAAGACAACGTGTGTTGAGTAAGAACTTCCTGTGACAACCGAAAGTTGTTAAAAACACCCAAGCGCTATTGTCATATGGCCAACCAGCAGAAAGTGAAAATCACGCAACTCAACCATCTGTCATTCAGTCAATTCTTAAGGTAGAGACTTCTTATTCAGGATTCTGTTTATGTCTACCCCAAAGACAACGTGTGTTGAGTAAGAACTTCCTGTGACAACCGGAAGTGGTTAAAAACAGCCAAGAGCTATTGTCATTTAACCTGCACATAGTGAAAATCACGCAACTCAACCATCTGTCATTCAGTCAATTCTTAAGGTAGAGACTTCATATTCAGGATTCTGTTTATGTCTACCCCAAAGACAACGTGTGTGGAGCAAGAGATTCCTGTGACAACCGGAAGTGGTTAAAAACAGCCTAGAGCTTTTGTCATATGGCCAACCAGCAGATAGTGAAAATCACGCAACTCAACCATCTGTCATTCAGTCAATTCTTAAGGTAGAGACTTCTTATTCAGGATTCTGTTTATGTCTACCCCAAAGACAACGTGTGTTGAGTAAGAACTTCCTGTGACAACCGAAAGTTGTTAAAAACACCCAAGCGCTATTGTCATATGGCCAACCAGCAGAAAGTGAAAATCACGCAACTCAACCATCTGTCATTCAGTCAATTCTTAAGGTAGAGACTTCTTATTCAGGATTCTGTTTATGTCTACCCCAAAGACAACGTGTGTTGAGTAAGAACTTCCTGTGACAACCGGAAGTGGTTAAAAACAGCCAAGAGCTATTGTCATATGGCCAACCAGCAGAAAGTGAAAATCACGCAACTCAACCATCTGTCATTCAGTCAATTCTTAAGGTAGAGACTTCTTATTCAGGATTCTGTTTATGTCTACCCCAAAGACAACGTGTGTTGAGTAAGAACTTCCTGTGACAACCGGAAGTGGTTAAAAACAGCCAAGAGCCATTGTCATTTAACCTGCACATAGTGAAAATCACGCAACTCAACCATCTGTCATTCAGTCAATTCTTAAGGTAGAGACTTCATATTCAGGATTCTGTTTATGTCTACCCCAAAGACAACGTGTGTGGAGCAAGAGATTCCTGTGACAACCGGAAGTGGTTAAAAACAGCCTAGAGCTTTTGTCATATGGCCAACCAGCAGATAGTGAAAATCACGCAACTCAACCATCTGTCATTCAGTCAATTCTTAAGGTAGAGACTTCATATTCAGGATTCTGTTTATGTCTAGCCCAAAGACAACGTGTGTGGAGCAAGAGCTTCCTGTGACAACCGGAAGTGGTTAAAAACAGCCTAGAGCTATTGTCATATAAAACGCACATAGTGAAAATCACGCAACTCAACCATCTGTCATTCAGTCAATTCTTAAGGTAGAGACTTCATATTCAGGATTATGTTTATGTCTACCCCAAAGACAACGTGTGTTGAGTAAGAACTTCCTGTGACAACCGGAAGTGGTTAAAAAAAGCCTAGAGCTATTGTCATTTAACCTGCACATAGTGAAAATCACGCAACTCAACCATCTGTCATTCAGTCAATTCTTAAGGTAGAGACTTCTTATTCAGGATTCTGTTTATGTCTACCCCAAAGACAACGTGTGTTGAGTAAGAACTTCCTGTGACAACCGGAAGTTGTTAAAAACACCCAAGAGCTATTGTCATATGGCCAACCAGCAGAAAGTGAAAATCACGCAACTCAACCATCTGTCATTCAGTCAATTCTTAAGGTAGAGACTTCTTATTCAGGATTCTGTTTATGTCTACCCCAAAGATAACGTGTGTTGAGTAAGAACTTCCTGTGACAACCGGAAGTGGTTAAAAACAGCCAAGAGCTATTGTCATTTAACCTGCACATAGTGAAAATCACGCAACTCAACCATCTGTCATTCAGTCAATTCTTAAGGTAGAGACTTCATATTCAGGATTCTGTTTATGTCTACCCCAAAGACAACGTGTGTGGAGCAAGAGATTCCTGTGACAACCGGAAGTGGTTAAAAACAGCCTAGAGCTTTTGTCATATGGCAAACCAGCAGATAGTGAAAATCACGCAACTCAACCATCTGTCATTCAGTCAATTCTTAAGGTAGAGACTTCATATTCAGGATTCTGTTTATGTCTAGCCCAAAGACAACGTGTGTGGAGCAAGAGCTTCCTGTGACAACCGGAAGTGGTTAAAAACAGCCTAGAGCTATTGTCATATAAAACGCACATAGTGAAAATCACGCAACTCAACCATCTGTCATTCAGTCAATTCTTAAGGTAGAGACTTCTTATTCAGGATTCTGTTTATGTCTACCCCAAAGACAACGTGTGTTGAGTAAGAACTTCCTGTGACAACTGGAAGTTGTTAAAAACACCCAAGAGCTATTGTCATATGGCCAACCAGCAGAAAGTGAAAATCACGCAACTCAACCATCTGTCATTCAGTCAATTCTTAAGGTAGAGACTTCTTATTCAGGATTCTGTTTATGTCTACCCCAAAGACAACGTGTGTTGAGTAAGAACTTCCTGTGACAACCGGAAGTGGTTAAAAACAGCCAAGAGCTATTGTCATTTAACCTGCACATAGTGAAAATCACGCAACTCAACCATTTGTTATTCAGTCAATTCTTAAGGTAGAGACTTCATATTCAGGATTATGTTTATGTCTACCCCAAAGACAACGTGTGTTGAGTAAGAACTTCCTGTGACAACCGGAAGTTGTTAAAAACACCCAAGAGCTATTGTCATATGGCCAACCAGCAGAAAGTGAAAATCACGCAACTCAACCATCTGTCATTCAGTCAATTCTTAAGGTAGAGACTTCTTATTCAGGATTCTGTTTATGTCTACCCCAAAGACAACGTGTGTTGAGTAAGAACTTCCTGTGACAACCGGAAGTGGTTAAAAACAGCCAAGAGCTATTGTCATTTAACCTGCACATAGTGAAAATCACGCAACTCAACCATCTGTCATTCAGTCAATTCTTAAGGTAGAGACTTCATATTCAGGATTCTGTTTATGTCTACCCCAAAGACAACGTGTGTGGAGCAAGAGATTCCTGTGACAACCGGAAGTGGTTAAAAACAGCCTAGAGCTTTTGTCATATGGCCAACCAGCAGATAGTGAAAATCACGCAACTCAACCATCTGTCATTCAGTCAATTCTTAAGGTAGAGACTTCATATTCAGGATTCTGTTTATGTCTACCCCAAAGACAACGTGTGTTGAGTAAGAACTTCCTGTGATAACCGGAAGTGGTTAAAAACAGCCTAGAGCTATTGTCATTTAACCTGCACATAGTGAAAATCACTCAACTCAACCATCTGTCATTCAGTCAATTCTTAAGGTAGAGACTTCTTATTCAGGATTCTGTTTATGTCTACCCCAAAGACAACGTGTGTTGAGTAAGAACTTCCTGTGACAACTGGAAGTTGTTAAAAACACCCAAGAGCTATTGTCATATGGCCAACCAGCATAAAGTGAAAATCACGCAACTCAACCATCTGTCATTCAGTCAATTCTTAAGGTAGAGACTTCTTATTCAGGATTCTGTTTATGTCTACCCCAAAGACAACGTGTGTTGAGTAAGAACTTCCTGTGACAACCGGAAGTGGTTAAAAACAGCCAAGAGCTATTGTCATTTAACCTGCACATAGTGAAAATCACGCAACTCAACCATCTGTCATTCAGTCAATTCTTAAGGTAGAGACTTCATATTCAGGATTCTGTTTATGTCTACCCCAAAGACAACGTGTGTGGAGCAAGAGATTCCTGTGACAACCGGAAGTGGTTAAAAACAGCCTAGAGCTTTTGTCATATGGCCAACCAGCAGATAGTGAAAATCACGCAACTCAACCATCTGTCATTCAGTCAATTCTTAAGGTAGAGACTTCTTATTCAGGATTCTGTTTATGTCTACCCCAAAGACAACGTGTGTTGAGTAAGAACTTCCTGTGACAACCGAAAGTTGTTAAAAACACCCAAGCGCTATTGTCATATGGCCAACCAGCAGAAAGTGAAAATCACGCAACTCAACCATCTGTCATTCAGTCAATTCTTAAGGTAGAGACTTCTTATTCAGGATTCTGTTTATGTCTACCCCAAAGACAACGTGTGTTGAGTAAGAACTTCCTGTGACAACCGGAAGTGGTTAAAAACAGCCAAGAGCTATTGTCATTTAACCTGCACATAGTGAAAATCACGCAACTCAACCATTTGTTATTCAGTCAATTCTTAAGGTAGAGACTTCATATTCAGGATTATGTTTATGTCTACCCCAAAGACAACGTGTGTGGAGCAAGAGCTTCCTGTGACAACCGGAAGTTGTTAAAAACAGCCTAGAGCTATTGTCATATGGCCAACCAGCAGATAGTGAAAATCACGCAACTCAACCATCTGTTATTCAGTCAATTCTTAAGGTAGAGACTTCATATTCAGGATTCTGTTTATGTCTACCCCAAAGACAACGTGTGTGGAGCAAGAGCTATCTGTGACACCCGGAAGTGATTAAAAACAGCCTAGAGCTATTGTCATATAAAATGCACATAGTGAAAATCACGCAACTCAACTATCTGTTATTCAGTCAATTCTTAAGGTAGAGACTTCATATTCAGGATTCTGTTTATGTCTACCCCAAAGACAACGTGTGTGGAGCAAGAGCTTCCTGTGACAACCGGAAGTGGTTAAAAACAGCCTAGAGCTATTGTGATATAAAACGCACATAGTGAAAATCACGCAACTCAACCATCTGTCATTCAGTCAATTCTTAAGGTAGAGACTTCATATTCAGGATTCTGTTTATGTCTAGCCCAAAGACAAGGTGTGTGGAGCAAGAGCTTCCTGTGACAACCGGAAGTGGTTAAAAACAGCCTAGAGCTATTGTCATATAAAACGCACATAGTGAAAATCACGCAACTCAACCATCTGTCATTCAGTCAATTCCTAAGGTAGAGACTTCATATTCAGGATTCTGTTTATGTCTACCCCAAAGACAACGTGTGTTGAGTAAGAACTTCCTGTGACAACCGGAAGTGGTTAAAAACAGCCTAGAGCTATTGTCATTTAACCTGCACATAGTGAAAATCACTCAACTCAACCATCTGTCATTCAGTCAATTCTTAAGGTAGAGACTTCTTATTCAGGATTCTGTTTATGTCTACCCCAAAGACAACGTGTGTTGAGTAAGAACTTCCTGTGACAACCGGAAGTGGTTAAAAACAGCCAAGAGCTATTGTCAAATGGCCAAACAGCAGAAAGTGAAAATCACTCAACTCAACCATCTGTCATTCAGTCAATTCTTAAGGTAGAGACTTCTTATTCAGGATTCTGTTTATGTCTACCCCAAAGACAACGTGTGTTGAGTAAGAACTTCCTGTGACAACCGGAAGTGGTTAAAAACAGCCAAGAGCTATTGTCATTTAACCTGCACATAGTGAAAATCACACAACTCAACCATCTGTCATTCAGTCAATTCTTAAGGTAGAGACTTCATATTCAGGATTCTGTTTATGTCTACCCCAAAGACAACGTGTGTGGAGCAAGAGATTCCTGTGACAACCGGAAGTTGTTAAAAACAGCCTAGAGCTTTTGTCATATGGCCAACCAGCAGATAGTGAAAATCACGCAACTCAACCATCTGTCATTCAGTCAATTCTTAAGGTAGAGACTTCATATTCAGGATTCTGTTTATGTCTAGCCCAAAGACAACGTGTGTGGAGCAAGAGCTTCCTGTGACAACCGGAAGTGGTTAAAAACAGCCTAAAGCTATTGTGATATAAAACGCGCATAGTGAAAATCACGCAACTCAACCATCTGTCATTCAGTCAATTCTTTAGGTAGAGACTTCATATTCAGGATTCTGTTTATGTCTACCCCAAAGACAACGTGTGTGGAGCAAGAGCTTCCTGTGACAACCGGAAGTGGTTAAAAACAGCCTAGAGCTATTGTGATATAAAACGCACATAGTGAAAATCACGCAACTCAACCATCTGTCATTCAGTCAATTCTTAAGGTAGAGACTTCATATTCAGGATTCTGTTTATGTCTAGCCCAAAGACAAGGTGTGTGGAGCAAGAGCTTCCTGTGACAACCGGAAGTGGTTAAAAACAGCCTAGAGCTATTGTCATATAAAACGCACATAGTGAAAATCACGCAACTCAACCATCTGTCATTCAGTCAATTCCTAAGGTAGAGACTTCATATTCAGGATTCTGTTTATGTCTACCCCAAAGACAACGTGTGTTGAGTAAGAACTTCCTGTGACAACCGGAAGTGGTTAAAAACAGCCTAGAGCTATTGTCATTTAACCTGCACATAGTGAAAATCACTCAACTCAACCATCTGTCATTCAGTCAATTCTTAAGGTAGAGACTTCTTATTCAGGATTCTGTTTATGTCTACCCCAAAGACAACGTGTGTTGAGTAAGAACTTCCTGTGACAACCGGAAGTGGTTAAAAACAGCCAAGAGCTATTGTCAAATGGCCAAACAGCAGAAAGTGAAAATCACTGAACTCAACCATCTGTCATTCAGTCAATTCTTAAGGTAGAGACTTCTTATTCAGGATTCTGTTTATGTCTACCCCAAAGACAACGTGTGTTGAGTAAGAACTTCCTGTGACAACCGGAAGTGGTTAAAAACAGCCAAGAGCTATTGTCATTTAACCTGCACATAGTGAAAATCACACAACTCAACCATCTGTCATTCAGTCAATTCTTAAGGTAGAGACTTCATATTCAGGATTCTGTTTATGTCTACCCCAAAGACAACGTGTGTGGAGCAAGAGATTCCTGTGACAACCGGAAGTTGTTAAAAACAGCCTAGAGCTTTTGTCATATGGCCAACCAGCAGATAGTGAAAATCACGCAACTCAACCATCTGTCATTCAGTCAATTCTTAAGGTAGAGACTTCATATTCAGGATTCTGTTTATGTCTAGCCCAAAGACAACGTGTGTGGAGCAAGAGCTTCCTGTGACAACCGGAAGTGGTTAAAAACAGCCTAAAGCTATTGTGATATAAAACGCGCATAGTGAAAATCACGCAACTCAACCATCTGTCATTCAGTCAATTCTTTAGGTAGAGACTTCATATTCAGGATTCTGTTTATGTCGACCCCAAAGACAACGTGTGTTGAGTAAGAACTTCCTGTGACAACCGAAAGTTGTTAAAAACACCCAAGCGCTATTGTCATATGGCCAACCAGCAGAAAGTGAAAATCACGCAACTCAACCATCTGTCATTCAGTCAATTCTTAAGGTAGAGACTTCTTATTCAGGATTCTGTTTATGTCTACCCCAAAGACAACGTGTGTTGAGTAAGAACTTCCTGTGACAACCGGAAGTGGTTAAAAACAGCCAAGAGCTATTGTCATTTAACCTGCACATAGTGAAAATCACGCAACTCAACCATTTGTTATTCAGTCAATTCTTAAGGTAGAGACTTCATATTCAGGATTATGTTTATGTCTACCCCAAAGACAACGTGTGTGGAGCAAGAGCTTCCTGTGACAACCGGAAGTTGTTAAAAACAGCCTAGAGCTATTGTCATATGGCCAACCAGCAGATAGTGAAAATCACGCAACTCAACCATCTGTTATTCAGTCAATTCTTAAGGTAGAGACTTCATATTCAGGATTCTGTTTATGTCTACCCCAAAGACAACGTGTGTGGAGCAAGAGCTATCTGTGACACCCGGAAGTGATTAAAAACAGCCTAGAGCTATTGTCATATAAAATGCACATAGTGAAAATCACGCAACTCAACCATCTGTTATTCAGTCAATTCTTAAGGTAGAGACTTCATATTCAGGATTCTGTTTATGTCTACCCCAAAGACAACGTGTGTGGAGCAAGAGCTTCCTGTGACAACCGGAAGTGGTTAAAAACAGCCTAGAGCTATTGTGATATAAAACGCACATAGTGAAAATCACGCAACTCAACCATCTGTCATTCAGTCAATTCTTTAGGTAGAGACTTCATATTCAGGATTCTGTTTATGTCTACCCCAAAGACAACGTGTGTTGAGTAAGAACTTCCTGTGACAACCGGAAGTGGTTAAAAAAAGCCTAGAGCTATTGTCATTTAACCTGCACATAGTGAAAATCACGCAACTCAACCATCTGTCATTCAGTCAATTCTTAAGGTAGAGACTTCTTATTCAGGATTCTGTTTATGTCTACCCCAAAGACAACGTGTGTTGAGTAAGAACTTCCTGTGACAACCGGAAGTGGTTAAAAACAGCCAAGAGCTATTGTCATTTAACCTGCACATAGTGAAAATCACACAACTCAACCATCTGTCATTCAGTCAATTCTTAAGGTAGAGACTTCATATTCAGGATTCTGTTTATGTCTACCCCAAAGACAACGTGTGTGGAGCAAGAGATTCCTGTGACAACCGGAAGTTGTTAAAAACAGCCTAGAGCTTTTGTCATATGGCCAACCAGCAGATAGTGAAAATCACGCAACTCAACCATCTGTCATTCAGTCAATTCTTAAGGTAGAGACTTCATATTCAGGATTCTGTTTATGTCTAGCCCAAAGACAACGTGTGTGGAGCAAGAGCTTCCTGTGACAACCGGAAGTGGTTAAAAACAGCCTAGAGCTATTGTCATATAAAACGCACATAGTGAAAATCACGCAACTCAACCATCTGTCATTCAGTCAATTCCTAAGGTAGAGACTTCATATTCAGGATTCTGTTTATGTCTACCCCAAAGACAACGTGTGTTGAGTAAGAACTTCCTGTGACAACCGGAAGTGGTTAAAAACAGCCTAGAGCTATTGTCATTTAACCTGCACATAGTGAAAATCACTCAACTCAACCATCTGTCATTCAGTCAATTCTTAAGGTAGAGACTTATTATTCAGGATTCTGTTTATGTCTACCCCAAAGACAACGTGTGTTGAGTAAGAACTTCCTGTGACAACCGGAAGTGGTTAAAAACAGCCAAGAGCTATTGTCAAATGGCCAAACAGCAGAAAGTGAAAATCACGCAACTCAACCATCTGTCATTCAGTCAATTCTTAAGGTAGAGACTTCTTATTCAGGATTCTGTTTATGTCTACCCCAAAGACAACGTGTGTTGAGTAAGAACTTCCTGTGACAACCGGAAGTGGTTAAAAACAGCCAAGAGCTATTGTCATTTAACCTGCACATAGTGAAAATCACACAACTCAACCATCTGTCATTCAGTCAATTCTTAAGGTAGAGACTTCATATTCAGGATTCTGTTTATGTCTACCCCAAAGACAACGTGTGTGGAGCAAGAGATTCCTGTGACAACCGGAAGTTGTTAAAAACAGCCTAGAGCTTTTGTCATATGGCCAACCAGCAGATAGTGAAAATCACGCAACTCAACCATCTGTCATTCAGTCAATTCTTAAGGTAGAGACTTCATATTCAGGATTCTGTTTATGTCTAGCCCAAAGACAACGTGTGTGGAGCAAGAGCTTCCTGTGACAACCGGAAGTGGTTAAAAACAGCCTAGAGCTATTGTCATATAAAACGCACATAGTGAAAATCACGCAACTCAACCATCTGTCATTCAGTCAATTCCTAAGGTAGAGACTTCATATTCAGGATTCTGTTTATGTCTACCCCAAAGACAACGTGTGTTGAGTAAGAACTTCCTGTGACAACCGGAAGTGGTTAAAAACAGCCTAGAGCTATTGTCATTTAACCTGCACATAGTGAAAATCACTCAACTCAACCATCTGTCATTCAGTCAATTCTTAAGGTAGAGACTTATTATTCAGGATTCTGTTTATGTCTACCCCAAAGACAACGTGTGTTGAGTAAGAACTTCCTGTGACAACCGGAAGTGGTTAAAAACAGCCAAGAGCTATTGTCAAATGGCCAAACAGCAGAAAGTGAAAATCACGCAACTCAACCATCTGTCATTCAGTCAATTCTTAAGGTAGAGACTTCTTATTCAGGATTCTGTTTATGTCTACCCCAAAGACAACGTGTGTTGAGTAAGAACTTCCTGTGACAACCGGAAGTGGTTAAAAACAGCCAAGAGCTATTGTCATTTAACCTGCACATAGTGAAAATCACACAACTCAACCATCTGTCATTCAGTCAATTCTTAAGGTAGAGACTTCATATTCAGGATTCTGTTTATGTCTACCCCAAAGACAACGTGTGTGGAGCAAGAGATTCCTGTGACAACCGGAAGTTGTTAAAAACAGCCTAGAGCTTTTGTCATATGGCCAACCAGCAGATAGTGAAAATCACGCAACTCAACCATCTGTCATTCAGTCAATTCTTAAGGTAGAGACTTCATATTCAGGATTCTGTTTATGTCTAGCCCAAAGACAACGTGTGTGGAGCAAGAGCTTCCTGTGACAACCGGAAGTGGTTAAAAACAGCCTAGAGCTATTGTCATATAAAACGCACATAGTGAAAATCACGCAACTCAACCATCTGTCATTCAGTCAATTCCTAAGGTAGAGACTTCATATTCAGGATTCTGTTTATGTCTACCCCAAAGACAACGTGTGTTGAGTAAGAACTTCCTGTGACAACCGGAAGTGGTTAAAAACAGCCTAGAGCTATTGTCATTTAACCTGCACATAGTGAAAATCACTCAACTCAACCATCTGTCATTCAGTCAATTCTTAAGGTAGAGACTTCTTATTCAGGATTCTGTTTATGTCTACCCCAAAGACAACGTGTGTTGAGTAAGAACTTCCTGTGACAACCGGAAGTGGTTAAAAACAGCCAAGAGCTATTGTCAAATGGCCAAACAGCAGAAAGTGAAAATCACTCAACTCAACCATCTGTCATTCAGTCAATTCTTAAGGTAGAGACTTCTTATTCAGGATTCTGTTTATGTCTACCCCAAAGACAACGTGTGTTGAGTAAGAACTTCCTGTGACAACCGGAAGTGGTTAAAAACAGCCAAGAGCTATTGTCATTTAACCTGCACATAGTGAAAATCACACAACTCAACCATCTGTCATTCAGTCAATTCTTAAGGTAGAGACTTCATATTCAGGATTCTGTTTATGTCTACCCCAAAGACAACGTGTGTGGAGCAAGAGATTCCTGTGACAACCGGAAGTTGTTAAAAACAGCCTAGAGCTATTGTCATATGGCCAACCAGCAGATAGTGAAAATCACGCAACTCAACCATCTGTCATTCAGTCAATTCTTAAGGTAGAGACTTCATATTCAGGATTCTGTTTATGTCTAGCCCAAAGACAACGTGTGTGGAGCAAGAGCTTCCTGTGACAACCGGAAGTGGTTAAAAACAGCCTAAAGCTATTGTGATATAAAACGCGCATAGTGAAAATCACGCAACTCAACCATCTGTCATTCAGTCAATTCTTTAGGTAGAGACTTCATATTCAGGATTCTGTTTATGTCGACCCCAAAGACAACGTGTGTTGAGTAAGAACTTCCTGTGACAACCGAAAGTTGTTAAAAACACCCAAGCGCTATTGTCATATGGCCAACCAGCAGAAAGTGAAAATCACTCAACTCAACCATCTGTCATTCAGTCAATTCTTAAGGTAGAGACTTCTTATTCAGGATTCTGTTTATGTCTACCCCAAAGACAACGTGTGTTGAGTAAGAACTTCCTGTGACAACCGGAAGTGGTTAAAAACAGCCAAGAGCTATTGTCATTTAACCTGCACATAGTGAAAATCACGCAACTCAACCATTTGTTATTCAGTCAATTCTTAAGGTAGAGACTTCATATTCAGGATTATGTTTATGTCTACCCCAAAGACAACGTGTGTGGAGCAAGAGCTTCCTGTGACAACCGGAAGTTGTTAAAAACAGCCTAGAGCTATTGTCATATGGCCAACCAGCAGATAGTGAAAATCACGCAACTCAACCATCTGTTATTCAGTCAATTCTTAAGGTAGAGACTTCATATTCAGGATTCTGTTTATGTCTACCCCAAAGACAACGTGTGTGGAGCAAGAGCTATCTGTGACACCCGGAAGTGATTAAAAACAGCCTAGAGCTATTGTCATATAAAATGCACATAGTGAAAATCACGCAACTCAACCATCTGTTATTCAGTCAATTCTTAAGGTAGAGACTTCATATTCAGGATTCTGTTTATGTCTACCCCAAAGACAACGTGTGTGGAGCAAGAGCTTCCTGTGACAACCGGAAGTGGTTAAAAACAGCCTAGAGCTATTGTGATATAAAACGCACATAGTGAAAATCACGCAACTCAACCATCTGTCATTCAGTCAATTCTTTAGGTAGAGACTTCATATTCAGGATTCTGTTTATGTCTACCCCAAAGACAACGTGTGTTGAGTAAGAACTTCCTGTGACAACCGGAAGTGGTTAAAAAAAGCCTAGAGCTATTGTCATTTAACCTGCACATAGTGAAAATCACGCAACTCAACCATCTGTCATTCAGTCAATTCTTAAGGTAGAGACTTCTTATTCAGGATTCTGTTTATGTCTACCCCAAAGACAACGTGTGTTGAGTAAGAACTTCCTGTGACAACCGGAAGTGGTTAAAAACAGCCAAGAGCTATTGTCATTTAACCTGCACATAGTGAAAATCACACAACTCAACCATCTGTCATTCAGTCAATTCTTAAGGTAGAGACTTCATATTCAGGATTCTGTTTATGTCTACCCCAAAGACAACGTGTGTGGAGCAAGAGATTCCTGTGACAACCGGAAGTTGTTAAAAACAGCCTAGAGCTTTTGTCATATGGCCAACCAGCAGATAGTGAAAATCACGCAACTCAACCATCTGTCATTCAGTCAATTCTTAAGGTAGAGACTTCATATTCAGGATTCTGTTTATGTCTAGCCCAAAGACAACGTGTGTGGAGCAAGAGCTTCCTGTGACAACCGGAAGTGGTTAAAAACAGCCTAGAGCTATTGTCATATAAAACGCACATAGTGAAAATCACGCAACTCAACCATCTGTCATTCAGTCAATTCCTAAGGTAGAGACTTCATATTCAGGATTCTGTTTATGTCTACCCCAAAGACAACGTGTGTTGAGTAAGAACTTCCTGTGACAACCGGAAGTGGTTAAAAACAGCCTAGAGCTATTGTCATTTAACCTGCACATAGTGAAAATCACTCAACTCAACCATCTGTCATTCAGTCAATTCTTAAGGTAGAGACTTATTATTCAGGATTCTGTTTATGTCTACCCCAAAGACAACGTGTGTTGAGTAAGAACTTCCTGTGACAACCGGAAGTGGTTAAAAACAGCCAAGAGCTATTGTCAAATGGCCAAACAGCAGAAAGTGAAAATCACGCAACTCAACCATCTGTCATTCAGTCAATTCTTAAGGTAGAGACTTCTTATTCAGGATTCTGTTTATGTCTACCCCAAAGACAACGTGTGTTGAGTAAGAACTTCCTGTGACAACCGGAAGTGGTTAAAAACAGCCAAGAGCTATTGTCATTTAACCTGCACATAGTGAAAATCACACAACTCAACCATCTGTCATTCAGTCAATTCTTAAGGTAGAGACTTCATATTCAGGATTCTGTTTATGTCTACCCCAAAGACAACGTGTGTGGAGCAAGAGATTCCTGTGACAACCGGAAGTTGTTAAAAACAGCCTAGAGCTTTTGTCATATGGCCAACCAGCAGATAGTGAAAATCACGCAACTCAACCATCTGTCATTCAGTCAATTCTTAAGGTAGAGACTTCATATTCAGGATTCTGTTTATGTCTAGCCCAAAGACAACGTGTGTGGAGCAAGAGCTTCCTGTGACAACCGGAAGTGGTTAAAAACAGCCTAGAGCTATTGTCATATAAAACGCACATAGTGAAAATCACGCAACTCAACCATCTGTCATTCAGTCAATTCTTAAGGTAGAGACTTCATATTCAGGATTCTGTTTATGTCTACCCCAAAGACAACGTGTGTTGAGTAAGAACTTCCTGTGACAACCGGAAGTGGTTAAAAACAGCCTAGAGCTATTGTCATTTAACCTGCACATAGTGAAAATCACTCAACTCAACCATCTGTCATTCAGTCAATTCTTAAGGTAGAGACTTCTTATTCAGGATTCTGTTTATGTCTACCCCAAAGACAACGTGTGTTGAGTAAGAACTTCCTGTGACAACCGGAAGTGGTTAAAAACAGCCAAGAGCTATTGTCATTTAACCTGCACATAGTGAAAATCACACAACTCAACCATCTGTCATTCAGTCAATTCTTAAGGTAGAGACTTCATATTCAGGATTCTGTTTATGTCTACCCCAAAGACAACGTGTGTGGAGCAAGAGATTCCTGTGACAACCGGAAGTTGTTAAAAACAGCCTAGAGCTTTTGTCATATGGCCAACCAGCAGATAGTGAAAATCACGCAACTCAACCATCTGTCATTCAGTCAATTCTTAAGGTAGAGACTTCATATTCAGGATTCTGTTTATGTCTAGCCCAAAGACAACGTGTGTGGAGCAAGAGCTTCCTGTGACAACCGGAAGTGGTTAAAAACAGCCTAAAGCTATTGTGATATAAAACGCACATAGTGAAAATCACGCAACTCAACCATCTGTCATTCAGTCAATTCTTAAGGTAGAGACTTCTTATTCAGGATTCTGTTTATGTCTACCCCAAAGACAACGTGTGTTGAGTAAGAACTTCCTGTGACAACCGGAAGTGGTTAAAAACAGCCAAGAGCTATTGTCAAATGGCCAACCAGCAGACAGTGAAAATCACGCAACTCAACCATCTGTCATTCAGTCAATTCTTAAGGTAGAGACTTCTTATTCAGGATTCTGTTTATGTCTACCCCAAAGACAACGTGTGTTGAGTAAGAACTTCCTGTGACAACCGGAAGTGGTTAAAAACAGCCTAGAGCTATTGTCATTTAACCTGCACATAGTGAAAATCACGCAACTCAACCATCTGTCATTCAGTCAATTCTTAAGGTAGAGACTTCTTATTCAGGATTCTGTTTATGTCTACCCCAAAGACAACGTGTGTTGAGTAAGAACTTCCTGTGACAACCGGAAGTGGTTAAAAACAGCCTAGAGCTATTGTCATTTAACCTGCACATAGTGAAAATCACGCAACTCAACCATCTGCCATTCAGTCAATTCTTAAGGTAGAGACTTCTTATTCAGGATTCTGTTTATGTCTACCCCAAAGACAACGTGTGTTGAGTAAGAACTTCCTGTGACAACCGGAAGTGGTTAAAAACAGCCTAGAGCTATTGTCATTTAACCTGCACATAGTGAAAATCACGCAACTCAACCATCTGTCATTCAGTCAATTCTTAAGGTAGAGACTTCTTATTCAGGATTCTGTTTATGTCTACCCCAAAGACAACGTGTGTTGAGTAAGAACTTCCTGTGACAACCGGAAGTGGTTAAAAACAGCCAAGAGCTATTGTCATTTAACCTGCACATAGTGAAAATCACACAACTCAACCATCTGTCATTCAGTCAATTCTTAAGGTAGAGACTTCATATTCAGGATTCTGTTTATGTCTACCCCAAAGACAACGTGTGTGGAGCAAGAGATTCCTGTGACAACCGGAAGTTGTTAAAAACAGCCTAGAGCTTTTGTCATATGGCCAACCAGCAGATAGTGAAAATCACGCAACTCAACCATCTGTCATTCAGTCAATTCTTAAGGTAGAGACTTCATATTCAGGATTCTGTTTATGTCTAGCCCAAAGACAACGTGTGTGGAGCAAGAGCTTCCTGTGACAACCGGAAGTGGTTAAAAACAGCCTAGAGCTATTGTCATATAAAACGCACATAGTGAAAATCACGCAACTCAACCATCTGTCATTCAGTCAATTCCTAAGGTAGAGACTTCATATTCAGGATTCTGTTTATGTCTACCCCAAAGACAACGTGTGTTGAGTAAGAACTTCCTGTGACAACCGGAAGTGGTTAAAAACAGCCTAGAGCTATTGTCATTTAACCTGCACATAGTGAAAATCACTCAACTCAACCATCTGTCATTCAGTCAATTCTTAAGGTAGAGACTTATTATTCAGGATTCTGTTTATGTCTACCCCAAAGACAACGTGTGTTGAGTAAGAACTTCCTGTGACAACCGGAAGTGGTTAAAAACAGCCAAGAGCTATTGTCAAATGGCCAAACAGCAGAAAGTGAAAATCACGCAACTCAACCATCTGTCATTCAGTCAATTCTTAAGGTAGAGACTTCTTATTCAGGATTCTGTTTATGTCTACCCCAAAGACAACGTGTGTTGAGTAAGAACTTCCTGTGACAACCGGAAGTGGTTAAAAACAGCCAAGAGCTATTGTCATTTAACCTGCACATAGTGAAAATCACACAACTCAACCATCTGTCATTCAGTCAATTCTTAAGGTAGAGACTTCATATTCAGGATTCTGTTTATGTCTACCCCAAAGACAACGTGTGTGGAGCAAGAGATTCCTGTGACAACCGGAAGTTGTTAAAAACAGCCTAGAGCTTTTGTCATATGGCCAACCAGCAGATAGTGAAAATCACGCAACTCAACCATCTGTCATTCAGTCAATTCTTAAGGTAGAGACTTCATATTCAGGATTCTGTTTATGTCTAGCCCAAAGACAACGTGTGTGGAGCAAGAGCTTCCTGTGACAACCGGAAGTGGTTAAAAACAGCCTAGAGCTATTGTCATATAAAACGCACATAGTGAAAATCACGCAACTCAACCATCTGTCATTCAGTCAATTCTTAAGGTAGAGACTTCATATTCAGGATTCTGTTTATGTCTACCCCAAAGACAACGTGTGTTGAGTAAGAACTTCCTGTGACAACCGGAAGTGGTTAAAAACAGCCTAGAGCTATTGTCATTTAACCTGCACATAGTGAAAATCACTCAACTCAACCATCTGTCATTCAGTCAATTCTTAAGGTAGAGACTTCTTATTCAGGATTCTGTTTATGTCTACCCCAAAGACAACGTGTGTTGAGTAAGAACTTCCTGTGACAACCGGAAGTGGTTAAAAACAGCCAAGAGCTATTGTCATTTAACCTGCACATAGTGAAAATCACACAACTCAACCATCTGTCATTCAGTCAATTCTTAAGGTAGAGACTTCATATTCAGGATTCTGTTTATGTCTACCCCAAAGACAACGTGTGTGGAGCAAGAGATTCCTGTGACAACCGGAAGTTGTTAAAAACAGCCTAGAGCTTTTGTCATATGGCCAACCAGCAGATAGTGAAAATCACGCAACTCAACCATCTGTCATTCAGTCAATTCTTAAGGTAGAGACTTCATATTCAGGATTCTGTTTATGTCTAGCCCAAAGACAACGTGTGTGGAGCAAGAGCTTCCTGTGACAACCGGAAGTGGTTAAAAACAGCCTAAAGCTATTGTGATATAAAACGCACATAGTGAAAATCACGCAACTCAACCATCTGTCATTCAGTCAATTCTTAAGGTAGAGACTTCTTATTCAGGATTCTGTTTATGTCTACCCCAAAGACAACGTGTGTTGAGTAAGAACTTCCTGTGACAACCGGAAGTGGTTAAAAACAGCCAAGAGCTATTGTCAAATGGCCAACCAGCAGACAGTGAAAATCACGCAACTCAACCATCTGTCATTCAGTCAATTCTTAAGGTAGAGACTTCTTATTCAGGATTCTGTTTATGTCTACCCCAAAGACAACGTGTGTTGAGTAAGAACTTCCTGTGACAACCGGAAGTGGTTAAAAACAGCCTAGAGCTATTGTCATTTAACCTGCACATAGTGAAAATCACGCAACTCAACCATCTGTCATTCAGTCAATTCTTAAGGTAGAGACTTCTTATTCAGGATTCTGTTTATGTCTACCCCAAAGACAACGTGTGTTGAGTAAGAACTTCCTGTGACAACCGGAAGTGGTTAAAAACAGCCTAGAGCTATTGTCATTTAACCTGCACATAGTGAAAATCACGCAACTCAACCATCTGCCATTCAGTCAATTCTTAAGGTAGAGACTTCTTATTCAGGATTCTGTTTATGTCTACCCCAAAGACAACGTGTGTTGAGTAAGAACTTCCTGTGACAACCGGAAGTGGTTAAAAACAGCCTAGAGCTATTGTCATTTAACCTGCACATAGTGAAAATCACTCAACTCAACCATCTGTCATTCAGTCAATTCTTAAGGTAGAGACTTCTTATTCAGGATTCTGTTTATGTCTACCCCAAAGACAACGTGTGTTGAGTAAGAACTTCCTGTGACAACCGGAAGTTGTTAAAAACATCAAGCGCTATTGTCATATGGCCAACCAGCAGAAAGTGAAAATCACGCAACTCAACCATCTGTCATTCAGTCAATTCTTAAGGTAGAGACTTCTTATTCAGGATTCTGTTTATGTCTACCCCAAAGACAACGTGTGTTGAGTAAGAACTTCCTGTGACAACCGGAAGTGGTTAAAAACAGCCAAGAGCTATTGTCATTTAACCTGCACATAGTGAAAATCACGCAACTCAAACATTTGTTATTCAGTCAATTCTTAAGGTAGAGACTTCATATTCAGGATTATGTTTATGTCTACCCCAAAGACAACGTGTGTGGAGCAAGAGCTTCCTGTGACAACCGGAAGTTGTTAAAAACAGCCTAGAGCTATTGTCATATGGCCAACCAGCAGATAGTGAAAATCACGCAACTCAACCATCTGTCATTCAGTCAATTCTTAAGGTAGAGACTTCTTATTCAGGATTCTGTTTATGTCTACCCCAAAGACAACGTGTGTTGAGTAAGAACTTCCTGTGACAACCGGAAGTGGTTCAAAACAGCCAAGATCTATTGTCATTTAACCTGCACATAGTGAAAATCACGCAACTCAACCATCTGTCATTCAGTCAATTCTTAAGGTAGAGACTTCATATTCAGGATTCTGTTTATGTCTACCCCAAAGACAACGTGTGTGGAGCAAGAGCTATCTGTAACACCCGGAAGTGATTAAAAACAGCCTAGAGCTATTGTCATATAAAACGCACATAGTGAAAATCACGCATCTCAACCATCTGTTATTCAGTCAATTCTTAAGGTAGAGACTTCATATTCAGGATTCTGTTTATGTCTACCCAAAAGACAACGTGTGTGGAGCAAGAGCTTCCTGTGACAACCGGAAGTGGTTAAAAACAGCCTAGAGCTATTGTCATATAAAACGCACATAGTGAAAATCACGCAACTCAACCATCTGTCATTCAGTCAATTCTTAAAGTAGAGACTTCATATTCAGGATTCTGTTGATGTCTACCCCAAAGACAACGTGTGTTGAGTAAGAACTTCCTGTGACAACCGGAAGTGGTTAAAAAAAGCCTAGAGCTATTGTCATTTAACCTGCACATAGTGAAAATCGCACAACTCAACCATCTGTCATTCAGTCAATTCTTAAGGTAGAGACTTCTTATTCAGGATTCTGTTTATGTCTACCCCAAAGACAACGTGTGTTGAGTAAGAACTTCCTGTGACAACCGGAAGTGGTTAAAAACAGCCAAGAGCTATTGTCATATGGCCAACCAGCAGAAAGTGAAAATCACGCAACTCAACCATCTGTCATTCAGTCAATTCTTAAGGTAGAGACTTCTTATTCAGGATTCTGTTTATGTCTACCCCAAAGACAACGTGTGTTGAGTAAGAACTTCCTGTGACAACCGGAAGTGGTTAAAAACAGCCAAGAGCTATTGTCATTTAACCTGCACATAGTGAAAATCACTCAACTCAACCATCTGTCATTCAGTCAATTCTTAAGGTAGAGACTTCTTATTCAGGATTCTGTTTATGTCTACCCCAAAGACAACGTGTGTTGAGAAAGAACTTCCTGTGACAACTGGAAGTTGTTAAAAACACCCAAGAGCTATTGTCATATGGCCAACCAGCATAAAGTGAAAATCACGCAACTCAACCATCTGTCATTCAGTCAATTCTTAAGGTAGAGACTTCTTATTCAGGATTCTGTTTATGTCTACCCCAAAGACAACGTTTGTTGAGTAAGAACTTCCTGTGACAACCGGAAGTTGTTAAAAACACCCAAGCGCTATTGTCATATGGCCAACCAGCAGAAAGTGAAAATCACGCAACTCAACCATCTGTCATTCAGTCAATTCTTAAGGTAGAGACTTCTTATTCAGGATTCTGTTTATGTCTACCCCAAAGACAACGTGTGTTGAGTAAGAACTTCCTGTGACAACCGAAAGTGGTTAAAAACAGCCAAGAGCTATTGTCATTTAACCTGCACAAAGTGAAAATCACGCAACTCAACCATCTGTCATTCAGTCAATTCTTAAGGTAGAGACTTCATATTCAGGATTCTGTTTATGTCTACCCCAAAGACAACGTGTGTGGAGCAAGAGATTCCTGTGACAACCGGAAGTGGTTAAAAACAGCCTAGAGCTTTTGTCATATGGCCAACCAGCAGATAGTGAAAATCACGCAACTCAACCATCTGTTATTCAGTCAATTCTTAAGGTAGAGACTTCATATTCAGGATTCTGTTTATGTCTACCCCAAAGACAACGTGTGTGGAGCAAGAGCTATCTGTGACACCCGGAAGTGATTAAAAACAGCCTAGAGCTATTGTCATATAAAACGCACATAGTGAAAATCACGCAACTCAACCATCTGTCATTCAGTCAATTCTTAAGGTAGAGACTTCATATTCAGGATTCTGTTTATGTCTACCCCAAAGACAACGTGTGTTGAGTAAGAACTTCCTGTGACAACCGGAAGTGGTTAAAAACAGCCTAGAGCTATTGTCATTTAACCTGCACATAGTGAAAATCACTCAACTCAACCATCTGTCATTCAGTCAATTCTTAAGGTAGAGACTTCTTATTCAGGATTCTGTTTATGTCTACCCCAAAGACAACGTGTGTTGAGTAAGAACTTCCTGTGACAACCGGAAGTGGTTAAAAACAGCCAAGAGCTATTGTCATTTAACCTGCACATAGTGAAAATCACACAACTCAACCATCTGTCATTCAGTCAATTCTTAAGGTAGAGACTTCATATTCAGGATTCTGTTTATGTCTACCCCAAAGACAACGTGTGTGGAGCAAGAGATTCCTGTGACAACCGGAAGTTGTTAAAAACAGCCTAGAGCTTTTGTCATATGGCCAACCAGCAGATAGTGAAAATCACGCAACTCAACCATCTGTCATTCAGTCAATTCTTAAGGTAGAGACTTCATATTCAGGATTCTGTTTATGTCTAGCCCAAAGACAACGTGTGTGGAGCAAGAGCTTCCTGTGACAACCGGAAGTGGTTAAAAACAGCCTAAAGCTATTGTGATATAAAACGCACATAGTGAAAATCACGCAACTCAACCATCTGTCATTCAGTCAATTCTTAAGGTAGAGACTTCTTATTCAGGATTCTGTTTATGTCTACCCCAAAGACAACGTGTGTTGAGTAAGAACTTCCTGTGACAACCGGAAGTGGTTAAAAACAGCCAAGAGCTATTGTCAAATGGCCAACCAGCAGACAGTGAAAATCACGCAACTCAACCATCTGTCATTCAGTCAATTCTTAAGGTAGAGACTTCTTATTCAGGATTCTGTTTATGTCTACCCCAAAGACAACGTGTGTTGAGTAAGAACTTCCTGTGACAACCGGAAGTGGTTAAAAACAGCCTAGAGCTATTGTCATTTAACCTGCACATAGTGAAAATCACGCAACTCAACCATCTGTCATTCAGTCAATTCTTAAGGTAGAGACTTCTTATTCAGGATTCTGTTTATGTCTACCCCAAAGACAACGTGTGTTGAGTAAGAACTTCCTGTGACAACCGGAAGTGGTTAAAAACAGCCTAGAGCTATTGTCATTTAACCTGCACATAGTGAAAATCACGCAACTCAACCATCTGCCATTCAGTCAATTCTTAAGGTAGAGACTTCTTATTCAGGATTCTGTTTATGTCTACCCCAAAGACAACGTGTGTTGAGTAAGAACTTCCTGTGACAACCGGAAGTGGTTAAAAACAGCCTAGAGCTATTGTCATTTAACCTGCACATAGTGAAAATCACTCAACTCAACCATCTGTCATTCAGTCAATTCTTAAGGTAGAGACTTCTTATTCAGGATTCTGTTTATGTCTACCCCAAAGACAACGTGTGTTGAGTAAGAACTTCCTGTGACAACCGGAAGTTGTTAAAAACATCAAGCGCTATTGTCATATGGCCAACCAGCAGAAAGTGAAAATCACGCAACTCAACCATCTGTCATTCAGTCAATTCTTAAGGTAGAGACTTCTTATTCAGGATTCTGTTTATGTCTACCCCAAAGACAACGTGTGTTGAGTAAGAACTTCCTGTGACAACCGGAAGTGGTTAAAAACAGCCAAGAGCTATTGTCATTTAACCTGCACATAGTGAAAATCACGCAACTCAAACATTTGTTATTCAGTCAATTCTTAAGGTAGAGACTTCATATTCAGGATTATGTTTATGTCTACCCCAAAGACAACGTGTGTGGAGCAAGAGCTTCCTGTGACAACCGGAAGTTGTTAAAAACAGCCTAGAGCTATTGTCATATGGCCAACCAGCAGATAGTGAAAATCACGCAACTCAACCATCTGTCATTCAGTCAATTCTTAAGGTAGAGACTTCTTATTCAGGATTCTGTTTATGTCTACCCCAAAGACAACGTGTGTTGAGTAAGAACTTCCTGTGACAACCGGAAGTGGTTCAAAACAGCCAAGATCTATTGTCATTTAACCTGCACATAGTGAAAATCACGCAACTCAACCATCTGTCATTCAGTCAATTCTTAAGGTAGAGACTTCATATTCAGGATTCTGTTTATGTCTACCCCAAAGACAACGTGTGTGGAGCAAGAGCTATCTGTAACACCCGGAAGTGATTAAAAACAGCCTAGAGCTATTGTCATATAAAACGCACATAGTGAAAATCACGCATCTCAACCATCTGTTATTCAGTCAATTCTTAAGGTAGAGACTTCATATTCAGGATTCTGTTTATGTCTACCCAAAAGACAACGTGTGTGGAGCAAGAGCTTCCTGTGACAACCGGAAGTGGTTAAAAACAGCCTAGAGCTATTGTCATATAAAACGCACATAGTGAAAATCACGCAACTCAACCATCTGTCATTCAGTCAATTCTTAAAGTAGAGACTTCATATTCAGGATTCTGTTGATGTCTACCCCAAAGACAACGTGTGTTGAGTAAGAACTTCCTGTGACAACCGGAAGTGGTTAAAAAAAGCCTAGAGCTATTGTCATTTAACCTGCACATAGTGAAAATCGCACAACTCAACCATCTGTCATTCAGTCAATTCTTAAGGTAGAGACTTCTTATTCAGGATTCTGTTTATGTCTACCCCAAAGACAACGTGTGTTGAGTAAGAACTTCCTGTGACAACCGGAAGTGGTTAAAAACAGCCAAGAGCTATTGTCATATGGCCAACCAGCAGAAAGTGAAAATCACGCAACTCAACCATCTGTCATTCAGTCAATTCTTAAGGTAGAGACTTCTTATTCAGGATTCTGTTTATGTCTACCCCAAAGACAACGTGTGTTGAGTAAGAACTTCCTGTGACAACCGGAAGTGGTTAAAAACAGCCAAGAGCTATTGTCATTTAACCTGCACATAGTGAAAATCACTCAACTCAACCATCTGTCATTCAGTCAATTCTTAAGGTAGAGACTTCTTATTCAGGATTCTGTTTATGTCTACCCCAAAGACAACGTGTGTTGAGAAAGAACTTCCTGTGACAACTGGAAGTTGTTAAAAACACCCAAGAGCTATTGTCATATGGCCAACCAGCATAAAGTGAAAATCACGCAACTCAACCATCTGTCATTCAGTCAATTCTTAAGGTAGAGACTTCTTATTCAGGATTCTGTTTATGTCTACCCCAAAGACAACGTTTGTTGAGTAAGAACTTCCTGTGACAACCGGAAGTTGTTAAAAACACCCAAGCGCTATTGTCATATGGCCAACCAGCAGAAAGTGAAAATCACGCAACTCAACCATCTGTCATTCAGTCAATTCTTAAGGTAGAGACTTCTTATTCAGGATTCTGTTTATGTCTACCCCAAAGACAACGTGTGTTGAGTAAGAACTTCCTGTGACAACCGGAAGTGGTTAAAAACAGCCAAGAGCTATTGTCATTTAACCTGCACAAAGTGAAAATCACGCAACTCAACCATCTGTCATTCAGTCAATTCTTAAGGTAGAGACTTCATATTCAGGATTCTGTTTATGTCTACCCCAAAGACAACGTGTGTGGAGCAAGAGATTCCTGTGACAACCGGAAGTGGTTAAAAACAGCCTAGAGCTTTTGTCATATGGCCAACCAGCAGATAGTGAAAATCACGCAACTCAACCATCTGTTATTCAGTCAATTCTTAAGGTAGAGACTTCATATTCAGGATTCTGTTTATGTCTACCCCAAAGACAACGTGTGTGGAGCAAGAGCTATCTGTGACACCCGGAAGTGATTAAAAACAGCCTAGAGCTATTGTCATATAAAACGCACATAGTGAAAATCACGCATCTCAACTATCTGTTATTCAGTCAATTCTTAAGGTAGAGACTTCATATTCAGGATTCTGTTTATGTCTTCCCCAAAGACAACGTGTGTGGAGCAAGAGCTTCCTGTGACAACCGGAAGTGGTTAAAAACAGCCTAGAGCTATTGTCATATAAAACGCACATAGTGAAAATCACGCAACTCAACCATCTGTCATTCAGTCAATTCTTAAGGTAGAGACTTCTTATTCAGGATTCTGTTTATGTCTACCCCAAAGACAACGTGTGTTGAGTAAGAACTTCCTGTGACAACCGGAAGTGGTTCAAAACAGCCAAGAGCTATTGTCATTTAACCTGCACATAGTGAAAATCACGCAACTCAACCATCTGTCATTCAGTCAATTCTTAAGGTAGAGACTTCATATTCAGGATTCTGTTTATGTCTACCCCAAAGACAACGTGTCTGGAGCAAGAGCTTCCTGTGACAACCGGAAGTTGTTAAAAACACCCAAGAGCTATTGTCATATGGCCAACCAGCATAAAGTGAAAATCACGCAACTCAACCATCTGTCATTCAGTCAATTCTTAAGGTAGAGACTTCTTATTCAGGATTCTGTTTATGTCTACCCCAAAGACAACGTTTGTTGAGTAAGAACTTCCTGTGACAACCGGAAGTTGTTAAAAACACCCAAGCGCTATTGTCATATGGCCAACCAGCAGAAAGTGAAAATCACGCAACTCAACCATCTGTCATTCAGTCAATTCTTAAGGTAGAGACTTCTTATTCAGGATTCTGTTTATGTCTACCCCAAAGACAACGTGTGTTGAGTAAGAACTTCCTGTGACAACCGGAAGTGGTTAAAAACAGCCAAGAGCTATTGTCATTTAACCTGCACAAAGTGAAAATCACGCAACTCAACCATCTGTCATTCAGGTCAATTCTTAAGGTAGAGACTTCATATTCAGGATTCTGTTTATGTCTACCCCAAAGACAACGTGTGTGGAGCAAGAGCTATCTGTGACACCCGGAAGTGATTAAAAACAGCCTAGAGCTATTGTCATATAAAACGCACATAGTGAAAATCACGCATCTCAACTATCTGTTATTCAGTCAATTCTTAAGGTAGAGACTTCATATTCAGGATTCTGTTTATGTCTTCCCCAAAGACAACGTGTGTGGAGCAAGAGCTTCCTGTGACAACCGGAAGTGGTTAAAAACAGCCTAGAGCTATTGTCATATAAAACGCACATAGTGAAAATCACGCAACTCAACCATCTGTCATTCAGTCAATTCTTAAGGTAGAGACTTCATATTCAGGATTCTGTTTATGTCTAGCCCAAAGACAACGTGTGTGGAGCAAGAGCTTCCTGTGACAACCGGAAGTGGTTAAAAACAGCCTAGAGCTATTGTCATATAAAACGCACATAGTGAAAATCACGCAACTCAACCATCTGTCATTCAGTCAATTCTTAAGGTAGAGACTTCATATTCAGGATTCTGTTTATGTCTACCCCAAAGACAACGTGTGTTGAGCAAGAGCTTCCTGTGACAACCGGAAGTGGTTAAAAAAAGCCTAGAGCTATTGTCATATGTCCAACCTGCACATAGTGAAAATCACGCAACTCAACCATCTGTCATTCAGTCAATTCTTAAGGTAGAGACTTCATATTCAGGATTCTGTTTATGTCTACCCCAAAGACAACGTTGTGTGGAGCAAGAGCTTCCTGTGACAACCGGAAGTTGTTAAAAACAGCCTAGAGCTATTGTCATATGGCCAACCAGCAGATCGTGAAAATCACGCAACTCAACCATCTGTTATTCAGTCAATTCTTAAGGTAGAGACTTCATATTCAGGATTCTGTTTATGTCTACCCCAAAGACAACGTGTGTGGAGCAAGAGCTATCTGTGACACCCGGAAGTGATTAAAAACAGCCTAGAGCTATTGTCATATAAAACGCACATAGTGAAAATCACGCATCTCAACCATCTGTTATTCAGTCAATTCTTAAGGTAGAGACTTCATATTCAGGATTCTGTTTATGTCTACCCCAAAGACAACGTGTGTGGAGCAAGAGCTTCCTGTGACAACCGGAAGTGGTTAAAAACAGCCTAGAGCTATTGTCATATAAAACGCACATAGTGAAAATCACGCAACTCAACCATCTGTCATTCAGTCAATTCTTAAGGTAGAGACTTCATATTCAGGATTCTGTTTATGTCTACCCCAAAGACAACGTGTGTGGAGCAAGAGCTTCCTGTGACAACCGGAAGTGGTTAAAAACAGCCTAGAGCTATTGTCATATGGCCAACCAGCACATAGTGAAAATCACGCAACTCAACCATCTGTCATTCAGTCAATTCTTAAGGTAGAGACTTCATATTCAGGATTCTGTTTATGTCTCCCCCAAAGACAACGTGTGTGGAGCAAGAGCTATCTGTGACACCCGGAAGTGATTAAAAACAGCCTAGAGCTATTGTCATATAAAATGCACATAGTGAAAATCACGCAACTCAACCATCTGTTATTCAGTCAATTCTTAAGGTAGAGACTTCATATTCAGGATTCTGTTTATGTCTACCCCAAAGACAACGTGTGTGGAGCAAGAGCTTCCTGTGACAACCGGAAGTGGTTAAAAACAGCCTAGAGCTATTGTCATATGGCCAACCAGCAGAAAGTGAAAATCATGCAACTCAACCATCTGTCATTCAGTCAATTCTTAAGGTAGAGACTTCTTATTCAGGATTCTGTTTATGTCTACCCCAAAGACAACGTGTGTTGAGTAAGAACTTCCTGTGACAACCGGAAGTGGTTAAAAACAGCCAAGAGCTATTGTCATTTAACCTGCACATAGTGAAAATCACGCAACTCAACCATCTGTCATTCAGTCAATTCTTAAGGTAGAGACTTCATATTCAGGATTCTGTTTATGTCTACCCCAAAGACAACGTGTGTGGAGCAAGAGATTCCTGTGACAACCGGAAGTGGTTAAAAACAGCCTAGAGCTTTTGTCATATGGCCAACCAGCAGATAGTGATAATCACGCAACTCAACCATCTGTCATTCAGTCAATTCTTAAGGTAGAGACTTCATATTCAGGATTCTGTTTATGTCTAGCCCAAAGACAACGTGTGTGGAGCAAGAGCTTCCTGTGACAACCGGAAGTGGTTAAAAACAGCCTAGAGCTATTGTCATATAAAACGCACATAGTGAAAATCACGCAACTCAACCATCTGTAATTCAGTCAATTCTTAAGGTAGAGACTTCATATTCAGGATTCTGTTTATGTCTACCCCAAAGACAACGTGTGTTGAGTAAGAACTTCCTGTGACAACCGGAAGTGGTTAAAAACAGCCTAGAGCTATTGTCATTTAACCTGCACATAGTGAAAATCACTCAACTCAACCATCTGTCATTCAGTCAATTCTTAAGGTAGAGACTTCTTATTCAGGATTCTGTTTATGTCTACCCCAAAGACAACGTGTGTGGAGCAAGAGATTCCTGTGACAACCGGAAGTTGTTAAAAACAGCCTAGAGCTATTGTGATATAAAACGCACATAGTGAAAATCACGCAACTCAACCATCTGTCATTCAGTCAATTCTTTAGGTAGAGACTTCATATTCAGGATTCTGTTTATGTCTACCCCAAAGACAACGTGTGTTGAGTAAGAACTTCCTGTGACAACCGGAAGTGGTTAAAAACAGCCAAGAGCTATTGTCAAATGGCCAACCAGCAGAAAGTGAAAATCACGCAACTCAACCATCTGTCATTCAGTCAATTCTTAAGGTAGAGACTTCATATTCAGGATTCTGTTTATGTCTACCCCAAAGACAACGTGTGTTGAGTAAGAACTTCCTGTGACAACCGGAAGTGGTTAAAAACAGCCTAGAGCTATTGTCATTTAACCTGCACATAGTGAAAATCACTCAACTCAACCATCTGTCATTCAGTCAATTCTTAACCTCTTGGGGCTAGGTGGGACGCTAGCGTGCCACCCGTGGTGCACTCCATCAACAGCAGGTGCATTTCAAGAGCGGCAAATTTGAATCCAAATAAATGTCAAAATTCAAATTTTTCAAAAATACAACTATGTTACACCATTTGAAAGATAAACATCTCCTTAATCTAACCACGTTTTACGATTTCAAAAAGGTTTTACGGCGAAAGCATAAATTTAGAGTATGTTAGGACAGTACATTTACAAGAGTTGTGTGTAATGTTTTGTCAAGTCAAAGACAGGGTCACCAAAACCATAAAACCAGCTAAAATGATACACTAACCTTTTACAATCTCCATCAGATGACACTCCTAGGACATTATGTTAGACAATGCATGCATTTTTAGTTCTATCAAGTTGATATTTATATCCAAAAACAGCGTTTTACTATGGCATTGATGTTGAGGAAATCGTTTCCCTCCAATAACCGGCAGTCAAGTCAGCGTCACAAATTAAATAATTAAAATTAGAAAACATTGGTAAAATATTATATTGTCATTTAAAGAATTATAGATTTACATCTTTTGAACGCAATCAACTTGCCAGATTTAAAAATAACCTTACTGGGAAATCACACTTTGCAATAATCTGAGCACTGTGCCCAGAAAAATACGCGTTGCGATACAGACTAGACGTCATGTTGGGGAGATCTAAAATCGAAAATACTATGTAAATAATGCATTACCTTTGATTCTCTTCATCAGATGTCACTTCCAGGTATCACAGGTCCATAACGAATGTAGTTTTGTTCAAAAAAGCTCATCATTTATGTCCAAAAATCTCCGTCTCGTTAGCACATGATGTAAGCCAGCCGGACTTCTCGTCATGAACGAGGGGAAAAAATATATTTCCGTTCGTTCAAACATGTCAAACGTTGTATAGCATAAATCATTAGGGCCTTTTTTAACCAGAACATGAATAATATTCAAGGTGGACGAATGCATACTCTTTTCTAACGTATTGGAACGAGGGTACCCAACATGAAGTAGCGCGCCAGGTGTCTAATGGGACATCACCGTTCCATGGCTCTTGTTCGGTCAGATCTCCCTCCAGAAGACTCAAAACACTTTGTAAAGGCTGGTGACATCTAGTGGAAGCAATAGGAAGTGCCAAAATATTCCTAAACCCCTGTCTTTTTCAATGGGATAGGTTTAAAGTCAATACAACACATCAGGTATCCACTTCCTGTCAGAAAATGTCTCAGGGTTTTGCCTGCCAAATGAGTTCTGTTATACTCACAGACACCATTCAAACAGTTTTGGAAACTTTAGAGTGTTTTCTATCCATATATAATAAGTATATGCATATTCTAGTTACTGGGTAGGATTAGTAACCAGATTAAAATCGGGTACATTTTTTTTATCCAGACGTGCAAATGCTGCCCCCTAGACCCAACAGGTTAAGGTAGAGACTTCTTATTCAGGATTCTGTTTATGTCTACCCCAAAGACAACGTGTGTTGAGTAAGAACTTCCTGTGACAACCGGAAGTGGTTAAAAACAGCCAAGAGCTATTGTCAAATGGCCAACCAGCAGAAAGTGAAAATCACGCAACTCAACCATCTGTCATTCAGTCAATTCTTAAGGTAGAGACTTCTTATTCAGGATTCTGTTTATGTCTACCCCAAAGACAACGTGTGTTGAGTAAGAACTTCCTGTGACAACCGGAAGTGGTTAAAAACAGCCAAGAGCTATTGTCATTTAACCTGCACATAGTGAAAATCACGCAACTCAACCATCTGTCATTCAGTCAATTCTTAAGGTAGAGACTTCATATTCAGGATTCTGTTTATGTCTACCCCAAAGACAACGTGTGTGGAGCAAGAGATTCCTGTGACAACCGGAAGTTGTTAAAAACAGCCTAGAGCTTTTGTCATATGGCCAACCAGCAGATAGTGAAAATCACGCAACTCAACCATCTGTCATTCAGTCAATTCTTAAGGTAGAGACTTCATATTCAGGATTCTGTTTATGTCTAGCCCAAAGACAACGTGTGTGGAGCAAGAGCTTCCTGTGACAACCGGAAGTGGTTAAAAACAGCCTAGAGCTATTGTCATATAAAACGCACATAGTGAAAATCACGCAACTCAACCATCTGTCATTCAGTCAATTCTTAAGGTAGAGACTTCATATTCAGGATTCTGTTTATGTCTACCCCAAAGACAACGTGTGTTGAGTAAGAACTTCCTGTGACAACCGGAAGTGGTTAAAAACAGCCTAGAGCTATTGTCATTTAACCTGCACATAGTGAAAATCACTCAACTCAACCATCTGTCATTCAGTCAATTCTTAAGGTAGAGACTTCTTATTCAGGATTCTGTTTATGTCTACCCCAAAGACAACGTGTGTGGAGCAAGAGATTCCTGTGACAACCGGAAGTGGTTAAAAACAGCCTAGAGCTTTTGTCATATGGCCAACCAGCAGAAAGTGAAAATCACGCAACTCAACCATCTGTCATTCAGTCAATTCTTAAGGTAGAGACTTCATATTCAGGATTCTGTTTATGTCTAGCCCAAAGACAACGTGTGTGGAGCAAGAGCTTCCTGTGACAACCGGAAGTGGTTAAAAACAGCCTAGAGCTATTGTCATATAAAACGCACATAGTGAAAATCACGCAACTCAACCATCTGTCATTCAGTCAATTCTTAAGGTAGAGACTTCATATTCAGGATTCTGTTTATGTCTACCCCAAAGACAACGTGTGTTGAGTAAGAACTTCCTGTGACAACCGGAAGTGGTTAAAAAAAGCCTAGAGCTATTGTCATTTAACCTGCACATAGTGAAAATCACGCAACTCAACCATTTGTTATTCAGTCAATTCTTAAGGTAGAGACTTCATATTCAGGATTATGTTTATGTCTACCCCAAAGACAACTTGTGTGGAGCAAGAGCTTCCTGTGACAACCGGAAGTTGTTAAAAACAGCCTAGAGCTATTGTCATATGGCCAACCAGCAGATCGTGAAAATCACGCAACTCAACCATCTGTTATTCAGTCAATTCTTAAGGTAGAGACTTCATATTCAGGATTCTGTTTATGTCTACCCCAAAGACAACGTGTGTGGAGCAAGAGCTATCTGTGACACCCGGAAGTGATTAAAAACAGCCTAGAGCTATTGTCATATAAAACGCACATAGTGAAAATCACGCATCTCAACCATCTGTTATTCAGTCAATTCTTAAGGTAGAGACTTCATATTCAGGATTCTGTTTATGTCTACCCCAAAGACAACGTGTGTGGAGCAAGAGCTTCCTGTGACAACCGGAAGTGGTTAAAAACAGCCTAGAGCTATTGTCATATAAAACGCACATAGTGAAAATCACGCAACTCAACCATCTGTCATTCAGTCAATTCTTAAGGTAGAGACTTCATATTCAGGATTATGTTTATGTCTACCCCAAAGACAACGTGTGTGGAGCAAGAGCTTCCTGTGACAACCGGAAGTTGTTAAAAACAGCCTAGAGCTATTGTCATATGGCCAACCAGCAGATAGTGAAAATCACGCAACTCAACCATCTGTTATTCAGTCAATTCTTAAGGTAGAGACTTCATATTCAGGATTCTGTTTATGTCTCCCCCAAAGACAACGTGTGTGGAGCAAGAGCTATCTGTGACACCCGGAAGTGATTAAAAACAGCCTAGAGCTATTGTCATATAAAATGCACATAGTGAAAATCACGCAACTCAACCATCTGTTATTCAGTCAATTCTTAAGGTAGAGACTTCATATTCAGGATTCTGTTTATGTCTACCCCAAAGACAACGTGTGTGGAGCAAGAGATTCCTGTGACAACCGGAAGTGGTTAAAAACAGCCTAGAGCTTTTGTCATATGGCCAACCAGCAGATAGTGATAATCACGCAACTCAACCATCTGTCATTCAGTCAATTCTTAAGGTAGAGACTTCATATTCAGGATTCTGTTTATGTCTAGCCCAAAGACAACGTGTGTGGAGCAAGAGCTTCCTGTGACAACCGGAAGTGGTTAAAAACAGCCTAGAGCTATTGTCATATAAAACGCACATAGTGAAAATCACGCAACTCAACCATCTGTAATTCAGTCAATTCTTAAGGTAGAGACTTCATATTCAGGATTCTGTTTATGTCTACCCCAAAGACAACGTGTGTTGAGTAAGAACTTCCTGTGACAACCGGAAGTGGTTAAAAACAGCCTAGAGCTATTGTCATTTAACCTGCACATAGTGAAAATCACTCAACTCAACCATCTGTCATTCAGTCAATTCTTAAGGTAGAGACTTCTTATTCAGGATTCTGTTTATGTCTACCCCAAAGACAACGTGTGTGGAGCAAGAGATTCCTGTGACAACCGGAAGTTGTTAAAAACAGCCTAGAGCTATTGTGATATAAAACGCACATAGTGAAAATCACGCAACTCAACCATCTGTCATTCAGTCAATTCTTTAGGTAGAGACTTCATATTCAGGATTCTGTTTATGTCTACCCCAAAGACAACGTGTGTTGAGTAAGAACTTCCTGTGACAACCGGAAGTGGTTAAAAACAGCCAAGAGCTATTGTCAAATGGCCAACCAGCAGAAAGTGAAAATCACGCAACTCAACCATCTGTCATTCAGTCAATTCTTAAGGTAGAGACTTCATATTCAGGATTCTGTTTATGTCTACCCCAAAGACAACGTGTGTTGAGTAAGAACTTCCTGTGACAACCGGAAGTGGTTAAAAACAGCCTAGAGCTATTGTCATTTAACCTGCACATAGTGAAAATCACTCAACTCAACCATCTGTCATTCAGTCAATTCTTAACCTCTTGGGGCTAGGTGGGACGCTAGCGTGCCACCCGTGGTGCACTCCATCAACAGCAGGTGCATTTCAAGAGCGGCAAATTTGAATCCAAATAAATGTCAAAATTCAAATTTTTCAAAAATACAACTATGTTACACCATTTGAAAGATAAACATCTCCTTAATCTAACCACGTTTTACGATTTCAAAAAGGTTTTACGGCGAAAGCATAAATTTAGAGTATGTTAGGACAGTACATTTACAAGAGTTGTGTGTAATGTTTTGTCAAGTCAAAGACAGGGTCACCAAAACCATAAAACCAGCTAAAATGATACACTAACCTTTTACAATCTCCATCAGATGACACTCCTAGGACATTATGTTAGACAATGCATGCATTTTTAGTTCTATCAAGTTGATATTTATATCCAAAAACAGCGTTTTACTATGGCATTGATGTTGAGGAAATCGTTTCCCTCCAATAACCGGCAGTCAAGTCAGCGTCACAAATTAAATAATTAAAATTAGAAAACATTGGTAAAATATTATATTGTCATTTAAAGAATTATAGATTTACATCTTTTGAACGCAATCAACTTGCCAGATTTAAAAATAACCTTACTGGGAAATCACACTTTGCAATAATCTGAGCACTGTGCCCAGAAAAATACGCGTTGCGATACAGACTAGACGTCATGTTGGGGAGATCTAAAATCGAAAATACTATGTAAATAATCCATTACCTTTGATTCTCTTCATCAGATGTCACTTCCAGGTATCACAGGTCCATAACGAATGTAGTTTTGTTCAAAAAAGCTCATCATTTATGTCCAAAAATCTCCGTCTCGTTAGCACATGATGTAAGCCAGCCGGACTTCTCGTCATGAACGAGGGGAAAAAATATATTTCCGTTCGTTCAAACATGTCAAACGTTGTATAGCATAAATCATTAGGGCCTTTTTTAACCAGAACATGAATAATATTCAAGGTGGACGAATGCATACTCTTTTCTAACGTATTGGAACGAGGGTACCCAACATGAAGTAGCGCGCCAGGTGTCTAATGGGACATCACCGTTCCATGGCTCTTGTTCGGTCAGATCTCCCTCCAGAAGACTCAAAACACTTTGTAAAGGCTGGTGACATCTAGTGGAAGCAATAGGAAGTGCCAAAATATTCCTAAACCCCTGTCTTTTTCAATGGGATAGGTTTAAAGTCAATACAACACATCAGGTATCCACTTCCTGTCAGAAAATGTCTCAGGGTTTTGCCTGCCAAATGAGTTCTGTTATACTCACAGACACCATTCAAACAGTTTTGGAAACTTTAGAGTGTTTTCTATCCATATATAATAAGTATATGCATATTCTAGTTACTGGGTAGGATTAGTAACCAGATTAAAATCGGGTACATTTTTTTTATCCAGACGTGCAAATGCTGCCCCCTAGACCCAACAGGTTAAGGTAGAGACTTCTTATTCAGGATTCTGTTTATGTCTACCCCAAAGACAACGTGTGTTGAGTAAGAACTTCCTGTGACAACCGGAAGTGGTTAAAAACAGCCAAGAGCTATTGTCAAATGGCCAACCAGCAGAAAGTGAAAATCACGCAACTCAACCATCTGTCATTCAGTCAATTCTTAAGGTAGAGACTTCTTATTCAGGATTCTGTTTATGTCTACCCCAAAGACAACGTGTGTTGAGTAAGAACTTCCTGTGACAACCGGAAGTGGTTAAAAACAGCCAAGAGCTATTGTCATTTAACCTGCACATAGTGAAAATCACGCAACTCAACCATCTGTCATTCAGTCAATTCTTAAGGTAGAGACTTCATATTCAGGATTCTGTTTATGTCTACCCCAAAGACAACGTGTGTGGAGCAAGAGATTCCTGTGACAACCGGAAGTTGTTAAAAACAGCCTAGAGCTTTTGTCATATGGCCAACCAGCAGATAGTGAAAATCACGCAACTCAACCATCTGTCATTCAGTCAATTCTTAAGGTAGAGACTTCATATTCAGGATTCTGTTTATGTCTAGCCCAAAGACAACGTGTGTGGAGCAAGAGCTTCCTGTGACAACCGGAAGTGGTTAAAAACAGCCTAGAGCTATTGTCATATAAAACGCACATAGTGAAAATCACGCAACTCAACCATCTGTCATTCAGTCAATTCTTAAGGTAGAGACTTCATATTCAGGATTCTGTTTATGTCTACCCCAAAGACAACGTGTGTTGAGTAAGAACTTCCTGTGACAACCGGAAGTGGTTAAAAACAGCCTAGAGCTATTGTCATTTAACCTGCACATAGTGAAAATCACTCAACTCAACCATCTGTCATTCAGTCAATTCTTAAGGTAGAGACTTCTTATTCAGGATTCTGTTTATGTCTACCCCAAAGACAACGTGTGTGGAGCAAGAGATTCCTGTGACAACCGGAAGTGGTTAAAAACAGCCTAGAGCTTTTGTCATATGGCCAACCAGCAGAAAGTGAAAATCACGCAACTCAACCATCTGTCATTCAGTCAATTCTTAAGGTAGAGACTTCATATTCAGGATTCTGTTTATGTCTAGCCCAAAGACAACGTGTGTTGAGTAAGAACTTCCTGTGACAACGGGAAGTGGTTAAAAAAAGCCTAGAGCTATTGTCATTTAACCTGCACATAGTGAAAATCACGCAACTCAACCATTTGTTATTCAGTCAATTCTTAAGGTAGAGACTTCATATTCAGGATTATGTTTATGTCTACCCCAAAGACAACTTGTGTGGAGCAAGAGCTTCCTGTGACAACCGGAAGTTGTTAAAAACAGCCTAGAGCTATTGTCATATGGCCAACCAGCAGATAGTGAAAATCACGCAACTCAACCATCTGTTATTCAGTCAATTCTTAAGGTAGAGACTTCATATTCAGGATTCTGTTTATGTCTACCCCAAAGACAACGTGTGTGGAGCAAGAGCTATCTGTGACACCCGGAAGTGATTAAAAACAGCCTAGAGCTATTGTCATATAAAACGCACATAGTGAAAATCACGCATCTCAACCATCTGTTATTCAGTCAATTCTTAAGGTAGAGACTTCATATTCAGGATTCTGTTTATGTCTACCCCAAAGACAACGTGTGTGGAGCAAGAGCTTCCTGTGACAACCGGAAGTGGTTAAAAACAGCCTAGAGCTATTGTCATATAAAACGCACATAGTGAAAATCACGCAACTCAACCATCTGTCATTCAGTCAATTCTTAAGGTAGAGACTTCATATTCAGGATTATGTTTATGTCTACCCCAAAGACAACGTGTGTGGAGCAAGAGCTTCCTGTGACAACCGGAAGTTGTTAAAAACAGCCTAGAGCTATTGTCATATGGCCAACCAGCAGATAGTGAAAATCACGCAACTCAACCATCTGTTATTCAGTCAATTCTTAAGGTAGAGACTTCATATTCAGGATTCTGTTTATGTCTACCCCAAAGACAACGTGTGTGGAGCAAGAGCTATCTGTGACACCCGGAAGTGATTAAAAACAGCCTAGAGCTATTGTCATATAAAATGCACATAGTGAAAATCACGCAACTCAACCATCTGTTATTCAGTCAATTCTTAAGGTAGAGACTTCATATTCAGGATTCTGTTTATGTCTACCCCAAAGACAACGTGTGTGGAGCAAGAGCTTCCTGTGACAACCGGAAGTGGTTAAAAACAGCCTAGAGCTATTGTCATATAAAACGCACATAGTGAAAATCACGCAACTCAACCATCTGTCATTCAGTCAATTCTTAAAGTAGAGACTTCATATTCAGGATTCTGTTGATGTCTACCCCAAAGACAACGTGTGTTGAGTAAGAACTTCCTGTGACAACCGGAAGTGGTTAAAAACAGCCTAGAGCTATTGTCATTTAACCTGCACATAGTGAAAATCGCTCAACTCAACCATCTGTCATTCAGTCAATTCTTAAGGTAGAGACTTCTTATTCAGGATTCTGTTTATGTCTACCCCAAAGACAACGTGTGTTGAGTAAGAACTTCCTGTGACAACCGGAAGTGGTTAAAAACAGCCAAGAGCTATTGTCATTTAACCTGCACATAGTGAAAATCACGCAACTCAACCATCTGTCATTCAGTCAATTCTTAAGGTAGAGACTTCTTATTCAGGATTCTGTTTATGTCTACCCCAAAGACAACGTGTGTGGAGCAAGAGATTCCTGTGACAACCGGAAGTGGTTAAAAACAGCCTAGAGCTTTTGTCATATGGCCAACCAGCAGATAGTGATAATCACGCAACTCAACCATCTGTCATTCAGTCAATTCTTAAGGTAGAGACTTCATATTCAGGATTCTGTTTATGTCTAGCCCAAAGACAACGTGTGTGGAGCAAGAGCTTCCTGTGACAACCGGAAGTGGTTAAAAACAGCCTAGAGCTATTGTCATATAAAACGCACATAGTGAAAATCACGCAACTCAACCATCTGTCATTCAGTCAATTCTTAAGGTAGAGACTTCATATTCAGGATTCTGTTTATGTCTACCCCAAAGACAACGTGTGTTGAGTAAGAACTTCCTGTGACAACCGGAAGTTGTTAAAAACACCCAAGCGCTATTGTCATATGGCCAACCAGCAGAAAGTGAAAATCACGCAACTCAACCATCTGTCATTCAGTCAATTCTTAAGGTAGAGACTTCTTATTCAGGATTCTGTTTATGTCTACCCCAAAGACAACGTGTGTTGAGTAAGAACTTCCTGTGACAACCGGAAGTGGTTAAAAACAGCCAAGAGCTATTGTCATTTAACCTGCACATAGTGAAAATCACGCAACTCAACCATTTGTTATTCAGTCAATTCTTAAGGTAGAGACTTCATATTCAGGATTATGTTTATGTCTACCCCAAAGACAACGTGTGTGGAGCAAGAGCTTCCTGTGACAACCGGAAGTTGTTAAAAACAGCCTAGAGCTATTGTCATATGGCCAACCAGCAGATAGTGAAAATCACGCAACTCAACCATCTGTTATTCAGTCAATTCTTAAGGTAGAGACTTCATATTCAGGATTCTGTTTATGTCTACCCCAAAGACAACGTGTGTGGAGCAAGAGCTATCTGTGACACCCGGAAGTGATTAAAAACAGCCTAGAGCTATTGTCATATAAAACGCACATAGTGAAAATCACGCATCTCAACCATCTGTTATTCAGTCAATTCTTAAGGTAGAGACTTCATATTCAGGATTCTGTTTATGTCTACCCCAAAGACAACGTGTGTTGAGTAAGAACTTCCTGTGACAACCGGAAGTGGTTAAAAACAGCCAAGAGCTATTGTCAAATGGCCAACCAGCAGAAAGTGAAAATCACGCAACTCAACCATCTGTCATTCAGTCAATTCTTAAGGTAGAGACTTCTTATTCAGGATTCTGTTTATGTCTACCCCAAAGACGACGTGTGTTGAGTAAGAACTTCCTGTGACAACCGGAAGTGGTTAAAAACAGCCAAGAGCTATTGTCATTTAACCTGCACATAGTGAAAATCACGCAACTCAACCATCTGTCATTCAGTCAATTCTTAAGGTAGAGACTTCATATTCAGGATTCTGTTTATGTCTACCCCAAAGACAACGTGTGTGGAGCAAGAGATTCCTGTGACAACCGGAAGTGGTTAAAAACAGCCTAGAGCTTTTGTCATATGGCCAACCAGCAGAAAGTGAAAATCACGCAACTCAACCATCTGTCATTCAGTCAATTCTTAAGGTAGAGACTTCATATTCAGGATTCTGTTTATGTCTAGCCCAAAGACAACGTGTGTGGAGCAAGAGCTTCCTGTGACAACCGGAAGTGGTTAAAAACAGCCTAGAGCTATTGTCATATAAAACGCACATAGTGAAAATCACGCAACTCAACCATCTGTCATTCAGTCAATTCTTAAGGTAGAGACTTCATATTCAGGATTCTGTTTATGTCTACCCCAAAGAAAACGTGTGTTGAGTAAGAACTTCCTGTGACAACCGGAAGTGGTTAAAAAAAGCCTAGAGCTATTGTCATTTAACCTGCACATAGTGAAAATCACGCAACTCAACCATTTGTTATTCAGTCAATTCTTAAGGTAGAGACTTCATATTCAGGATTATGTTTATGTCTACCCCAAAGACAACTTGTGTGGAGCAAGAGCTTCCTGTGACAACCGGAAGTTGTTAAAAACAGCCTAGAGCTATTGTCATATGGCCAACCAGCAGATCGTGAAAATCACGCAACTCAACCATCTGTTATTCAGTCAATTCTTAAGGTAGAGACTTCATATTCAGGATTCTGTTTATGTCTACCCCAAAGACAACGTGTGTGGAGCAAGAGCTATCTGTGACACCCGGAAGTGATTAAAAACAGCCTAGAGCTATTGTCATATAAAACGCACATAGTGAAAATCACGCATCTCAACCATCTGTTATTCAGTCAATTCTTAAGGTAGAGACTTCATATTCAGGATTCTGTTTATGTCTACCCCAAAGACAACGTGTGTGGAGAAAGAGCTTCCTGTGACAACCGGAAGTGGTTAAAAACAGCCTAGAGCTATTGTCATATAAAACGCACATAGTGAAAATCACGCAACTCAACCATCTGTCATTCAGTCAATTCTTAAGGTAGAGACTTCATATTCAGGATTATGTTTATGTCTACCCCAAAGACAACGTGTGTGGAGCAAGAGCTTCCTGTGACAACCGGAAGTTGTTAAAAACAGCCTAGAGCTATTGTCATATGGCCAACCAGCAGATAGTGAAAATCACGCAACTCAACCATCTGTTATTCAGTCAATTCTTAAGGTAGAGACTTCATATTCAGGATTCTGTTTATGTCTACCCCAAAGACAACGTGTGTGGAGCAAGAGCTATCTGTGACACCCGGAAGTGATTAAAAACAGCCTAGAGCTATTGTCATATAAAATGCACATAGTGAAAATCACGCAACTCAACCATCTGTTATTCAGTCAATTCTTAAGGTAGAGACTTCATATTCAGGATTCTGTTTATGTCTACCCCAAAGACAACGTGTGTGGAGCAAGAGCTTCCTGTGACAACCGGAAGTGGTTAAAAACAGCCTAGAGCTATTGTCATATAAAACGCACATAGTGAAAATCACGCAACTCAACCATCTGTCATTCAGTCAATTCTTAAAGTAGAGACTTCATATTCAGGATTCTGTTGATGTCTACCCCAAAGACAACGTGTGTTGAGTAAGAACTTCCTGTGACAACCGGAAGTGGTTAAAAACAGCCTAGAGCTATTGTCATTTAACCTGCACATAGTGAAAATCGCTCAACTCAACCATCTGTCATTCAGTCAATTCTTAAGGTAGAGACTTCTTATTCAGGATTCTGTTTATGTCTACCCCAAAGACAACGTGTGTTGAGTAAGAACTTCCTGTGACAACCGGAAGTTGTTAAAAACACCCAAGAGCTATTGTCATATGGCCAACCAGCAGAAAGTGAAAATCATGCAACTCAACCATCTGTCATTCAGTCAATTCTTAAGGTAGAGACTTCTTATTCAGGATTCTGTTTATGTCTACCCCAAAGACAACGTGTGTTGAGTAAGAACTTCCTGTGACAACCGGAAGTGGTTAAAAACAGCCAAGAGCTATTGTCATTTAACCTGCACATAGTGAAAATCACGCAACTCAACCATCTGTCATTCAGTCAATTCTTAAGGTAGAGACTTCATATTCAGGATTCTGTTTATGTCTACCCCAAAGACAACGTGTGTGGAGCAAGAGATTCCTGTGACAACCGGAAGTGGTTAAAAACAGCCTAGAGCTTTTGTCATATGGCCAACCAGCAGATAGTGATAATCACGCAACTCAACCATCTGTCATTCAGTCAATTCTTAAGGTAGAGACTTCATATTCAGGATTCTGTTTATGTCTAGCCCAAAGACAACGTGTGTGGAGCAAGAGCTTCCTGTGACAAACGGAAGTGGTTAAAAACAGCCTAGAGCTATTGTCATATAAAACGCACATAGTGAAAATCACGCAACTCAACCATCTGTCATTCAGTCAATTCTTAAGGTAGAGACTTCATATTCAGGATTCTGTTTATGTCTACCCCAAAGACAACGTGTGTTGAGTAAGAACTTCCTGTGACAACCGGAAGTGGTTAAAAACAGCCTAGAGCTATTGTCATTTAACCTGCACATAGTGAAAATCACTCAACTCAACCATCTGTCATTCAGTCAATTCTTAAGGTAGAGACTTCTTATTCAGGATTCTGTTTATGTCTACCCCAAAGACAACGTGTGTGGAGCAAGAGATTCCTGTGACAACCGGAAGTTGTTAAAAACAGCCTAGAGCTATTGTGATATAAAACGCACATAGTGAAAATCACGCAACTCAACCATCTGTCATTCAGTCAATTCTTTAGGTAGAGACTTCATATTCAGGATTCTGTTTATGTCTACCCCAAAGACAACGTGTGTTGAGTAAGAACTTCCTGTGACAACCGGAAGTGGTTAAAAACAGCCAAGAGCTATTGTCAAATGGCCAACCAGCAGAAAGTGAAAATCACGCAACTCAACCATCTGTCATTCAGTCAATTCTTAAGGTAGAGACTTCATATTCAGGATTCTGTTTATGTCTACCCCAAAGACAACGTGTGTTGAGTAAGAACTTCCTGTGACAACCGGAAGTGGTTAAAAACAGCCAAGAGCTATTGTCATTTAACCTGCACATAGTGAAAATCACGCAACTCAACCATCTGTCATTCAGTCAATTCTTAAGGTAGAGACTTCATATTCAGGATTCTGTTTATGTCTACCCCAAAGACAACGTGTGTGGAGCAAGAGATTCCTGTGACAACCGGAAGTTGTTAAAAACAGCCTAGAGCTTTTGTCATATGGCCAACCAGCAGATAGTGAAAATCACGCAACTCAACCATCTGTCATACAGTCAATTCTTAAGGTAGAGACTTCATATTCAGGATTCTGTTTATGTCTAGCCCAAAGACAACGTGTGTGGAGCAAGAGCTTCCTGTGACAACCGGAAGTGGTTAAAAACAGCCTAGAGCTATTGTCATATAAAACGCACATAGTGAAAATCACGCAACTCAACCATCTGTCATTCAGTCAATTCTTAAGGTAGAGACTTCATATTCAGGATTCTGTTTATGTCTACCCCAAAGACAACGTGTGTTGAGTAAGAACTTCCTGTGACAACCGGAAGTGGTTAAAAACAGCCTAGAGCTATTGTCATTTAACCTGCACATAGTGAAAATCACTCAACTCAACCATCTGTCATTCAGTCAATTCTTAAGGTAGAGACTTCTTATTCAGGATTCTGTTTATGTCTACCCCAAAGACAACGTGTGTGGAGCAAGAGATTCCTGTGACAACCGGAAGTGGTTAAAAACAGCCTAGAGCTTTTGTCATATGGCCAACCAGCAGAAAGTGAAAATCACGCAACTCAACCATCTGTCATTCAGTCAATTCTTAAGGTAGAGACTTCATATTCAGGATTCTGTTTATGTCTAGCCCAAAGACAACGTGTGTTGAGTAAGAACTTCCTGTGACAACGGGAAGTGGTTAAAAAAAGCCTAGAGCTATTGTCATTTAACCTGCACATAGTGAAAATCACGCAACTCAACCATTTGTTATTCAGTCAATTCTTAAGGTAGAGACTTCATATTCAGGATTATGTTTATGTCTACCCCAAAGACAACTTGTGTGGAGCAAGAGCTTCCTGTGACAACCGGAAGTTGTTAAAAACAGCCTAGAGCTATTGTCATATGGCCAACCAGCAGATAGTGAAAATCACGCAACTCAACCATCTGTTATTCAGTCAATTCTTAAGGTAGAGACTTCATATTCAGGATTCTGTTTATGTCTACCCCAAAGACAACGTGTGTGGAGCAAGAGCTATCTGTGACACCCGGAAGTGATTAAAAACAGCCTAGAGCTATTGTCATATAAAACGCACATAGTGAAAATCACGCATCTCAACCATCTGTTATTCAGTCAATTCTTAAGGTAGAGACTTCATATTCAGGATTCTGTTTATGTCTACCCCAAAGACAACGTGTGTGGAGCAAGAGCTTCCTGTGACAACCGGAAGTGGTTAAAAACAGCCTAGAGCTATTGTCATATAAAACGCACATAGTGAAAATCACGCAACTCAACCATCTGTCATTCAGTCAATTCTTAAGGTAGAGACTTCATATTCAGGATTATGTTTATGTCTACCCCAAAGACAACGTGTGTGGAGCAAGAGCTTCCTGTGACAACCGGAAGTTGTTAAAAACAGCCTAGAGCTATTGTCATATGGCCAACCAGCAGATAGTGAAAATCACGCAACTCAACCATCTGTTATTCAGTCAATTCTTAAGGTAGAGACTTCATATTCAGGATTCTGTTTATGTCTACCCCAAAGACAACGTGTGTGGAGCAAGAGCTATCTGTGACACCCGGAAGTGATTAAAAACAGCCTAGAGCTATTGTCATATAAAATGCACATAGTGAAAATCACGCAACTCAACCATCTGTTATTCAGTCAATTCTTAAGGTAGAGACTTCATATTCAGGATTCTGTTTATGTCTACCCCAAAGACAACGTGTGTGGAGCAAGAGCTTCCTGTGACAACCGGAAGTGGTTAAAAACAGCCTAGAGCTATTGTCATATAAAACGCACATAGTGAAAATCACGCAACTCAACCATCTGTCATTCAGTCAATTCTTAAAGTAGAGACTTCATATTCAGGATTCTGTTGATGTCTACCCCAAAGACAACGTGTGTTGAGTAAGAACTTCCTGTGACAACCGGAAGTGGTTAAAAACAGCCTAGAGCTATTGTCATTTAACCTGCACATAGTGAAAATCGCTCAACTCAACCATCTGTCATTCAGTCAATTCTTAAGGTAGAGACTTCTTATTCAGGATTCTGTTTATGTCTACCCCAAAGACAACGTGTGTTGAGTAAGAACTTCCTGTGACAACCGGAAGTGGTTAAAAACAGCCAAGAGCTATTGTCATTTAACCTGCACATAGTGAAAATCACGCAACTCAACCATCTGTCATTCAGTCAATTCTTAAGGTAGAGACTTCTTATTCAGGATTCTGTTTATGTCTACCCCAAAGACAACGTGTGTGGAGCAAGAGATTCCTGTGACAACCGGAAGTGGTTAAAAACAGCCTAGAGCTTTTGTCATATGGCCAACCAGCAGATAGTGATAATCACGCAACTCAACCATCTGTCATTCAGTCAATTCTTAAGGTAGAGACTTCATATTCAGGATTCTGTTTATGTCTAGCCCAAAGACAACGTGTGTGGAGCAAGAGCTTCCTGTGACAACCGGAAGTGGTTAAAAACAGCCTAGAGCTATTGTCATATAAAACGCACATAGTGAAAATCACGCAACTCAACCATCTGTCATTCAGTCAATTCTTAAGGTAGAGACTTCATATTCAGGATTCTGTTTATGTCTACCCCAAAGACAACGTGTGTTGAGTAAGAACTTCCTGTGACAACCGGAAGTTGTTAAAAACACCCAAGCGCTATTGTCATATGGCCAACCAGCAGAAAGTGAAAATCACGCAACTCAACCATCTGTCATTCAGTCAATTCTTAAGGTAGAGACTTCTTATTCAGGATTCTGTTTATGTCTACCCCAAAGACAACGTGTGTTGAGTAAGAACTTCCTGTGACAACCGGAAGTGGTTAAAAACAGCCAAGAGCTATTGTCATTTAACCTGCACATAGTGAAAATCACGCAACTCAACCATTTGTTATTCAGTCAATTCTTAAGGTAGAGACTTCATATTCAGGATTATGTTTATGTCTACCCCAAAGACAACGTGTGTGGAGCAAGAGCTTCCTGTGACAACCGGAAGTTGTTAAAAACAGCCTAGAGCTATTGTCATATGGCCAACCAGCAGATAGTGAAAATCACGCAACTCAACCATCTGTTATTCAGTCAATTCTTAAGGTAGAGACTTCATATTCAGGATTCTGTTTATGTCTACCCCAAAGACAACGTGTGTGGAGCAAGAGCTATCTGTGACACCCGGAAGTGATTAAAAACAGCCTAGAGCTATTGTCATATAAAACGCACATAGTGAAAATCACGCATCTCAACCATCTGTTATTCAGTCAATTCTTAAGGTAGAGACTTCATATTCAGGATTCTGTTTATGTCTACCCCAAAGACAACGTGTGTTGAGTAAGAACTTCCTGTGACAACCGGAAGTGGTTAAAAACAGCCAAGAGCTATTGTCAAATGGCCAACCAGCAGAAAGTGAAAATCACGCAACTCAACCATCTGTCATTCAGTCAATTCTTAAGGTAGAGACTTCTTATTCAGGATTCTGTTTATGTCTACCCCAAAGACGACGTGTGTTGAGTAAGAACTTCCTGTGACAACCGGAAGTGGTTAAAAACAGCCAAGAGCTATTGTCATTTAACCTGCACATAGTGAAAATCACGCAACTCAACCATCTGTCATTCAGTCAATTCTTAAGGTAGAGACTTCATATTCAGGATTCTGTTTATGTCTACCCCAAAGACAACGTGTGTGGAGCAAGAGATTCCTGTGACAACCGGAAGTGGTTAAAAACAGCCTAGAGCTTTTGTCATATGGCCAACCAGCAGAAAGTGAAAATCACGCAACTCAACCATCTGTCATTCAGTCAATTCTTAAGGTAGAGACTTCATATTCAGGATTCTGTTTATGTCTAGCCCAAAGACAACGTGTGTGGAGCAAGAGCTTCCTGTGACAACCGGAAGTGGTTAAAAACAGCCTAGAGCTATTGTCATATAAAACGCACATAGTGAAAATCACGCAACTCAACCATCTGTCATTCAGTCAATTCTTAAGGTAGAGACTTCATATTCAGGATTCTGTTTATGTCTACCCCAAAGAAAACGTGTGTTGAGTAAGAACTTCCTGTGACAACCGGAAGTGGTTAAAAAAAGCCTAGAGCTATTGTCATTTAACCTGCACATAGTGAAAATCACGCAACTCAACCATTTGTTATTCAGTCAATTCTTAAGGTAGAGACTTCATATTCAGGATTATGTTTATGTCTACCCCAAAGACAACTTGTGTGGAGCAAGAGCTTCCTGTGACAACCGGAAGTTGTTAAAAACAGCCTAGAGCTATTGTCATATGGCCAACCAGCAGATCGTGAAAATCACGCAACTCAACCATCTGTTATTCAGTCAATTCTTAAGGTAGAGACTTCATATTCAGGATTCTGTTTATGTCTACCCCAAAGACAACGTGTGTGGAGCAAGAGCTATCTGTGACACCCGGAAGTGATTAAAAACAGCCTAGAGCTATTGTCATATAAAACGCACATAGTGAAAATCACGCATCTCAACCATCTGTTATTCAGTCAATTCTTAAGGTAGAGACTTCATATTCAGGATTCTGTTTATGTCTACCCCAAAGACAACGTGTGTGGAGAAAGAGCTTCCTGTGACAACCGGAAGTGGTTAAAAACAGCCTAGAGCTATTGTCATATAAAACGCACATAGTGAAAATCACGCAACTCAACCATCTGTCATTCAGTCAATTCTTAAGGTAGAGACTTCATATTCAGGATTATGTTTATGTCTACCCCAAAGACAACGTGTGTGGAGCAAGAGCTTCCTGTGACAACCGGAAGTTGTTAAAAACAGCCTAGAGCTATTGTCATATGGCCAACCAGCAGATAGTGAAAATCACGCAACTCAACCATCTGTTATTCAGTCAATTCTTAAGGTAGAGACTTCATATTCAGGATTCTGTTTATGTCTACCCCAAAGACAACGTGTGTGGAGCAAGAGCTATCTGTGACACCCGGAAGTGATTAAAAACAGCCTAGAGCTATTGTCATATAAAATGCACATAGTGAAAATCACGCAACTCAACCATCTGTTATTCAGTCAATTCTTAAGGTAGAGACTTCATATTCAGGATTCTGTTTATGTCTACCCCAAAGACAACGTGTGTGGAGCAAGAGCTTCCTGTGACAACCGGAAGTGGTTAAAAACAGCCTAGAGCTATTGTCATATAAAACGCACATAGTGAAAATCACGCAACTCAACCATCTGTCATTCAGTCAATTCTTAAAGTAGAGACTTCATATTCAGGATTCTGTTGATGTCTACCCCAAAGACAACGTGTGTTGAGTAAGAACTTCCTGTGACAACCGGAAGTGGTTAAAAACAGCCTAGAGCTATTGTCATTTAACCTGCACATAGTGAAAATCGCTCAACTCAACCATCTGTCATTCAGTCAATTCTTAAGGTAGAGACTTCTTATTCAGGATTCTGTTTATGTCTACCCCAAAGACAACGTGTGTTGAGTAAGAACTTCCTGTGACAACCGGAAGTTGTTAAAAACACCCAAGAGCTATTGTCATATGGCCAACCAGCAGAAAGTGAAAATCATGCAACTCAACCATCTGTCATTCAGTCAATTCTTAAGGTAGAGACTTCTTATTCAGGATTCTGTTTATGTCTACCCCAAAGACAACGTGTGTTGAGTAAGAACTTCCTGTGACAACCGGAAGTGGTTAAAAACAGCCAAGAGCTATTGTCATTTAACCTGCACATAGTGAAAATCACGCAACTCAACCATCTGTCATTCAGTCAATTCTTAAGGTAGAGACTTCATATTCAGGATTCTGTTTATGTCTACCCCAAAGACAACGTGTGTGGAGCAAGAGATTCCTGTGACAACCGGAAGTGGTTAAAAACAGCCTAGAGCTTTTGTCATATGGCCAACCAGCAGATAGTGATAATCACGCAACTCAACCATCTGTCATTCAGTCAATTCTTAAGGTAGAGACTTCATATTCAGGATTCTGTTTATGTCTAGCCCAAAGACAACGTGTGTGGAGCAAGAGCTTCCTGTGACAACCGGAAGTGGTTAAAAACAGCCTAGAGCTATTGTCATATAAAACGCACATAGTGAAAATCACGCAACTCAACCATCTGTCATTCAGTCAATTCTTAAGGTAGAGACTTCATATTCAGGATTCTGTTTATGTCTACCCCAAAGACAACGTGTGTTGAGTAAGAACTTCCTGTGACAACCGGAAGTGGTTAAAAACAGCCTAGAGCTATTGTCATTTAACCTGCACATAGTGAAAATCACTCAACTCAACCATCTGTCATTCAGTCAATTCTTAAGGTAGAGACTTCTTATTCAGGATTCTGTTTATGTCTACCCCAAAGACAACGTGTGTGGAGCAAGAGATTCCTGTGACAACCGGAAGTTGTTAAAAACAGCCTAGAGCTATTGTGATATAAAACGCACATAGTGAAAATCACGCAACTCAACCATCTGTCATTCAGTCAATTCTTTAGGTAGAGACTTCATATTCAGGATTCTGTTTATGTCTACCCCAAAGACAACGTGTGTTGAGTAAGAACTTCCTGTGACAACCGGAAGTGGTTAAAAACAGCCAAGAGCTATTGTCAAATGGCCAACCAGCAGAAAGTGAAAATCACGCAACTCAACCATCTGTCATTCAGTCAATTCTTAAGGTAGAGACTTCATATTCAGGATTCTGTTTATGTCTACCCCAAAGACAACGTGTGTTGAGTAAGAACTTCCTGTGACAACCGGAAGTGGTTAAAAACAGCCTAGAGCTATTGTCATTTAACCTGCACATAGTGAAAATCACTCAACTCAACCATCTGTCATTCAGTCAATTCTTAAGGTAGAGACTTCTTATTCAGGATTCTGTTTATGTCTACCCCAAAGACAACGTGTGTGGAGCAAGAGATTCCTGTGACAACCGGAAGTTGTTAAAAACAGCCTAGAGCTATTGTGATATAAAACGCACATAGTGAAAATCACGCAACTCAACCATCTGTCATTCAGTCAATTCTTTAGGTAGAGACTTCATATTCAGGATTCTGTTTATGTCTACCCCAAAGACAACGTGTGTTGAGTAAGAACTTCCTGTGACAACCGGAAGTGGTTAAAAACAGCCAAGAGCTATTGTCAAATGGCCAACCAGCAGAAAGTGAAAATCACGCAACTCAACCATCTGTCATTCAGTCAATTCTTAAGGTAGAGACTTCTTATTCAGGATTCTGTTTATGTCTACCCCAAAGACAACGTGTGTTGAGTAAGAACTTCCTGTGACAACCGGAAGTGGTTAAAAACAGCCAAGAGCTATTGTCATTTAACCTGCACATAGTGAAAATCACGCAACTCAACCATCTGTCATTCAGTCAATTCTTAAGGTAGAGACTTCATATTCAGGATTCTGTTTATGTCTACCCCAAAGACAACGTGTGTGGAGCAAGAGATTCCTGTGACAACCGGAAGTGGTTAAAAACAGCCTAGAGCTTTTGTCATATGGCCAACCAGCAGATAGTGATAATCACGCAACTCAACCATCTGTCATTCAGTCAATTCTTAAGGTAGAGACTTCATATTCAGGATTCTGTTTATGTCTAGCCCAAAGACAACGTGTGTGGAGCAAGAGCTTCCTGTGACAACCGGAAGTGGTTAAAAACAGCCTAGAGCTATTGTCATATAAAACGCACATAGTGAAAATCACGCAACTCAACCATCTGTCATTCAGTCAATTCTTAAGGTAGAGACTTCATATTCAGGATTCTGTTTATGTCTACCCCAAAGACAACGTGTGTTGAGTAAGAACTTCCTGTGACAACCGGAAGTGGTTAAAAACAGCCTAGAGCTATTGTCATTTAACCTGCACATAGTGAAAATCACTCAACTCAACCATCTGTCATTCAGTCAATTCTTAAGGTAGAGACTTCTTATTCAGGATTCTGTTTATGTCTACCCCAAAGACAACGTGTGTGGAGCAAGAGATTCCTGTGACAACCGGAAGTTGTTAAAAACAGCCTAGAGCTATTGTGATATAAAACGCACATAGTGAAAATCACGCAACTCAACCATCTGTCATTCAGTCAATTCTTTAGGTAGAGACTTCATATTCAGGATTCTGTTTATGTCTACCCCAAAGACAACGTGTGTTGAGTAAGAACTTCCTGTGACAACCGGAAGTGGTTAAAAACAGCCAAGAGCTATTGTCAAATGGCCAACCAGCAGAAAGTGAAAATCACGCAACTCAACCATCTGTCATTCAGTCAATTCTTAAGGTAGAGACTTCATATTCAGGATTCTGTTTATGTCTACCCCAAAGACAACGTGTGTTGAGTAAGAACTTCCTGTGACAACCGGAAGTGGTTAAAAACAGCCTAGAGCTATTGTCATTTAACCTGCACATAGTGAAAATCACTCAACTCAACCATCTGTCATTCAGTCAATTCTTAAGGTAGAGACTTCTTATTCAGGATTCTGTTTATGTCTACCCCAAAGACAACGTGTGTGGAGCAAGAGATTCCTGTGACAACCGGAAGTTGTTAAAAACAGCCTAGAGCTATTGTGATATAAAACGCACATAGTGAAAATCACGCAACTCAACCATCTGTCATTCAGTCAATTCTTTAGGTAGAGACTTCATATTCAGGATTCTGTTTATGTCTACCCCAAAGACAACGTGTGTTGAGTAAGAACTTCCTGTGACAACCGGAAGTGGTTAAAAACAGCCAAGAGCTATTGTCAAATGGCCAACCAGCAGAAAGTGAAAATCACGCAACTCAACCATCTGTCATTCAGTCAATTCTTAAGGTAGAGACTTCTTATTCAGGATTCTGTTTATGTCTACCCCAAAGACAACGTGTGTTGAGTAAGAACTTCCTGTGACAACCGGAAGTGGTTAAAAACAGCCAAGAGCTATTGTCATTTAACCTGCACATAGTGAAAATCACGCAACTCAACCATCTGTCATTCAGTCAATTCTTAAGGTAGAGACTTCATATTCAGGACTCTGTTTATGTCTACCCCAAAGACAACGTGTGTGGAGCAAGAGATTCCTGTGACAACCGGAAGTTGTTAAAAACAGCCTAGAGCTTTTGTCATATGGCCAACCAGCAGATAGTGAAAATCACGCAACTCAACCATCTGTCATTCAGTCAATTCTTAAGGTAGAGACTTCATATTCAGGATTCTGTTTATGTCTACCCCAAAGACAACGTGTGTGGAGCAAGAGCTTCCTGTGACAACCGGAAGTGGTTAAAAACAGCCTAGAGCTATTGTCATATAAAACGCACATAGTGAAAATCACGCAACTCAACCATCTGTCATTCAGTCAATTCTTAAGGTAGAGACTTCATATTCAGGATTATGTTTATGTCTACCCCAAAGACAACGTGTGTGGAGCAAGAGCTTCCTGTGACAACCGGAAGTTGTTAAAAACAGCCTAGAGCTATTGTCATATGGCCAACCAGCAGATAGTGAAAATCACGCAACTCAACCATCTGTTATTCAGTCAATTCTTAAGGTAGAGACTTCATATTCAGGATTCTGTTTATGTCTAGCCCAAAGACAACGTGTGTGGAGCAAGAGCTATCTGTGACACCCGGAAGTGATTAAAAACAGCCTAGAGCTATTGTCATATAAAATGCACATAGTGAAAATCACGCAACTCAACCATCTGTTATTCAGTCAATTCTTAAGGTAGAGACTTCATATTCAGGATTCTGTTTATGTCTACCCCAAAGACAACGTGTGTGGAGCAAGAGCTTCCTGTGACAACCGGAAGTGGTTAAAAACAGCCTAGAGCTATTGTCATATAAAACGCACATAGTGAAAATCACGCAACTCAACCATCTGTCATTCAGTCAATTCTTAAAGTAGAGACTTCATATTCAGGATTCTGTTGATGTCTACCCCAAAGACAACGTGTGTTGAGTAAGAACTTCCTGTGACAACCGGAAGTGGTTAAAAACAGCCTAGAGCTATTGTCATTTAACCTGCACATAGTGAAAATCGCTCAACTCAACCATCTGTCATTCAGTCAATTCTTAAGGTAGGGACTTCTTATTCAGGATTCTGTTTATGTCTACCCCAAAGACAACGTGTGTTGAGTAAGAACTTCCTGTGACAACCGGAAGTTGTTAAAAACACCCAAGAGCTATTGTCATATGGCCAACCAGCAGAAAGTGAAAATCATGCAACTCAACCATCTGTCATTCAGTCAATTCTTAAGGTAGAGACTTCTTATTCAGGATTCTGTTTATGTCTACCCCAAAGACAACGTGTGTTGAGTAAGAACTTCCTGTGACAACCGGAAGTGGTTAAAAACAGCCAAGAGCTATTGTCATTTAACCTGCACATAGTGAAAATCACGCAACTCAACCATCTGTCATTCAGTCAATTCTTAAGGTAGAGACTTCATATTCAGGATTCTGTTTATGTCTACCCCAAAGACAACGTGTGTGGAGCAAGAGATTCCTGTGACAACCGGAAGTTGTTAAAAACAGCCTAGAGCTATTGTGATATAAAACGCACATAGTGAAAATCACGCAACTCAACCATCTGTCATTCAGTCAATTCTTTAGGTAGAGACTTCATATTCAGGATTCTGTTTATGTCTACCCCAAAGACAACGTGTGTTGAGTAAGAACTTCCTGTGACAACCGGAAGTGGTTAAAAACAGCCAAGAGCTATTGTCAAATGGCCAACCAGCAGAAAGTGAAAATCACGCAACTCAACCATCTGTCATTCAGTCAATTCTTAAGGTAGAGACTTCATATTCAGGATTCTGTTTATGTCTACCCCAAAGACAACGTGTGTGGAGCAAGAGATTCCTGTGACAACCGGAAGTTGTTAAAAACAGCCTAGAGCTTTTGTCATATGGCCAACCAGCAGATAGTGAAAATCACGCAACTCAACCATCTGTCATTCAGTCAATTCTTAAGGTAGAGACTTCATATTCAGGATTCTGTTTATGTCTAGCCCAAAGACAACGTGTGTGGAGCAAGAGCTTCCTGTGACAACCGGAAGTGGTTAAAAACAGCCTAGAGCTATTGTCATATAAAACGCACATAGTGAAAATCACGCAACTCAACCATCTGTCATTCAGTCAATTCTTAAGGTAGAGACTTCATATTCAGGATTCTGTTTATGTCTACCCCAAAGACAACGTGTGTTGAGTAAGAACTTCCTGTGACAACCGGAAGTGGTTAAAAACAGCCTAGAGCTATTGTCATTTAACCTGCACATAGTGAAAATCACTCAACTCAACCATCTGTCATTCAGTCAATTCTTAAGGTAGAGACTTCTTATTCAGGATTCTGTTTATGTCTACCCCAAAGACAACGTGTGTGGAGCAAGAGCTTCCTGTGACAACCGGAAGTGGTTAAAAACAGCCTAGAGCTATTGTCATATAAAACGCACATAGTGAAAATCACGCAACTCAACCATCTGTCATTCAGTCAATTCTTAAGGTAGAGACTTCATATTCAGGATTATGTTTATGTCTACCCCAAAGACAACGTGTGTGGAGCAAGAGCTTCCTGTGACAACCGGAAGTTGTTAAAAACAGCCTAGAGCTATTGTCATATGGCCAACCAGCAGATAGTGAAAATCACGCAACTCAACCATCTGTTATTCAGTCAATTCTTAAGGTAGAGACTTCATATTCAGGATTCTGTTTATGTCTACCCCAAAGACAACGTGTGTGGAGCAAGAGCTATCTGTGACGCCCGGAAGTGATTAAAAACAGCCTAGAGCTATTGTCATATAAAATGCACATAGTGAAAATCACGCAACTCAACCATCTGTTATTCAGTCAATTCTTAAGGTAGAGACTTCATATTCAGGATTCTGTTTATGTCTACCCCAAAGACAACGTGTGTGGAGCAAGAGCTTCCTGTGACAACCGGAAGTGGTTAAAAACAGCCTAGAGCTATTGTCATATAAAACGCACATAGTGAAAATCACGCAACTCAACCATCTGTCATTCAGTCAATTCTTAAAGTAGAGACTTCATATTCAGGATTCTGTTGATGTCTACCCCAAAGACAACGTGTGTTGAGTAAGAACTTCCTGTGACAACCGGAAGTGGTTAAAAACAGCCTAGAGCTATTGTCATTTAACCTGCACATAGTGAAAATCGCTCAACTCAACCATCTGTCATTCAGTCAATTCTTAAGGTAGAGACTTCTTATTCAGGATTCTGTTTATGTCTACCCCAAAGACAACGTGTGTTGAGTAAGAACTTCCTGTGACAACCGGAAGTTGTTAAAAACACCCAAGAGCTATTGTCATATGGCCAACCAGCAGAAAGTGAAAATCATGCAACTCAACCATCTGTCATTCAGTCAATTCTTAAGGTAGAGACTTCTTATTCAGGATTCTGTTTATGTCTACCCCAAAGACAACGTGTGTTGAGTAAGAACTTCCTGTGACAACCGGAAGTGGTTAAAAACAGCCAAGAGCTATTGTCATTTAACCTGCACATAGTGAAAATCACGCAACTCAACCATCTGTCATTCAGTCAATTCTTAAGGTAGAGACTTCATATTCAGGATTCTGTTTATGTCTACCCCAAAGACAACGTGTGTGGAGCAAGAGATTCCTGTGACAACCGGAAGTGGTTAAAAACAGCCTAGAGCTTTTGTCATATGGCCAACCAGCAGATAGTGATAATCACGCAACTCAACCATCTGTCATTCAGTCAATTCTTAAGGTAGAGACTTCATATTCAGGATTCTGTTTATGTCTAGCCCAAAGACAACGTGTGTGGAGCAAGAGCTTCCTGTGACAACCGGAAGTGGTTAAAAACAGCCTAGAGCTATTGTCATATAAAACGCACATAGTGAAAATCACGCAACTCAACCATCTGTCATTCAGTCAATTCTTAAGGTAGAGACTTCATATTCAGGATTCTGTTTATGTCTACCCCAAAGACAACGTGTGTTGAGTAAGAACTTCCTGTGACACCCGGAAGTGGTTAAAAACAGCCTAGAGCTATTGTCATTTAACCTGCACATAGTGAAAATCACTCAACTCAACCATCTGTCATTCAGTCAATTCTTAAGGTAGAGACTTCTTATTCAGGATTCTGTTTATGTCTACCCCAAAGACAACGTGTGTGGAGCAAGAGATTCCTGTGACAACCGGAAGTTGTTAAAAACAGCCTAGAGCTATTGTGATATAAAACGCACATAGTGAAAATCACGCAACTCAACCATCTGTCATTCAGTCAATTCTTTAGGTAGAGACTTCATATTCAGGATTCTGTTTATGTCTACCCCAAAGACAACGTGTGTTGAGTAAGAACTTCCTGTGACAACCGGAAGTGGTTAAAAACAGCCAAGAGCTATTGTCAAATGGCCAACCAGCAGAAAGTGAAAATCACGCAACTCAACCATCTGTCATTCAGTCAATTCTTAAGGTAGAGACTTCTTATTCAGGATTCTGTTTATGTCTACCCCAAAGACAACGTGTGTTGAGTAAGAACTTCCTGTGACAACCGGAAGTGGTTAAAAACAGCCAAGAGCTATTGTCATTTAACCTGCACATAGTGAAAATCACGCAACTCAACCATCTGTCATTCAGTCAATTCTTAAGGTAGAGACTTCATATTCAGGATTCTGTTTATGTCTACCCCAAAGACAACGTGTGTGGAGCAAGAGATTCCTGTGACAACCGGAAGTTGTTAAAAACAGCCTAGAGCTTTTGTCATATGGCCAACCAGCAGATAGTGAAAATCACGCAACTCAACCATCTGTCATTCAGTCAATTCTTAAGGTAGAGACTTCATATTCAGGATTCTGTTTATGTCTAGCCCAAAGACAACGTGTGTGGAGCAAGAGCTTCCTGTGACAACCGGAAGTGGTTAAAAACAGCCTAGAGCTATTGTCATATAAAACGCACATAGTGAAAATCACGCAACTCAACCATCTGTCATTCAGTCAATTCTTAAGGTAGAGACTTCATATTCAGGATTCTGTTTATGTCTACCCCAAAGACAACGTGTGTTGAGTAAGAACTTCCTGTGACAACCGGAAGTGGTTAAAAACAGCCTAGAGCTATTGTCATTTAACCTGCACATAGTGAAAATCACTCAACTCAACCATCTGTCATTCAGTCAATTCTTAAGGTAGAGACTTCTTATTCAGGATTCTGTTTATGTCTACCCCAAAGACAACGTGTGTGGAGCAAGAGCTTCCTGTGACAACCGGAAGTGGTTAAAAACAGCCTAGAGCTATTGTCATATAAAACGCACATAGTGAAAATCACGCAACTCAACCATCTGTCATTCAGTCAATTCTTAAGGTAGAGACTTCATATTCAGGATTATGTTTATGTCTACCCCAAAGACAACGTGTGTGGAGCAAGAGCTTCCTGTGACAACCGGAAGTTGTTAAAAACAGCCTAGAGCTATTGTCATATGGCCAACCAGCAGATAGTGAAAATCACGCAACTCAACCATCTGTTATTCAGTCAATTCTTAAGGTAGAGACTTCATATTCAGGATTCTGTTTATGTCTACCCCAAAGACAACGTGTGTGGAGCAAGAGCTATCTGTGACGCCCGGAAGTGATTAAAAACAGCCTAGAGCTATTGTCATATAAAATGCACATAGTGAAAATCACGCAACTCAACCATCTGTTATTCAGTCAATTCTTAAGGTAGAGACTTCATATTCAGGATTCTGTTTATGTCTACCCCAAAGACAACGTGTGTGGAGCAAGAGCTTCCTGTGACAACCGGAAGTGGTTAAAAACAGCCTAGAGCTATTGTCATATAAAACGCACATAGTGAAAATCACGCAACTCAACCATCTGTCATTCAGTCAATTCTTAAAGTAGAGACTTCATATTCAGGATTCTGTTGATGTCTACCCCAAAGACAACGTGTGTTGAGTAAGAACTTCCTGTGACAACCGGAAGTGGTTAAAAACAGCCTAGAGCTATTGTCATTTAACCTGCACATAGTGAAAATCGCTCAACTCAACCATCTGTCATTCAGTCAATTCTTAAGGTAGAGACTTCTTATTCAGGATTCTGTTTATGTCTACCCCAAAGACAACGTGTGTTGAGTAAGAACTTCCTGTGACAACCGGAAGTTGTTAAAAACACCCAAGAGCTATTGTCATATGGCCAACCAGCAGAAAGTGAAAATCATGCAACTCAACCATCTGTCATTCAGTCAATTCTTAAGGTAGAGACTTCTTATTCAGGATTCTGTTTATGTCTACCCCAAAGACAACGTGTGTTGAGTAAGAACTTCCTGTGACAACCGGAAGTGGTTAAAAACAGCCAAGAGCTATTGTCATTTAACCTGCACATAGTGAAAATCACGCAACTCAACCATCTGTCATTCAGTCAATTCTTAAGGTAGAGACTTCATATTCAGGATTCTGTTTATGTCTAGCCCAAAGACAACGTGTGTGGAGCAAGAGCTTCCTGTGACAACCGGAAGTGGTTAAAAACAGCCTAGAGCTTTTGTCATATGGCCAACCAGCAGATAGTGATAATCACGCAACTCAACCATCTGTCATTCAGTCAATTCTTAAGGTAGAGACTTCATATTCAGGATTCTGTTTATGTCTACCCCAAAGACAACGTGTGTGGAGCAAGAGCTTCCTGTGACAACCGGAAGTGGTTAAAAACAGCCTAGAGCTATTGTCATATAAAACGCACATAGTGAAAATCACGCAACTCAACCATCTGTCATTCAGTCAATTCTTAAGGTAGAGACTTCATATTCAGGATTCTGTTTATGTCTACCCCAAAGACAACGTGTGTTGAGTAAGAACTTCCTGTGACACCCGGAAGTGGTTAAAAACAGCCTAGAGCTATTGTCATTTAACCTGCACATAGTGAAAATCACTCAACTCAACCATCTGTCATTCAGTCAATTCTTAAGGTAGAGACTTCTTATTCAGGATTCTGTTTATGTCTACCCCAAAGACAACGTGTGTGGAGCAAGAGATTCCTGTGACAACCGGAAGTTGTTAAAAACAGCCTAGAGCTATTGTGATATAAAACGCACATAGTGAAAATCACGCAACTCAACCATCTGTCATTCAGTCAATTCTTTAGGTAGAGACTTCATATTCAGGATTCTGTTTATGTCTACCCCAAAGACAACGTGTGTTGAGTAAGAACTTCCTGTGACAACCGGAAGTGGTTAAAAACAGCCAAGAGCTATTGTCAAATGGCCAACCAGCAGAAAGTGAAAATCACGCAACTCAACCATCTGTCATTCAGTCAATTCTTAAGGTAGAGACTTCTTATTCAGGATTCTGTTTATGTCTACCCCAAAGACAACGTGTGTTGAGTAAGAACTTCCTGTGACAACCGGAAGTGGTTAAAAACAGCCAAGAGCTATTGTCATTTAACCTGCACATAGTGAAAATCACGCAACTCAACCATCTGTCATTCAGTCAATTCTTAAGGTAGAGACTTCATATTCAGGATTCTGTTTATGTCTACCCCAAAGACAACGTGTGTGGAGCAAGAGATTCCTGTGACAACCGGAAGTTGTTAAAAACAGCCTAGAGCTTTTGTCATATGGCCAACCAGCAGATAGTGAAAATCACGCAACTCAACCATCTGTCATTCAGTCAATTCTTAAGGTAGAGACTTCATATTCAGGATTCTGTTTATGTCTAGCCCAAAGACAACGTGTGTGGAGCAAGAGCTTCCTGTGACAACCGGAAGTGGTTAAAAACAGCCTAGAGCTATTGTCATATAAAACGCACATAGTGAAAATCACGCAACTCAACCATCTGTCATTCAGTCAATTCTTAAGGTAGAGACTTCATATTCAGGATTCTGTTTATGTCTAGCCCAAAGACAACGTGTGTGGAGCAAGAGCTTCCTGTGACAACCGGAAGTGGTTAAAAACAGCCTAGAGCTATTGTCATATAAAACGCACATAGTGAAAATCACGCAACTCAACCATCTGTCATTCAGTCAATTCTTAAGGTAGAGACTTCATATTCAGGATTCTGTTTATGTCTACCCCAAAGACAACGTGTGTTGAGTAAGAACTTCCTGTGACAACCGGAAGTGGTTAAAAACAGCCTAGAGCTATTGTCATTTAACCTGCACATAGTGAAAATCACTCAACTCAACCATCTGTCATTCAGTCAATTCTTAAGGTAGAGACTTCTTATTCAGGATTCTGTTTATGTCTACCCCAAAGACAACGTGTGTGGAGCAAGAGCTTCCTGTGACAACCGGAAGTGGTTAAAAACAGCCTAGAGCTATTGTCATATAAAACGCACATAGTGAAAATCACGCAACTCAACCATCTGTCATTCAGTCAATTCTTAAGGTAGAGACTTCATATTCAGGATTATGTTTATGTCTACCCCAAAGACAACGTGTGTGGAGCAAGAGCTTCCTGTGACAACCGGAAGTTGTTAAAAACAGCCTAGAGCTATTGTCATATGGCCAACCAGCAGATAGTGAAAATCACGCAACTCAACCATCTGTTATTCAGTCAATTCTTAAGGTAGAGACTTCATATTCAGGATTCTGTTTATGTCTACCCCAAAGACAACGTGTGTGGAGCAAGAGCTATCTGTGACGCCCGGAAGTGATTAAAAACAGCCTAGAGCTATTGTCATATAAAATGCACATAGTGAAAATCACGCAACTCAACCATCTGTTATTCAGTCAATTCTTAAGGTAGAGACTTCATATTCAGGATTCTGTTTATGTCTACCCCAAAGACAACGTGTGTGGAGCAAGAGCTTCCTGTGACAACCGGAAGTGGTTAAAAACAGCCTAGAGCTATTGTCATATAAAACGCACATAGTGAAAATCACGCAACTCAACCATCTGTCATTCAGTCAATTCTTAAAGTAGAGACTTCATATTCAGGATTCTGTTGATGTCTACCCCAAAGACAACGTGTGTTGAGTAAGAACTTCCTGTGACAACCGGAAGTGGTTAAAAACAGCCTAGAGCTATTGTCATTTAACCTGCACATAGTGAAAATCGCTCAACTCAACCATCTGTCATTCAGTCAATTCTTAAGGTAGAGACTTCTTATTCAGGATTCTGTTTATGTCTACCCCAAAGACAACGTGTGTTGAGTAAGAACTTCCTGTGACAACCGGAAGTTGTTAAAAACACCCAAGAGCTATTGTCATATGGCCAACCAGCAGAAAGTGAAAATCATGCAACTCAACCATCTGTCATTCAGTCAATTCTTAAGGTAGAGACTTCTTATTCAGGATTCTGTTTATGTCTACCCCAAAGACAACGTGTGTTGAGTAAGAACTTCCTGTGACAACCGGAAGTGGTTAAAAACAGCCAAGAGCTATTGTCATTTAACCTGCACATAGTGAAAATCACGCAACTCAACCATCTGTCATTCAGTCAATTCTTAAGGTAGAGACTTCATATTCAGGATTCTGTTTATGTCTAGCCCAAAGACAACGTGTGTGGAGCAAGAGCTTCCTGTGACAACCGGAAGTGGTTAAAAACAGCCTAGAGCTTTTGTCATATGGCCAACCAGCAGATAGTGATAATCACGCAACTCAACCATCTGTCATTCAGTCAATTCTTAAGGTAGAGACTTCATATTCAGGATTCTGTTTATGTCTACCCCAAAGACAACGTGTGTGGAGCAAGAGCTTCCTGTGACAACCGGAAGTGGTTAAAAACAGCCTAGAGCTATTGTCATATAAAACGCACATAGTGAAAATCACGCAACTCAACCATCTGTCATTCAGTCAATTCTTAAGGTAGAGACTTCATATTCAGGATTCTGTTTATGTCTACCCCAAAGACAACGTGTGTTGAGTAAGAACTTCCTGTGACACCCGGAAGTGGTTAAAAACAGCCTAGAGCTATTGTCATTTAACCTGCACATAGTGAAAATCACTCAACTCAACCATCTGTCATTCAGTCAATTCTTAAGGTAGAGACTTCTTATTCAGGATTCTGTTTATGTCTACCCCAAAGACAACGTGTGTGGAGCAAGAGATTCCTGTGACAACCGGAAGTTGTTAAAAACAGCCTAGAGCTATTGTGATATAAAACGCACATAGTGAAAATCACGCAACTCAACCATCTGTCATTCAGTCAATTCTTTAGGTAGAGACTTCATATTCAGGATTCTGTTTATGTCTACCCCAAAGACAACGTGTGTTGAGTAAGAACTTCCTGTGACAACCGGAAGTGGTTAAAAACAGCCAAGAGCTATTGTCAAATGGCCAACCAGCAGAAAGTGAAAATCACGCAACTCAACCATCTGTCATTCAGTCAATTCTTAAGGTAGAGACTTCTTATTCAGGATTCTGTTTATGTCTACCCCAAAGACAACGTGTGTTGAGTAAGAACTTCCTGTGACAACCGGAAGTGGTTAAAAACAGCCAAGAGCTATTGTCATTTAACCTGCACATAGTGAAAATCACGCAACTCAACCATCTGTCATTCAGTCAATTCTTAAGGTAGAGACTTCATATTCAGGATTCTGTTTATGTCTACCCCAAAGACAACGTGTGTGGAGCAAGAGATTCCTGTGACAACCGGAAGTTGTTAAAAACAGCCTAGAGCTTTTGTCATATGGCCAACCAGCAGATAGTGAAAATCACGCAACTCAACCATCTGTCATTCAGTCAATTCTTAAGGTAGAGACTTCATATTCAGGATTCTGTTTATGTCTAGCCCAAAGACAACGTGTGTGGAGCAAGAGCTTCCTGTGACAACCGGAAGTGGTTAAAAACAGCCTAGAGCTATTGTCATATAAAACGCACATAGTGAAAATCACGCAACTCAACCATCTGTCATTCAGTCAATTCTTAAGGTAGAGACTTCATATTCAGGATTCTGTTTATGTCTACCCCAAAGACAACGTGTGTTGAGTAAGAACTTCCTGTGACAACCGGAAGTGGTTAAAAACAGCCTAGAGCTATTGTCATTTAACCTGCACATAGTGAAAATCACTCAACTCAACCATCTGTCATTCAGTCAATTCTTAAGGTAGAGACTTCTTATTCAGGATTCTGTTTATGTCTACCCCAAAGACAACGTGTGTGGAGCAAGAGCTTCCTGTGACAACCGGAAGTGGTTAAAAACAGCCTAGAGCTATTGTCATATAAAACGCACATAGTGAAAATCACGCAACTCAACCATCTGTCATTCAGTCAATTCTTAAGGTAGAGACTTCATATTCAGGATTATGTTTATGTCTACCCCAAAGACAACGTGTGTGGAGCAAGAGCTTCCTGTGACAACCGGAAGTTGTTAAAAACAGCCTAGAGCTATTGTCATATGGCCAACCAGCAGATAGTGAAAATCACGCAACTCAACCATCTGTTATTCAGTCAATTCTTAAGGTAGAGACTTCATATTCAGGATTCTGTTTATGTCTACCCCAAAGACAACGTGTGTGGAGCAAGAGCTATCTGTGACGCCCGGAAGTGATTAAAAACAGCCTAGAGCTATTGTCATATAAAATGCACATAGTGAAAATCACGCAACTCAACCATCTGTTATTCAGTCAATTCTTAAGGTAGAGACTTCATATTCAGGATTCTGTTTATGTCTACCCCAAAGACAACGTGTGTGGAGCAAGAGCTTCCTGTGACAACCGGAAGTGGTTAAAAACAGCCTAGAGCTATTGTCATATAAAACGCACATAGTGAAAATCACGCAACTCAACCATCTGTCATTCAGTCAATTCTTAAAGTAGAGACTTCATATTCAGGATTCTGTTGATGTCTACCCCAAAGACAACGTGTGTTGAGTAAGAACTTCCTGTGACAACCGGAAGTGGTTAAAAACAGCCTAGAGCTATTGTCATTTAACCTGCACATAGTGAAAATCGCTCAACTCAACCATCTGTCATTCAGTCAATTCTTAAGGTAGAGACTTCTTATTCAGGATTCTGTTTATGTCTACCCCAAAGACAACGTGTGTTGAGTAAGAACTTCCTGTGACAACCGGAAGTTGTTAAAAACACCCAAGAGCTATTGTCATATGGCCAACCAGCAGAAAGTGAAAATCATGCAACTCAACCATCTGTCATTCAGTCAATTCTTAAGGTAGAGACTTCTTATTCAGGATTCTGTTTATGTCTACCCCAAAGACAACGTGTGTTGAGTAAGAACTTCCTGTGACAACCGGAAGTGGTTAAAAACAGCCAAGAGCTATTGTCATTTAACCTGCACATAGTGAAAATCACGCAACTCAACCATCTGTCATTCAGTCAATTCTTAAGGTAGAGACTTCATATTCAGGATTCTGTTTATGTCTACCCCAAAGACAACGTGTGTGGAGCAAGAGATTCCTGTGACAACCGGAAGTGGTTAAAAACAGCCTAGAGCTTTTGTCATATGGCCAACCAGCAGATAGTGATAATCACGCAACTCAACCATCTGTCATTCAGTCAATTCTTAAGGTAGAGACTTCATATTCAGGATTCTGTTTATGTCTAGCCCAAAGACAACGTGTGTGGAGCAAGAGCTTCCTGTGACAACCGGAAGTGGTTAAAAACAGCCTAGAGCTATTGTCATATAAAACGCACATAGTGAAAATCACGCAACTCAACCATCTGTCATTCAGTCAATTCTTAAGGTAGAGACTTCATATTCAGGATTCTGTTTATGTCTACCCCAAAGACAACGTGTGTTGAGTAAGAACTTCCTGTGACAACCGGAAGTGGTTAAAAACAGCCTAGAGCTATTGTCATATAAAACGCACATAGTGAAAATCACGCAACTCAACCATCTGTCATTCAGTCAATTCTTAAGGTAGAGACTTCATATTCAGGATTATGTTTATGTCTACCCCAAAGACAACGTGTGTTGAGTAAGAACTTCCTGTGACAACCGGAAGTGGTTAAAAACAGCCTAGAGCTATTGTCATTTAACCTGCACATAGTGAAAATCACTCAACTCAACCATCTGTCATTCAGTCAATTCTTAAGGTAGAGACTTCTTATTCAGGATTCTGTTTATGTCTACCCCAAAGACAACGTGTGTGGAGCAAGAGCTTCCTGTGACAACCGGAAGTGGTTAAAAACAGCCTAGAGCTATTGTCATATAAAACGCACATAGTGAAAATCACGCAACTCAACCATCTGTCATTCAGTCAATTCTTAAGGTAGAGACTTCATATTCAGGATTATGTTTATGTCTACCCCAAAGACAACGTGTGTGGAGCAAGAGCTTCCTGTGACAACCGGAAGTTGTTAAAAACAGCCTAGAGCTATTGTCATATGGCCAACCAGCAGATAGTGAAAATCACGCAACTCAACCATCTGTTATTCAGTCAATTCTTAAGGTAGAGACTTCATATTCAGGATTCTGTTTATGTCTACCCCAAAGACAACGTGTGTGGAGCAAGAGCTATCTGTGACGCCCGGAAGTGATTAAAAACAGCCTAGAGCTATTGTCATATAAAATGCACATAGTGAAAATCACGCAACTCAACCATCTGTTATTCAGTCAATTCTTAAGGTAGAGACTTCATATTCAGGATTCTGTTTATGTCTACCCCAAAGACAACGTGTGTGGAGCAAGAGCTTCCTGTGACAACCGGAAGTGGTTAAAAACAGCCTAGAGCTATTGTCATATAAAACGCACATAGTGAAAATCACGCAACTCAACCATCTGTCATTCAGTCAATTCTTAAAGTAGAGACTTCATATTCAGGATTCTGTTGATGTCTACCCCAAAGACAACGTGTGTTGAGTAAGAACTTCCTGTGACAACCGGAAGTGGTTAAAAACAGCCTAGAGCTATTGTCATTTAACCTGCACATAGTGAAAATCGCTCAACTCAACCATCTGTCATTCAGTCAATTCTTAAGGTAGAGACTTCTTATTCAGGATTCTGTTTATGTCTACCCCAAAGACAACGTGTGTTGAGTAAGAACTTCCTGTGACAACCGGAAGTTGTTAAAAACACCCAAGAGCTATTGTCATATGGCCAACCAGCAGAAAGTGAAAATCATGCAACTCAACCATCTGTCATTCAGTCAATTCTTAAGGTAGAGACTTCTTATTCAGGATTCTGTTTATGTCTACCCCAAAGACAACGTGTGTTGAGTAAGAACTTCCTGTGACAACCGGAAGTGGTTAAAAACAGCCAAGAGCTATTGTCATTTAACCTGCACATAGTGAAAATCACGCAACTCAACCATCTGTCATTCAGTCAATTCTTAAGGTAGAGACTTCATATTCAGGATTCTGTTTATGTCTACCCCAAAGACAACGTGTGTGGAGCAAGAGATTCCTGTGACAACCGGAAGTGGTTAAAAACAGCCTAGAGCTTTTGTCATATGGCCAACCAGCAGATAGTGATAATCACGCAACTCAACCATCTGTCATTCAGTCAATTCTTAAGGTAGAGACTTCATATTCAGGATTCTGTTTATGTCTAGCCCAAAGACAACGTGTGTGGAGCAAGAGCTTCCTGTGACAACCGGAAGTGGTTAAAAACAGCCTAGAGCTATTGTCATATAAAACGCACATAGTGAAAATCACGCAACTCAACCATCTGTCATTCAGTCAATTCTTAAGGTAGAGACTTCATATTCAGGATTCTGTTTATGTCTACCCCAAAGACAACGTGTGTTGAGTAAGAACTTCCTGTGACAACCGGAAGTGGTTAAAAACAGCCTAGAGCTATTGTCATTTAACCTGCACATAGTGAAAATCACTCAACTCAACCATCTGTCATTCAGTCAATTCTTAAGGTAGAGACTTCTTATTCAGGATTCTGTTTATGTCTACCCCAAAGACAACGTGTGTGGAGCAAGAGATTCCTGTGACAACCGGAAGTTGTTAAAAACAGCCTAGAGCTATTGTGATATAAAACGCACATAGTGAAAATCACGCAACTCAACCATCTGTCATTCAGTCAATTCTTTAGGTAGAGACTTCATATTCAGGATTCTGTTTATGTCTACCCCAAAGACAACGTGTGTTGAGTAAGAACTTCCTGTGACAACCGGAAGTGGTTAAAAACAGCCAAGAGCTATTGTCAAATGGCCAACCAGCAGAAAGTGAAAATCACGCAACTCAACCATCTGTCATTCAGTCAATTCTTAAGGTAGAGACTTCATATTCAGGATTCTGTTTATGTCTACCCCAAAGACAACGTGTGTTGAGTAAGAACTTCCTGTGACAACCGGAAGTGGTTAAAAACAGCCTAGAGCTATTGTCATTTAACCTGCACATAGTGAAAATCACTCAACTCAACCATCTGTCATTCAGTCAATTCTTAAGGTAGAGACTTCTTATTCAGGATTCTGTTTATGTCTACCCCAAAGACAACGTGTGTGGAGCAAGAGATTCCTGTGACAACCGGAAGTTGTTAAAAACAGCCTAGAGCTATTGTGATATAAAACGCACATAGTGAAAATCACGCAACTCAACCATCTGTCATTCAGTCAATTCTTTAGGTAGAGACTTCATATTCAGGATTCTGTTTATGTCTACCCCAAAGACAACGTGTGTTGAGTAAGAACTTCCTGTGACAACCGGAAGTGGTTAAAAACAGCCAAGAGCTATTGTCAAATGGCCAACCAGCAGAAAGTGAAAATCACGCAACTCAACCATCTGTCATTCAGTCAATTCTTAAGGTAGAGACTTCATATTCAGGATTCTGTTTATGTCTACCCCAAAGACAACGTGTGTTGAGTAAGAACTTCCTGTGACAACCGGAAGTGGTTAAAAACAGCCTAGAGCTATTGTCATTTAACCTGCACATAGTGAAAATCACTCAACTCAACCATCTGTCATTCAGTCAATTCTTAAGGTAGAGACTTCTTATTCAGGATTCTGTTTATGTCTACCCCAAAGACAACGTGTGTGGAGCAAGAGATTCCTGTGACAACCGGAAGTTGTTAAAAACAGCCTAGAGCTATTGTGATATAAAACGCACATAGTGAAAATCACGCAACTCAACCATCTGTCATTCAGTCAATTCTTTAGGTAGAGACTTCATATTCAGGATTCTGTTTATGTCTACCCCAAAGACAACGTGTGTTGAGTAAGAACTTCCTGTGACAACCGGAAGTGGTTAAAAACAGCCAAGAGCTATTGTCAAATGGCCAACCAGCAGAAAGTGAAAATCACGCAACTCAACCATCTGTCATTCAGTCAATTCTTAAGGTAGAGACTTCTTATTCAGGATTCTGTTTATGTCTACCCCAAAGACAACGTGTGTTGAGTAAGAACTTCCTGTGACAACCGGAAGTGGTTAAAAACAGCCAAGAGCTATTGTCATTTAACCTGCACATAGTGAAAATCACGCAACTCAACCATCTGTCATTCAGTCAATTCTTAAGGTAGAGACTTCATATTCAGGATTCTGTTTATGTCTACCCCAAAGACAACGTGTGTGGAGCAAGAGATTCCTGTGACAACCGGAAGTTGTTAAAAACAGCCTAGAGCTTTTGTCATATGGCCAACCAGCAGATAGTGAAAATCACGCAACTCAACCATCTGTCATTGAGTCAATTCTTAAGGTAGAGACTTCATATTCAGGATTCTGTTTATGTCTAGCCCAAAGACAACGTGTGTGGAGCAAGAGCTTCCTGTGACAACCGGAAGTGGTTAAAAACAGCCTAGAGCTATTGTCATATAAAACGCACATAGTGAAAATCACGCAACTCAACCATCTGTCATTCAGTCAATTCTTAAGGTAGAGACTTCATATTCAGGATTCTGTTTATGTCTACCCCAAAGACAACGTGTGTTAAGTAAGAACTTCCTGTGACAACCGGAAGTGGTTAAAAACAGCCTAGAGCTATTGTCATTTAACCTGCACATAGTGAAAATCACTCAACTCAACCATCTGTCATTCAGTCAATTCTTAAGGTAGAGACTTCTTATTCAGGATTCTGTTTATGTCTACCCCAAAGACAACGTGTGTTGAGTAAGAACTTCCTGTGACAACCGGAAGTTGTTAAAAACACCCAAGCGCTATTGTCATATGGCCAACCAGCAGAAAGTGAAAATCACGCAACTCAACCATCTGTCATTCAGTCAATTCTTAAGGTAGAGACTTCTTATTCAGGATTCTGTTTATGTCTACCCCAAAGACAACGTGTGTTGAGTAAGAACTTCCTGTGACAACCGGAAGTGGTTAAAAACAGCCAAGAGCTATTGTCATTTAACCTGCACATAGTGAAAATCACTCAACTCAACCATCTGTCATTCAGTCAATTCTTAAGGTAGAGACTTCTTATTCAGGATTCTGTTTATGTCTACCCCAAAGACAACGTGTGTGGAGCAAGAGCTTCCTGTGACAACCGGAAGTGGTTAAAAACAGCCTAGAGCTATTGTCATATAAAACGCACATAGTGAAAATCACGCAACTCAACCATCTGTCATTCAGTCAATTCTTAAGGTAGAGACTTCATATTCAGGATTATGTTTATGTCTACCCCAAAGACAACGTGTGTGGAGCAAGAGCTTCCTGTGACAACCGGAAGTTGTTAAAAACAGCCTAGAGCTATTGTCATATGGCCAACCAGCAGATAGTGAAAATCACGCAACTCAACCATCTGTTATTCAGTCAATTCTTAAGGTAGAGACTTCATATTCAGGATTCTGTTTATGTCTACCCCAAAGACAACGTGTGTGGAGCAAGAGCTATCTGTGACACCCGGAAGTGATTAAAAACAGCCTAGAGCTATTGTCATATAAAATGCACATAGTGAAAATCACGCAACTCAACCATCTGTTATTCAGTCAATTCTTAAGGTAGAGACTTCATATTCAGGATTCTGTTTATGTCTACCCCAAAGACAACGTGTGTGGAGCAAGAGCTTCCTGTGACAACCGGAAGTGGTTAAAAACAGCCTAGAGCTATTGTCATATAAAACGCACATAGTGAAAATCACGCAACTCAACCATCTGTCATTCAGTCAATTCTTAAAGTAGAGACTTCATATTCAGGATTCTGTTGATGTCTACCCCAAAGACAACGTGTGTTGAGTAAGAACTTCCTGTGACAACCGGAAGTGGTTAAAAACAGCCTAGAGCTATTGTCATTTAACCTGCACATAGTGAAAATCGCTCAACTCAACCATCTGTCATTCAGTCAATTCTTAAGGTAGAGACTTCTTATTCAGGATTCTGTTTATGTCTACCCCAAAGACAACGTGTGTTGAGTAAGAACTTCCTGTGACAACCGGAAGTTGTTAAAAACACCCAAGAGCTATTGTCATATGGCCAACCAGCAGAAAGTGAAAATCATGCAACTCAACCATCTGTCATTCAGTCAATTCTTAAGGTAGAGACTTCTTATTCAGGATTCTGTTTATGTCTACCCCAAAGACAACGTGTGTTGAGTAAGAACTTCCTGTGACAACCGGAAGTGGTTAAAAACAGCCAAGAGCTATTGTCATTTAACCTGCACATAGTGAAAATCACGCAACTCAACCATCTGTCATTCAGTCAATTCTTAAGGTAGAGACTTCATATTCAGGATTCTGTTTATGTCTACCCCAAAGACAACGTGTGTGGAGCAAGAGATTCCTGTGACAACCGGAAGTGGTTAAAAACAGCCTAGAGCTTTTGTCATATGGCCAACCAGCAGATAGTGATAATCACGCAACTCAACCATCTGTCATTCAGTCAATTCTTAAGGTAGAGACTTCATATTCAGGATTCTGTTTATGTCTAGCCCAAAGACAACGTGTGTGGAGCAAGAGCTTCCTGTGACAACCGGAAGTGGTTAAAAACAGCCTAGAGCTATTGTCATATAAAACGCACATAGTGAAAATCACGCAACTCAACCATCTGTCATTCAGTCAATTCTTAAGGTAGAGACTTCATATTCAGGATTCTGTTTATGTCTACCCCAAAGACAACGTGTGTTGAGTAAGAACTTCCTGTGACAACCGGAAGTGGTTAAAAACAGCCTAGAGCTATTGTCATTTAACCTGCACATAGTGAAAATCACTCAACTCAACCATCTGTCATTCAGTCAATTCTTAAGGTAGAGACTTCTTATTCAGGATTCTGTTTATGTCTACCCCAAAGACAACGTGTGTGGAGCAAGAGATTCCTGTGACAACCGGAAGTTGTTAAAAACAGCCTAGAGCTATTGTGATATAAAACGCACATAGTGAAAATCACGCAACTCAACCATCTGTCATTCAGTCAATTCTTTAGGTAGAGACTTCATATTCAGGATTCTGTTTATGTCTACCCCAAAGACAACGTGTGTTGAGTAAGAACTTCCTGTGACAACCGGAAGTGGTTAAAAACAGCCAAGAGCTATTGTCAAATGGCCAACCAGCAGAAAGTGAAAATCACGCAACTCAACCATCTGTCATTCAGTCAATTCTTAAGGTAGAGACTTCATATTCAGGATTCTGTTTATGTCTACCCCAAAGACAACGTGTGTTGAGTAAGAACTTCCTGTGACAACCGGAAGTGGTTAAAAACAGCCTAGAGCTATTGTCATTTAACCTGCACATAGTGAAAATCACTCAACTCAACCATCTGTCATTCAGTCAATTCTTAAGGTAGAGACTTCTTATTCAGGATTCTGTTTATGTCTACCCCAAAGACAACGTGTGTGGAGCAAGAGATTCCTGTGACAACCGGAAGTTGTTAAAAACAGCCTAGAGCTATTGTGATATAAAACGCACATAGTGAAAATCACGCAACTCAACCATCTGTCATTCAGTCAATTCTTTAGGTAGAGACTTCATATTCAGGATTCTGTTTATGTCTACCCCAAAGACAACGTGTGTTGAGTAAGAACTTCCTGTGACAACCGGAAGTGGTTAAAAACAGCCAAGAGCTATTGTCAAATGGCCAACCAGCAGAAAGTGAAAATCACGCAACTCAACCATCTGTCATTCAGTCAATTCTTAAGGTAGAGACTTCTTATTCAGGATTCTGTTTATGTCTACCCCAAAGACAACGTGTGTTGAGTAAGAACTTCCTGTGACAACCGGAAGTGGTTAAAAACAGCCAAGAGCTATTGTCATTTAACCTGCACATAGTGAAAATCACGCAACTCAACCATCTGTCATTCAGTCAATTCTTAAGGTAGAGACTTCATATTCAGGATTCTGTTTATGTCTACCCCAAAGACAACGTGTGTGGAGCAAGAGATTCCTGTGACAACCGGAAGTTGTTAAAAACAGCCTAGAGCTTTTGTCATATGGCCAACCAGCAGATAGTGAAAATCACGCAACTCAACCATCTGTCATTCAGTCAATTCTTAAGGTAGAGACTTCATATTCAGGATTCTGTTTATGTCTAGCCCAAAGACAACGTGTGTGGAGCAAGAGCTTCCTGTGACAACCGGAAGTGGTTAAAAACAGCCTAGAGCTATTGTCATATAAAACGCACATAGTGAAAATCACGCAACTCAACCATCTGTCATTCAGTCAATTCTTAAGGTAGAGACTTCATATTCAGGATTCTGTTTATGTCTACCCCAAAGACAACGTGTGTTAAGTAAGAACTTCCTGTGACAACCGGAAGTGGTTAAAAACAGCCTAGAGCTATTGTCATTTAACCTGCACATAGTGAAAATCACTCAACTCAACCATCTGTCATTCAGTCAATTCTTAAGGTAGAGACTTCTTATTCAGGATTCTGTTTATGTCTACCCCAAAGACAACGTGTGTTGAGTAAGAACTTCCTGTGACAACCGGAAGTTGTTAAAAACACCCAAGCGCTATTGTCATATGGCCAACCAGCAGAAAGTGAAAATCACGCAACTCAACCATCTGTCATTCAGTCAATTCTTAAGGTAGAGACTTCTTATTCAGGATTCTGTTTATGTCTACCCCAAAGACAACGTGTGTTGAGTAAGAACTTCCTGTGACAACCGGAAGTGGTTAAAAACAGCCAAGAGCTATTGTCATTTAACCTGCACATAGTGAAAATCACGCAACTCAACCATTTGTTATTCAGTCAATTCTTAAGGTAGAGACTTCATATTCAGGATTATGTTTATGTCTACCCCAAAGACAACGTGTGTGGAGCAAGAGCTTCCTGTGACAACCGGAAGTTGTTAAAAACAGCCTAGAGCTATTGTCATATGGCCAACCAGCAGATATTGAAAATCACGCAACTCAACCATCTGTTATTCAGTCAATTCTTAAGGTAGAGACTTCATATTCAGGATTCTGTTTATGTCTACCCCAAAGACAACGTGTGTGGAGCAAGAGCTATCTGTGACACCCGGAAGTGATTAAAAACAGCCTAGAGCTATTGTCATATAAAACGCACATAGTGAAAATCACGCATCTCAACCATCTGTTATTCAGTCAATTCTTAAGGTAGAGACTTCATATTCAGGATTCTGTTTATGTCTACCCCAAAGACAACGTGTGTTGAGTAAGAACTTCCTGTGACAACCGGAAGTGGTTAAAAACAGCCAAGAGCTATTGTCAAATGGCCAACCAGCAGAAAGTGAAAATCACGCAACTCAACCATCTGTCATTCAGTCAATTCTTAAGGTAGAGACTTCTTATTCAGGATTCTGTTTATGTCTACCCCAAAGACAACGTGTGTTGAGTAAGAACTTCCTGTGACAACCGGAAGTGGTTAAAAACAGCCAAGAGCTATTGTCATTTAACCTGCACATAGTGAAAATCACGCAACTCAACCATCTGTCATTCAGTCAATTCTTAAGGTAGAGACTTCATATTCAGGATTCTGTTTATGTCTACCCCAAAGACAATGTGTGTGGAGCAAGAGATTCCTGTGACAACCGGAAGTTGTTAAAAACAGCCTAGAGCTTTTGTCATATGGCCAACCAGCAGATAGTGAAAATCACGCAACTCAACCATCTGTCATTCAGTCAATTCTTAAGGTAGAGACTTCATATTCAGGATTCTGTTTATGTCTAGCCCAAAGACAACGTGTGTGGAGCAAGAGCTTCCTGTGACAACCGGAAGTGGTTAAAAACAGCCTAGAGCTATTGTCATATAAAACGCACATAGTGAAAATCACGCAACTCAACCATCTGTCATTCAGTCAATTCTTAAGGTAGAGACTTCATATTCAGGATTCTGTTTATGTCTACCCCAAAGACAACGTGTGTTAAGTAAGAACTTCCTGTGACAACCGGAAGTGGTTAAAAACAGCCTAGAGCTATTGTCATTTAACCTGCACATAGTGAAAATCACTCAACTCAACCATCTGTCATTCAGTCAATTCTTAAGGTAGAGACTTCTTATTCAGGATTCTGTTTATGTCTACCCCAAAGACAACGTGTGTTGAGTAAGAACTTCCTGTGACAACCGGAAGTTGTTAAAAACACCCAAGCGCTATTGTCATATGGCCAACCAGCAGAAAGTGAAAATCACGCAACTCAACCATCTGTCATTCAGTCAATTCTTAAGGTAGAGACTTCTTATTCAGGATTCTGTTTATGTCTACCCCAAAGACAACGTGTGTTGAGTAAGAACTTCCTGTGACAACCGGAAGTGGTTAAAAACAGCCAAGAGCTATTGTCATTTAACCTGCACATAGTGAAAATCACGCAACTCAACCATTTGTTATTCAGTCAATTCTTAAGGTAGAGACTTCATATTCAGGATTATGTTTATGTCTACCCCAAAGACAACGTGTGTGGAGCAAGAGCTTCCTGTGACAACCGGAAGTTGTTAAAAACAGCCTAGAGCTATTGTCATATGGCCAACCAGCAGATAGTGAAAATCACGCAACTCAACCATCTGTTATTCAGTCAATTCTTAAGGTAGAGACTTCATATTCAGGATTCTGTTTATGTCTACCCCAAAGACAACGTGTGTGGAGCAAGAGCTATCTGTGACACCCGGAAGTGATTAAAAACAGCCTAGAGCTATTGTCATATAAAACGCACATAGTGAAAATCACGCATCTCAACCATCTGTTATTCAGTCAATTCTTAAGGTAGAGACTTCATATTCAGGATTCTGTTTATGTCTACCCCAAAGACAACGTGTGTTGAGTAAGAACTTCCTGTGACAACCGGAAGTGGTTAAAAACAGCCAAGAGCTATTGTCAAATGGCCAACCAGCAGAAAGTGAAAATCACGCAACTCAACCATCTGTCATTCAGTCAATTCTTAAGGTAGAGACTTCATATTCAGGATTCTGTTTATGTCTACCCCAAAGACAACGTGTGTGGAGCAAGAGATTCCTGTGACAACCGGAAGTTGTTAAAAACAGCCTAGAGCTTTTGTCATATGGCCAACCAGCAGATAGTGAAAATCACGCAACTCAACCATCTGTCATTCAGTCAATTCTTAAGGTAGAGACTTCATATTCAGGATTCTGTTTATGTCTAGCCCAAAGACAACGTGTGTGGAGCAAGAGCTTCCTGTGACAACCGGAAGTGGTTAAAAACAGCCTAGAGCTATTGTCATATAAAACGCACATAGTGAAAATCACGCAACTCAACCATCTGTCATTCAGTCAATTCTTAAGGTAGAGACTTCATATTCAGGATTCTGTTTATGTCTACCCCAAAGACAACGTGTGTTAAGTAAGAACTTCCTGTTACAACCGGAAGTGGTTAAAAACAGCCTAGAGCTATTGTCATTTAACCTGCACATAGTGAAAATCACTCAACTCAACCATCTGTCATTCAGTCAATTCTTAAGGTAGAGACTTCTTATTCAGGATTCTGTTTATGTCTACCCCAAAGACAACGTGTGTTGAGTAAGAACTTCCTGTGACAACCGGAAGTTGTTAAAAACACCCAAGCGCTATTGTCATATGGCCAACCAGCAGAAAGTGAAAATCACGCAACTCAACCATCTGTCATTCAGTCAATTCTTAAGGTAGAGACTTCTTATTCAGGATTCTGTTTATGTCTACCCCAAAGACAACGTGTGTTGAGTAAGAACTTCCTGTGACAACCGGAAGTGGTTAAAAACAGCCAAGAGCTATTGTCATTTAACCTGCACATAGTGAAAATCACGCAACTCAACCATTTGTTATTCAGTCAATTCTTAAGGTAGAGACTTCATATTCAGGATTATGTTTATGTCTACCCCAAAGACAACGTGTGTGGAGCAAGAGCTTCCTGTGACAACCGGAAGTTGTTAAAAACAGCCTAGAGCTATTGTCATATGGCCAACCAGCAGATAGTGAAAATCACGCAACTCAACCATCTGTTATTCAGTCAATTCTTAAGGTAGAGACTTCATATTCAGGATTCTGTTTATGTCTACCCCAAAGACAACGTGTGTGGAGCAAGAGCTATCTGTGACACCCGGAAGTGATTAAAAACAGCCTAGAGCTATTGTCATATAAAACGCACATAGTGAAAATCACGCATCTCAACCATCTGTTATTCAGTCAATTCTTAAGGTAGAGACTTCATATTCAGGATTCTGTTTATGTCTACCCCAAAGACAACGTGTGTTGAGTAAGAACTTCCTGTGACAACCGGAAGTGGTTAAAAACAGCCAAGAGCTATTGTCAAATGGCCAACCAGCAGAAAGTGAAAATCACGCAACTCAACCATCTGTCATTCAGTCAATTCTTAAGGTAGAGACTTCTTATTCAGGATTCTGTTTATGTCTACCCCAAAGACAACGTGTGTTGAGTAAGAACTTCCTGTGACAACCGGAAGTGGTTAAAAACAGCCAAGAGCTATTGTCATTTAACCTGCACATAGTGAAAATCACGCAACTCAACCATCTGTCATTCAGTCAATTCTTAAGGTAGAGACTTCATATTCAGGATTCTGTTTATGTCTACCCCAAAGACAACGTGTGTGGAGCAAGAGATTCCTGTGACAACCGGAAGTTGTTAAAAACAGCCTAGAGCTTTTGTCATATGGCCAACCAGCAGATAGTGAAAATCACGCAACTCAACCATCTGTCATTCAGTCAATTCTTAAGGTAGAGACTTCATATTCAGGATTCTGTTTATGTCTAGCCCAAAGACAACGTGTGTGGAGCAAGAGCTTCCTGTGACAACCGGAAGTGGTTAAAAACAGCCTAGAGCTATTGTCATATAAAACGCACATAGTGAAAATCACGCAACTCAACCATCTGTCATTCAGTCAATTCTTAAGGTAGAGACTTCATATTCAGGATTCTGTTTATGTCTACCCCAAAGACAACGTGTGTTGAGTAAGAACTTCCTGTGACAACCGGAAGTGGTTAAAAACAGCCTAGAGCTATTGTCATTTAACCTGCACGTAGTGAAAATCACTCAACTCAACCATCTGTCATTCAGTCAATTCTTAAGGTAGAGACTTCTTATTCAGGATTCTGTTTATGTCTACCCCAAAGACAACGTGTGTTGAGTAAGAACTTCCTGTGACAACCGGAAGTTGTTAAAAACACCCAAGCGCTATTGTCATATGGCCAACCAGCAGAAAGTGAAAATCACGCAACTCAACCATCTGTCATTCAGTCAATTCTTAAGGTAGAGACTTCTTATTCAGGATTCTGTTTATGTCTACCCCAAAGACAACGTGTGTTGAGTAAGAACTTCCTGTGACAACCGGAAGTTGTTAAAAACACCCAAGAGCTATTGTCATATGGCCAACCAGCAGAAAGTTAAAATCACGCAACTCAACCATCTGTCATTCAGTCAATTCTTAAGGTAGAGACTTCTTATTCAGGATTCTGTTTATGTCTACCCCAAAGACAACGTGTGTTGAGTAAGAACTTCCTGTGACAACCGGAAGTGGTTAAAAACAGCCAAGAGCTATTGTCATTTAACCTGCACATAGTGAAAATCACGCAACTCAACCATCTGTCATTCAGTCAATTCTTAAGGTAGAGACTTCATATTCAGGATTCTGTTTATGTCTACCCCAAAGACAACGTGTGTGGAGCAAGAGATTCCTGTGACAACCGGAAGTGGTTAAAAACAGCCTAGAGCTTTTGTCATATGGCCAACCAGCAGATAGTGATAATCACGCAACTCAACCATCTGTCATTCAGTCAATTCTTAAGGTAGAGACTTCATATTCAGGATTCTGTTTATGTCTAGCCCAAAGACAACGTGTGTGGAGCAAGAGCTTCCTGTGACAACCGGAAGTGGTTAAAAACAGCCTAGAGCTATTGTCATATAAAACGCACATAGTGAAAATCACGCAACTCAACCATCTGTCATTCAGTCAATTCTTAAGGTAGAGACTTCATATTCAGGATTCTGTTTATGTCTACCCCAAAGACAACGTGTGTTGAGTAAGAACTTCCTGTGACAACCGGAAGTGGTTAAAAACAGCCTAGAGCTATTGTCATTTAACCTGCACATAGTGAAAATCACTCAACTCAACCATCTGTCATTCAGTCAATTCTTAAGGTAGAGACTTCTTATTCAGGATTCTGTTTATGTCTACCCCAAAGACAACGTGTGTGGAGCAAGAGATTCCTGTGACAACCGGAAGTTGTTAAAAACAGCCTAGAGCTATTGTGATATAAAACGCACATAGTGAAAATCACGCAACTCAACCATCTGTCATTCAGTCAATTCTTTAGGTAGAGACTTCATATTCAGGATTCTGTTTATGTCTACCCCAAAGACAACGTGTGTTGAGTAAGAACTTCCTGTGACAACCGGAAGTGGTTAAAAACAGCCAAGAGCTATTGTCAAATGGCCAACCAGCAGAAAGTGAAAATCACGCAACTCAACCATCTGTCATTCAGTCAATTCTTAAGGTAGAGACTTCATATTCAGGATTCTGTTTATGTCTACCCCAAAGACAACGTGTGTTGAGTAAGAACTTCCTGTGACAACCGGAAGTGGTTAAAAACAGCCTAGAGCTATTGTCATTTAACCTGCACATAGTGAAAATCACTCAACTCAACCATCTGTCATTCAGTCAATTCTTAAGGTAGAGACTTCTTATTCAGGATTCTGTTTATGTCTACCCCAAAGACAACGTGTGTGGAGCAAGAGATTCCTGTGACAACCGGAAGTTGTTAAAAACAGCCTAGAGCTATTGTGATATAAAACGCACATAGTGAAAATCACGCAACTCAACCATCTGTCATTCAGTCAATTCTTTAGGTAGAGACTTCATATTCAGGATTCTGTTTATGTCTACCCCAAAGACAACGTGTGTTGAGTAAGAACTTCCTGTGACAACCGGAAGTGGTTAAAAACAGCCAAGAGCTATTGTCAAATGGCCAACCAGCAGAAAGTGAAAATCACGCAACTCAACCATCTGTCATTCAGTCAATTCTTAAGGTAGAGACTTCTTATTCAGGATTCTGTTTATGTCTACCCCAAAGACAACGTGTGTTGAGTAAGAACTTCCTGTGACAACCGGAAGTGGTTAAAAACAGCCAAGAGCTATTGTCATTTAACCTGCACATAGTGAAAATCACGCAACTCAACCATCTGTCATTCAGTCAATTCTTAAGGTAGAGACTTCATATTCAGGATTCTGTTTATGTCTACCCCAAAGACAACGTGTGTGGAGCAAGAGATTCCTGTGACAACCGGAAGTTGTTAAAAACAGCCTAGAGCTTTTGTCATATGGCCAACCAGCAGATAGTGAAAATCACGCAACTCAACCATCTGTCATTCAGTCAATTCTTAAGGTAGAGACTTCATATTCAGGATTCTGTTTATGTCTAGCCCAAAGACAACGTGTGTGGAGCAAGAGCTTCCTGTGACAACCGGAAGTGGTTAAAAACAGCCTAGAGCTATTGTCATATAAAACGCACATAGTGAAAATCACGCAACTCAACCATCTGTCATTCAGTCAATTCTTAAGGTAGAGACTTCATATTCAGGATTCTGTTTATGTCTACCCCAAAGACAACGTGTGTTAAGTAAGAACTTCCTGTGACAACCGGAAGTGGTTAAAAACAGCCTAGAGCTATTGTCATTTAACCTGCACATAGTGAAAATCAATCAACTCAACCATCTGTCATTCAGTCAATTCTTAAGGTAGAGACTTCTTATTCAGGATTCTGTTTATGTCTACCCCAAAGACAACGTGTGTTGAGTAAGAACTTCCTGTGACAACCGGAAGTTGTTAAAAACACCCAAGCGCTATTGTCATATGGCCAACCAGCAGAAAGTGAAAATCACGCAACTCAACCATCTGTCATTCAGTCAATTCTTAAGGTAGAGACTTCTTATTCAGGATTCTGTTTATGTCTACCCCAAAGACAACGTGTGTTGAGTAAGAACTTCCTGTGACAACCGGAAGTGGTTAAAAACAGCCAAGAGCTATTGTCATTTAACCTGCACATAGTGAAAATCACGCAACTCAACCATTTGTTATTCAGTCAATTCTTAAGGTAGAGACTTCATATTCAGGATTATGTTTATGTCTACCCCAAAGACAACGTGTGTGGAGCAAGAGCTTCCTGTGACAACCGGAAGTTGTTAAAAACAGCCTAGAGCTATTGTCATATGGCCAACCAGCAGATAGTGAAAATCACGCAACTCAACCATCTGTTATTCAGTCAATTCTTAAGGTAGAGACTTCATATTCAGGATTCTGTTTATGTCTACCCCAAAGACAACGTGTGTGGAGCAAGAGCTATCTGTGACACCCGGAAGTGATTAAAAACAGCCTAGAGCTATTGTCATATAAAACGCACATAGTGAAAATCACGCATCTCAACCATCTGTTATTCAGTCAATTCTTAAGGTAGAGACTTCATATTCAGGATTCTGTTTATGTCTACCCCAAAGACAACGTGTGTTGAGTAAGAACTTCCTGTGACAACCGGAAGTGGTTAAAAACAGCCAAGAGCTATTGTCAAATGGCCAACCAGCAGAAAGTGAAAATCACGCAACTCAACCATCTGTCATTCAGTCAATTCTTAAGGTAGAGACTTCTTATTCAGGATTCTGTTTATGTCTACCCCAAAGACAACGTGTGTTGAGTAAGAACTTCCTGTGACAACCGGAAGTGGTTAAAAACAGCCAAGAGCTATTGTCATTTAACCTGCACATAGTGAAAATCACGCAACTCAACCATCTGTCATTCAGTCAATTCTTAAGGTAGAGACTTCATATTCAGGATTCTGTTTATGTCTACCCCAAAGACAACGTGTGTGGAGCAAGAGATTCCTGTGACAACCGGAAGTTGTTAAAAACAGCCTAGAGCTTTTGTCATATGGCCAACCAGCAGATAGTGAAAATCACGCAACTCAACCATCTGTCATTCAGTCAATTCTTAAGGTAGAGACTTCATATTCAGGATTCTGTTTATGTCTAGCCCAAAGACAACGTGTGTGGAGCAAGAGCTTCCTGTGACAACCGGAAGTGGTTAAAAACAGCCTAGAGCTATTGTCATATAAAACGCACATAGTGAAAATCACGCAACTCAACCATCTGTCATTCAGTCAATTCTTAAGGTAGAGACTTCATATTCAGGATTCTGTTTATGTCTACCCCAAAGACAACGTGTGTTAAGTAAGAACTTCCTGTGACAACCGGAAGTGGTTAAAAACAGCCTAGAGCTATTGTCATTTAACCTGCACATAGTGAAAATCACTCAACTCAACCATCTGTCATTCAGTCAATTCTTAAGGTAGAGACTTCTTATTCAGGATTCTGTTTATGTCTACCCCAAAGACAACGTGTGTTGAGTAAGAACTTCCTGTGACAACCGGAAGTTGTTAAAAACACCCAAGCGCTATTGTCATATGGCCAACCAGCAGAAAGTGAAAATCACGCAACTCAACCATCTGTCATTCAGTCAATTCTTAAGGTAGAGACTTCTTATTCAGGATTCTGTTTATGTCTACCCCAAAGACAACGTGTGTTGAGTAAGAACTTCCTGTGACAACCGGAAGTGGTTAAAAACAGCCAAGAGCTATTGTCATTTAACCTGCACATAGTGAAAATCACGCAACTCAACCATTTGTTATTCAGTCAATTCTTAAGGTAGAGACTTCATATTCAGGATTATGTTTATGTCTACCCCAAAGACAACGTGTGTGGAGCAAGAGCTTCCTGTGACAACCGGAAGTTGTTAAAAACAGCCTAGAGCTATTGTCATATGGCCAACCAGCAGATAGTGAAAATCACGCAACTCAACCATCTGTTATTCAGTCAATTCTTAAGGTAGAGACTTCATATTCAGGATTCTGTTTATGTCTACCCCAAAGACAACGTGTGTGGAGCAAGAGCTATCTGTGACACCCGGAAGTGATTAAAAACAGCCTAGAGCTATTGTCATATAAAACGCACATAGTGAAAATCACGCATCTCAACCATCTGTTATTCAGTCAATTCTTAAGGTAGAGACTTCATATTCAGGATTCTGTTTATGTCTACCCCAAAGACAACGTGTGTTGAGTAAGAACTTCCTGTGACAACCGGAAGTGGTTAAAAACAGCCAAGAGCTATTGTCAAATGGCCAACCAGCAGAAAGTGAAAATCACGCAACTCAACCATCTGTCATTCAGTCAATTCTTAAGGTAGAGACTTCTTATTCAGGATTCTGTTTATGTCTACCCCAAAGACAACGTGTGTTGAGTAAGAACTTCCTGTGACAACCGGAAGTGGTTAAAAACAGCCAAGAGCTATTGTCATTTAACCTGCACATAGTGAAAATCACGCAACTCAACCATCTGTCATTCAGTCAATTCTTAAGGTAGAGACTTCATATTCAGGATTCTGTTTATGTCTACCCCAAAGACAACGTGTGTGGAGCAAGAGATTCCTGTGACAAACGGAAGTTGTTAAAAACAGCCTAGAGCTTTTGTCATATGGCCAACCAGCAGATAGTGAAAATCACGCAACTCAACCATCTGTCATTCAGTCAATTCTTAAGGTAGAGACTTCATATTCAGGATTCTGTTTATGTCTAGCCGAAAGACAACGTGTGTGGAGCAAGAGCTTCCTGTGACAACCGGAAGTGGTTAAAAACAGCCTAGAGCTATTGTCATATAAAACGCACATAGTGAAAATCACGCAACTCAACCATCTGTCATTCAGTCAATTCTTAAGGTAGAGACTTCATATTCAGGATTCTGTTTATGTCTACCCCAAAGACAACGTGTGTTGAGTAAGAACTTCCTGTGACAACCGGAAGTGGTTAAAAACAGCCTAGAGCTATTGTCATTTAACCTGCACGTAGTGAAAATCACTCAACTCAACCATCTGTCATTCAGTCAATTCTTAAGGTAGAGACTTCTTATTCAGGATTCTGTTTATGTCTACCCCAAAGACAACGTGTGTTGAGTAAGAACTTCCTGTGACAACCGGAAGTTGTTAAAAACACCCAAGCGCTATTGTCATATGGCCAACCAGCAGAAAGTGAAAATCACGCAACTCAACCATCTGTCATTCAGTCAATTCTTAAGGTAGAGACTTCTTATTCAGGATTCTGTTTATGTCTACCCCAAAGACAACGTGTGTTGAGTAAGAACTTCCTGTGACAACCGGAAGTGGTTAAAAACAGCCAAGAGCTATTGTCATTTAACCTGCACATAGTGAAAATCACGCAACTCAACCATTTGTTATTCAGTCAATTCTTAAGGTAGAGACTTCATATTCAGGATTATGTTTATGTCTACCCCAAAGACAACGTGTGTGGAGCAAGAGCTTCCTGTGACAACCGGAAGTTGTTAAAAACAGCCTAGAGCTATTGTCATATGGCCAACCAGCAGATAGTGAAAATCACGCAACTCAACCATCTGTTATTCAGTCAATTCTTAAGGTAGAGACTTCATATTCAGGATTCTGTTTATGTCTACCCCAAAGACAACGTGTGTGGAGCAAGAGCTATCTGTGACACCCGGAAGTGATTAAAAACAGCCTAGAGCTATTGTCATATAAAACGCACATAGTGAAAATCACGCATCTCAACCATCTGTTATTCAGTCAATTCTTAAGGTAGAGACTTCATATTCAGGATTCTGTTTATGTCTACCCCAAAGACAACGTGTGTGGAGCAAGAGCTTCCTGTGACAACCGGAAGTGGTTAAAAACAGCCTAGAGCTATTGTCATATAAAACGCACATAGTGAAAATCATGCAACTCAACCATCTGTCATTCAGTCAATTCTTAAGGTAGATTCTTCATATTCAGGATTCTGTTTATGTCTACCCCAAAGACAACGTGTGTTGAGTAAGAACTTCCTGTGACAACCGGAAGTGGTTAAAAACAGCCAAGAGCTATTGTCAAATGGCCAACCAGCAGAAAGTGAAAATCACGCAACTCAACCATCTGTCATTCAGTCAATTCTTAAGGTAGAGACTTCTTATTCAGGATTCTGTTTATGTCTACCCCAAAGACAACGTGTGTTGAGTAAGAACTTCCTGTGACAACCGGAAGTGGTTAAAAACAGCCTAGAGCTATTGTCATTTAACCTGCACGTAGTGAAAATCACTCAACTCAACCATCTGTCATTCAGTCAATTCTTAAGGTAGAGACTTCTTATTCAGGATTCTGTTTATGTCTACCCCAAAGACAACGTGTGTTGAGTAAGAACTTCCTGTGACAACCGGAAGTTGTTAAAAACACCCAAGCGCTATTGTCATATGGCCAACCAGCAGAAAGTGAAAATCACGCAACTCAACCATCTGTCATTCAGTCAATTCTTAAGGTAGAGACTTCTTATTCAGGATTCTGTTTATGTCTACCCCAAAGACAACGTGTGTTGAGTAAGAACTTCCTGTGACAACCGGAAGTGGTTAAAAACAGCCAAGAGCTATTGTCATTTAACCTGCACATAGTGAAAATCACGCAACTCAACCATTTGTTATTCAGTCAATTCTTAAGGTAGAGACTTCATATTCAGGATTATGTTTATGTCTACCCCAAAGACAACGTGTGTGGAGCAAGAGCTTCCTGTGACAACCGGAAGTTGTTAAAAACAGCCTAGAGCTATTGTCATATGGCCAAATAGCAGATAGTGAAAATCACGCAACTCAACCATCTGTTATTCAGTCAATTCTTAAGGTAGAGACTTCATATTCAGGATTCTGTTTATGTCTACCCCAAAGACAACGTGTGTGGAGCAAGAGCTATCTGTGACACCCGGAAGTGATTAAAAACAGCCTAGAGCTATTGTCATATAAAACGCACATAGTGAAAATCACGCATCTCAACCATCTGTTATTCAGTCAATTCTTAAGGTAGAGACTTCATATTCAGGATTCTGTTTATGTCTACCCCAAAGACAACGTGTGTGGAGCAAGAGCTTCCTGTGACAACCGGAAGTGGTTAAAAACAGCCTAGAGCTATTGTCATATAAAACGCACATAGTGAAAATCATGCAACTCAACCATCTGTCATTCAGTCAATTCTTAAGGTAGATTCTTCATATTCAGGATTCTGTTTATGTCTACCCCAAAGACAACGTGTGTTGAGTAAGAACTTCCTGTGACAACCGGAAGTGGTTAAAAACAGCCAAGAGCTATTGTCAAATGGCCAACCAGCAGAAAGTGAAAATCACGCAACTCAACCATCTGTCATTCAGTCAATTCTTAAGGTAGAGACTTCTTATTCAGGATTCTGTTTATGTCTACCCCAAAGACAACGTGTGTTGAGTAAGAACTTCCTGTGACAACCGGAAGTGGTTAAAAACAGCCAAGAGCTATTGTCATTTAACCTGCACATAGTGAAAATCACGCAACTCAACCATCTGTCATTCAGTCAATTCTTAAGGTAGAGACTTCATATTCAGGATTCTGTTTATGTCTACCCCAAAGACAACGTGTGTGGAGCAAGAGATTCCTGTGACAACCGGAAGTTGTTAAAAACAGCCTAGAGCTTTTGTCATATGGCCAACCAGCAGATAGTGAAAATCACGCAACTCAACCATCTGTCATTCAGTCAATTCTTAAGGTAGAGACTTCATATTCAGGATTCTGTTTATGTCTAGCCCAAAGACAACGTGTGTGGAGCAAGAGCTTCCTGTGACAACCGGAAGTGGTTAAAAACAGCCTAGAGCTATTGTCATATAAAACGCACATAGTGAAAATCTCTCAACTCAACCATCTGTCATTCAGTCAATTCTTAAGGTAGAGACTTCATATTCAGGATTCTGTTTATGTCTACCCCAAAGACAACGTGTGTTGAGTAAGAACTTCCTGTGACAACCGGAAGTGGTTAAAAACAGCCTAGAGCTATTGTCATTTAACCTGCACGTAGTGAAAATCACTCAACTCAACCATCTGTCATTCAGTCAATTCTTAAGGTAGAGACTTCTTATTCAGGATTCTGTTTATGTCTACCCCAAAGACAACGTGTGTTGAGTAAGAACTTCCTGTGACAACCGGAAGTTGTTAAAAACACCCAAGCGCTATTGTCATATGGCCAACCAGCAGAAAGTGAAAATCACGCAACTCAACCATCTGTCATTCAGTCAATTCTTAAGGTAGAGACTTCTTATTCAGGATTCTGTTTATGTCTACCCCAAAGACAACGTGTGTTGAGTAAGAACTTCCTGTGACAACCGGAAGTGGTTAAAAACAGCCAAGAGCTATTGTCATTTAACCTGCACATAGTGAAAATCACGCAACTCAACCATTTGTTATTCAGTCAATTCTTAAGGTAGAGACTTCATATTCAGGATTATGTTTATGTCTACCCCAAAGACAACGTGTGTGGAGCAAGAGCTTCCTGTGACAACCGGAAGTTGTTAAAAACAGCCTAGAGCTATTGTCATATGGCCAACCAGCAGATAGTGAAAATCACGCAACTCAACCATCTGTTATTCAGTCAATTCTTAAGGTAGAGACTTCATATTCAGGATTCTGTTTATGTCTACCCCAAAGACAACGTGTGTGGAGCAAGAGCTATCTGTGACACCCGGAAGTGATTAAAAACAGCCTAGAGCTATTGTCATATAAAACGCACATAGTGAAAATCACGCATCTCAACCATCTGTTATTCAGTCAATTCTTAAGGTAGAGACTTCATATTCAGGATTCTGTTTATGTCTACCCCAAAGACAACGTGTGTGGAGCAAGAGCTTCCTGTGACAACCGGAAGTGGTTAAAAACAGCCTAGAGCTATTGTCATATAAAACGCACATAGTGAAAATCACGCAACTCAACCATCTGTCATTCAGTCAATTCTTAAGGTAGATTCTTCATATTCAGGATTCTGTTTATGTCTACCCCAAAGACAACGTGTGTTGAGTAAGAACTTCCTGTGACAACCGGAAGTTGTTAAAAACACCCAAGCGCTATTGTCATATGGCCAACCAGCAGAAAGTGAAAATCACGCAACTCAACCATCTGTCATTCAGTCAATTCTTAAGGTAGAGACTTCTTATTCAGGATTCTGTTTATGTCTACCCCAAAGACAACGTGTGTTGAGTAAGAACTTCCTGTGACAACCGGAAGTGGTTAAAAACAGCCTAGAGCTATTGTCATTTAACCTGCACGTAGTGAAAATCACTCAACTCAACCATCTGTCATTCAGTCAATTCTTAAGGTAGAGACTTCTTATTCAGGATTCTGTTTATGTCTACCCCAAAGACAACGTGTGTTGAGTAAGAACTTCCTGTGACAACCGGAAGTTGTTAAAAACACCCAAGCGCTATTGTCATATGGCCAACCAGCAGAAAGTGAAAATCACGCAACTCAACCATCTGTCATTCAGTCAATTCTTAAGGTAGAGACTTCTTATTCAGGATTCTGTTTATGTCTACCCCAAAGACAACGTGTGTTGAGTAAGAACTTCCTGTGACAACCGGAAGTGGTTAAAAACAGCCAAGAGCTATTGTCATTTAACCTGCACATAGTGAAAATCACGCAACTCAACCATTTGTTATTCAGTCAATTCTTAAGGTAGAGACTTCATATTCAGGATTATGTTTATGTCTACCCCAAAGACAACGTGTGTGGAGCAAGAGCTTCCTGTGACAACCGGAAGTTGTTAAAAACAGCCTAGAGCTATTGTCATATGGCCAACCAGCAGATAGTGAAAATCACGCAACTCAACCATCTGTTATTCAGTCAATTCTTAAGGTAGAGACTTCATATTCAGGATTCTGTTTATGTCTACCCCAAAGACAACGTGTGTGGAGCAAGAGCTATCTGTGACACCCGGAAGTGATTAAAAACAGCCTAGAGCTATTGTCATATAAAACGCACATAGTGAAAATCACGCATCTCAACCATCTGTTATTCAGTCAATTCTTAAGGTAGAGACTTCATATTCAGGATTCTGTTTATGTCTACCCCAAAGACAACGTGTGTGGAGCAAGAGCTTCCTGTGACAACCGGAAGTGGTTAAAAACAGCCTAGAGCTATTGTCATATAAAACGCACATAGTGAAAATCACGCAACTCAACCATCTGTCATTCAGTCAATTCTTAAGGTAGATTCTTCATATTCAGGATTCTGTTTATGTCTACCCCAAAGACAACGTGTGTTGAGTAAGAACTTCCTGTGACAACCGGAAGTTGTTAAAAACACCCAAGCGCTATTGTCATATGGCCAACCAGCAGAAAGTTAAAATCACGCAACTCAACCATCTGTCATTCAGTCAATTCTTAAGGTAGAGACTTCTTATTCAGGATTCTGTTTATGTCTACCCCAAAGACAACGTGTGTTGAGTAAGAACTTCCTGTGACAACCGGAAGTGGTTAAAAACAGCCAAGAGCTATTGTCATTTAACCTGCACATAGTGAAAATCACGCAACTCAACCATTTGTTATTCAGTCAATTCTTAAGGTAGAGACTTCATATTCAGGATTATGTTTATGTCTACCCCAAAGACAACGTGTGTGGAGCAAGAGCTTCCTGTGACAACCGGAAGTTGTTAAAAACAGCCTAGAGCTATTGTCATATGGCCAACCAGCAGATAGTGAAAATCACGCAACTCAACCATCTGTTATTCAGTCAATTCTTAAGGTAGAGACTTCATATTCAGGATTCTGTTTATGTCTACCCCAAAGACAACGTGTGTGGAGCAAGAGCTATCTGTGACACCCGGAAGTGATTAAAAACAGCCTAGAGCTATTGTCATATAAAACGCACATAGTGAAAATCACGCATCTCAACCATCTGTTATTCAGTCAATTCTTAAGGTAGAGACTTCATATTCAGGATTCTGTTTATGTCTACCCCAAAGACAACGTGTGTTGAGTAAGAACTTCCTGTGACAACCGGAAGTGGTTAAAAACAGCCAAGAGCTATTGTCAAATGGCCAACCAGCAGAAAGTGAAAATCACGCAACTCAACCATCTGTCATTCAGTCAATTCTTAAGGTAGAGACTTCTTATTCAGGATTCTGTTTATGTCTACCCCAAAGACAACGTGTGTTGAGTAAGAACTTCCTGTGACAACCGGAAGTGGTTAAAAACAGCCAAGAGCTATTGTCATTTAACCTGCACATAGTGAAAATCACGCAACTCAACCATCTGTCATTCAGTCAATTCTTAAGGTAGAGACTTCATATTCAGGATTCTGTTTATGTCTACCCCAAAGACAACGTGTGTGGAGCAAGAGATTCCTGTGACAAACGGAAGTTGTTAAAAACAGCCTAGAGCTTTTGTCATATGGCCAACCAGCAGATAGTGAAAATCACGCAACTCAACCATCTGTCATTCAGTCAATTCTTAAGGTAGAGACTTCATATTCAGGATTCTGTTTATGTCTAGCCGAAAGACAACGTGTGTGGAGCAAGAGCTTCCTGTGACAACCGGAAGTGGTTAAAAACAGCCTAGAGCTATTGTCATATAAAACGCACATAGTGAAAATCACGCAACTCAACCATCTGTCATTCAGTCAATTCTTAAGGTAGAGACTTCATATTCAGGATTCTGTTTATGTCTACCCCAAAGACAACGTGTGTTGAGTAAGAACTTCCTGTGACAACCGGAAGTGGTTAAAAACAGCCTAGAGCTATTGTCATTTAACCTGCACGTAGTGAAAATCACTCAACTCAACCATCTGTCATTCAGTCAATTCTTAAGGTAGAGACTTCTTATTCAGGATTCTGTTTATGTCTACCCCAAAGACAACGTGTGTTGAGTAAGAACTTCCTGTGACAACCGGAAGTTGTTAAAAACACCCAAGCGCTATTGTCATATGGCCAACCAGCAGAAAGTGAAAATCACGCAACTCAACCATCTGTCATTCAGTCAATTCTTAAGGTAGAGACTTCTTATTCAGGATTCTGTTTATGTCTACCCCAAAGACAACGTGTGTTGAGTAAGAACTTCCTGTGACAACCGGAAGTGGTTAAAAACAGCCAAGAGCTATTGTCATTTAACCTGCACATAGTGAAAATCACGCAACTCAACCATTTGTTATTCAGTCAATTCTTAAGGTAGAGACTTCATATTCAGGATTATGTTTATGTCTACCCCAAAGACAACGTGTGTGGAGCAAGAGCTTCCTGTGACAACCGGAAGTTGTTAAAAACAGCCTAGAGCTATTGTCATATGGCCAACCAGCAGATAGTGAAAATCACGCAACTCAACCATCTGTTATTCAGTCAATTCTTAAGGTAGAGACTTCATATTCAGGATTCTGTTTATGTCTACCCCAAAGACAACGTGTGTGGAGCAAGAGCTATCTGTGACACCCGGAAGTGATTAAAAACAGCCTAGAGCTATTGTCATATAAAACGCACATAGTGAAAATCACGCATCTCAACCATCTGTTATTCAGTCAATTCTTAAGGTAGAGACTTCATATTCAGGATTCTGTTTATGTCTACCCCAAAGACAACGTGTGTGGAGCAAGAGCTTCCTGTGACAACCGGAAGTGGTTAAAAACAGCCTAGAGCTATTGTCATATAAAACGCACATAGTGAAAATCACGCAACTCAACCATCTGTCATTCAGTCAATTCTTAAGGTAGATTCTTCATATTCAGGATTCTGTTTATGTCTACCCCAAAGACAACGTGTGTTGAGTAAGAACTTCCTGTGACAACCGGAAGTGGTTAAAAACACCCAAGAGCTATTGTCAAATGGCCAACCAGCAGAAAGTGAAAATCACGCAACTCAACCATCTGTCATTCAGTCAATTCTTAAGGTAGAGACTTCTTATTCAGGATTCTGTTTATGTCTACCCCAAAGACAACGTGTGTTGAGTAAGAACTTCCTGTGACAACCGGAAGTGGTTAAAAACAGCCAAGAGCTATTGTCATTTAACCTGCACATAGTGAAAATCACGCAACTCAACCATCTGTCATTCAGTCAATTCTTAAGGTAGAGACTTCATATTCAGGATTCTGTTTATGTCTACCCCAAAGACAACGTGTGTGGAGCAAGAGACTTCCTGTGACAACCGGAAGTTGTTAAAAACAGCCAAGAGCTATTGTCATATGGCCAACCAGCAGAAAGTGAAAATCACGCAACTCAACCATCTGTCATTCAGTCAATTCTTAAGGTAGAGACTTCATATTCAGGATTCTGTTTATGTCTACCCCAAAGACAACGTGTGTTGAGTAAGAACTTCCTGTGACAACCGGAAGTGGTTAAAAACAGCCAAGAGCTATTGTCATTTAACCTGCACATAGTGAAAATCACGCAACTCAACCATTTGTTATTCAGTCAATTCTTAAGGTAGAGACTTCATATTCAGGATTATGTTTATGTCTACCCCAAAGACAACGTGTGTGGAGCAAGAGCTTCCTGTGACAACCGGAAGTTGTTAAAAACAGCCTAGAGCTATTGTCATATGGCCAAACAGCAGATAGTGAAAATCACGCAACTCAACCATCTGTTATTCAGTCAATTCTTAAGGTAGAGACTTCATATTCAGGATTCTGTTTATGTCTACCCCAAAGACAACGTGTGTGGAGCAAGAGCTATCTGTGACACCCGGAAGTGATTAAAAACAGCCTAGAGCTATTGTCATATAAAACGCACATAGTGAAAATCACGCATCTCAACCATCTGTTATTCAGTCAATTCTTAAGGTAGAGACTTCATATTCAGGATTCTGTTTATGTCTACCCCAAAGACAACGTGTGTGGAGCAAGAGCTTCCTGTGACAACCGGAAGTGGTTAAAAACAGCCTAGAGCTATTGTCATATAAAACGCACATAGTGAAAATCATGCAACTCAACCATCTGTCATTCAGTCAATTCTTAAGGTAGATTCTTCATATTCAGGATTCTGTTTATGTCTACCCCAAAGACAACGTGTGTTGAGTAAGAACTTCCTGTGACAACCGGAAGTGGTTAAAAACAGCCAAGAGCTATTGTCAAATGGCCAACCAGCAGAAAGTGAAAATCACGCAACTCAACCATCTGTCATTCAGTCAATTCTTAAGGTAGAGACTTCTTATTCAGGATTCTGTTTATGTCTACCCCAAAGACAACGTGTGTTGAGTAAGAACTTCCTGTGACAACCGGAAGTGGTTAAAAACAGCCAAGAGCTATTGTCATTTAACCTGCACATAGTGAAAATCACGCAACTCAACCATCTGTCATTCAGTCAATTCTTAAGGTAGAGACTTCATATTCAGGATTCTGTTTATGTCTACCCCAAAGACAACGTGTGTGGAGCAAGAGATTCCTGTGACAACCGGAAGTTGTTAAAAACAGCCTAGAGCTTTTGTCATATGGCCAACCAGCAGATAGTGAAAATCACGCAACTCAACCATCTGTCATTCAGTCAATTCTTAAGGTAGAGACTTCATATTCAGGATTCTGTTTATGTCTAGCCCAAAGACAACGTGTGTGGAGCAAGAGCTTCCTGTGACAACCGGAAGTGGTTAAAAACAGCCTAGAGCTATTGTCATATAAAACGCACATAGTGAAAATCTTTCAACTCAACCATCTGTCATTCAGTCAATTCTTAAGGTAGAGACTTCATATTCAGGATTCTGTTTATGTCTACCCCAAAGACAACGTGTGTTGAGTAAGAACTTCCTGTGACAACCGGAAGTGGTTAAAAACAGCCTAGAGCTATTGTCATTTAACCTGCACGTAGTGAAAATCACTCAACTCAACCATCTGTCATTCAGTCAATTCTTAAGGTAGAGACTTCTTATTCAGGATTCTGTTTATGTCTACCCCAAAGACAACGTGTGTTGAGTAAGAACTTCCTGTGACAACCGGAAGTTGTTAAAAACACCCAAGCGCTATTGTCATATGGCCAACCAGCAGAAAGTGAAAATCACGCAACTCAACCATCTGTCATTCAGTCAATTCTTAAGGTAGAGACTTCTTATTCAGGATTCTGTTTATGTCTACCCCAAAGACAACGTGTGTTGAGTAAGAACTTCCTGTGACAACCGGAAGTGGTTAAAAACAGCCAAGAGCTATTGTCATTTAACCTGCACATAGTGAAAATCACGCAACTCAACCATTTGTTATTCAGTCAATTCTTAAGGTAGAGACTTCATATTCAGGATTATGTTTATGTCTACCCCAAAGACAACGTGTGTGGAGCAAGAGCTTCCTGTGACAACCGGAAGTTGTTAAAAACAGCCTAGAGCTATTGTCATATGGCCAACCAGCAGATAGTGAAAATCACGCAACTCAACCATCTGTTATTCAGTCAATTCTTAAGGTAGAGACTTCATATTCAGGATTCTGTTTATGTCTACCCCAAAGACAACGTGTGTGGAGCAAGAGCTATCTGTGACACCCGGAAGTGATTAAAAACAGCCTAGAGCTATTGTCATATAAAACGCACATAGTGAAAATCACGCATCTCAACCATCTGTTATTCAGTCAATTCTTAAGGTAGAGACTTCATATTCAGGATTCTGTTTATGTCTACCCCAAAGACAACGTGTGTGGAGCAAGAGCTTCCTGTGACAACCGGAAGTGGTTAAAAACAGCCTAGAGCTATTGTCATATAAAACGCACATAGTGAAAATCACGCAACTCAACCATCTGTCATTCAGTCAATTCTTAAGGTAGATTCTTCATATTCAGGATTCTGTTTATGTCTACCCCAAAGACAACGTGTGTTGAGTAAGAACTTCCTGTGACAACCGGAAGTTGTTAAAAACACCCAAGAGCTATTGTCATATGGCCAACCAGCAGAAAGTTAAAATCACGCAACTCAACCATCTGTCATTCAGTCAATTCTTAAGGTAGAGACTTCTTATTCAGGATTCTGTTTATGTCTACCCCAAAGACAACGTGTGTTGAGTAAGAACTTCCTGTGACAACCGGAAGTGGTTAAAAACAGCCAAGAGCTATTGTCATTTAACCTGCACATAGTGAAAATCACGCAACTCAACCATCTGTCATTCAGTCAATTCTTAAGGTAGAGACTTCATATTCAGGATTCTGTTTATGTCTACCCCAAAGACAACGTGTGTGGAGCAAGAGATTCCTGTGACAACCGGAAGTGGTTAAAAACAGCCTAGAGCTTTTGTCATATGGCCAACCAGCAGAAAGTGAAAATCACGCAACTCAACCATCTGTCATTCAGTCAATTCTTAAGGTAGAGACTTCATATTCAGGATTCTGTTTATGTCTAGCCCAAAGACAACGTGTGTGGAGCAAGAGCTTCCTGTGACAACCGGAAGTGGTTAAAAACAGCCTAGAGCTATTGTCATATAAAACGCACATAGTGAAAATCACGCAACTCAACCATCTGTCATTCAGTCAATTCTTAAGGTAGAGACTTCATATTCAGGATTCTGTTTATGTCTACCCCAAAGACAACGTGTGTTGAGTAAGAACTTCCTGTGACAAGCGGAAGTGGTTAAAAAAAGCCTAGAGCTATTGTCATTTAACCTGCACATAGTGAAAATCACGCAACTCAACCATTTGTTATTCAGTCAATTCTTAAGGTAGAGACTTCATATTCAGGATTATGTTTATGTCTACCCCAAAGACAACTTGTGTGGAGCAAGAGCTTCCTGTGACAACCGGAAGTTGTTAAAAACAGCCTAGAGCTATTGTCATATGTCCAACCAGCAGATAGTGAAAATCACGCAACTCAACCATCTGTTATTCAGTCAATTCTTAAGGTAGAGACTTCATATTCAGGATTCTGTTTATGTCTACCCCAAAGACAACGTGTGTGGAGCAAGAGCTATCTGTGACACCCGGAAGTGATTAAAAACAGCCTAGAGCTATTGTCATATAAAACGCACATAGTGAAAATCACGCATCTCAACCATCTGTTATTCAGTCAATTCTTAAGGTAGAGACTTCATATTCAGGATTCTGTTTATGTCTACCCCAAAGACAACGTGTGTGGAGCAAGAGCTTCCTGTGACAACCGGAAGTGGTTAAAAACAGCCTAGAGCTATTGTCATATAAAACGCACATAGTGAAAATCACGCAACTCAACCATCTGTTATTCAGTCAATTCTTAAGGTAGAGACTTCATATTCAGGATTATGTTTATGTCTACCCCAAAGACAACGTGTGTGGAGCAAGAGCTTCCTGTGACAACCGGAAGTTGTTAAAAACAGCCTAGAGCTATTGTCATATGGCCAACCAGCAGATATTGAAAATCACGCAACTCAACCATCTGTTATTCAGTCAATTCTTAAGGTAGAGACTTCATATTCAGGATTCTGTTTATGTCTACCCCAAAGACAACGTGTGTGGAGCAAGACCTATCTGTGACACCCGGAAGTGATTAAAAACAGCCTAGAGCTATTGTCATATAAAATGCACATAGTGAAAATCACGCAACTCAACCATCTATTATTCAGTCAATTCTTAAGGTAGAGACTTCATATTCAGGATTCTGTTTATGTCTACCCCAAAGACAACGTGTGTGGAGCAAGAGCTTCCTGTGACAACCGGAAGTGGTTAAAAACAGCCTAGAGCTATTGTGATATAAAACGCACATAGTGAAAATCACGCAACTCAACCATCTGTCATTCAGTCAATTCTTTAGGTAGAGACTTCATATTCAGGATTCTGTTTATGTCTACCCCAAAGACAACGTGTGTTGAGTAAGAACTTCCTGTGACAACCGGAAGTGGTTAAAAAAAGCCAAGAGCTATTGTCATTTAACCTGCACATAGTGAAAATCACGCAACTCAACCATCTGTCATTCAGTCAATTCTTAAGGTAGAGACTTCTTATTCAGGATTCTGTTTATGTCTACCCCAAAGACAACGTGTGTTGAGTAAGAACTTCCTGTGACAACCGGAAGTGGTTAAAAACAGCCAAGAGCTATTGTCAAATGGCCAACCAGCAGAAAGTGAAAATCACGCAACTCAACCATCTGTCATTCAGTCAATTCTTAAGGTAGAGACTTCTTATTCAGGATTCTGTTTATGTCTACCCCAAAGACAACGTGTGTTGAGTAAGAACTTCCTGTGACAACCGGAAGTGGTTAAAAACAGCCAAGAGCTATTGTCATTTAACCTGCACATAGTGAAAATCACGCAACTCAACCATCTGTCATTCAGTCAATTCTTAAGGTAGAGACTTCATATTCAGGATTCTGTTTATGTCTACCCCAAAGACAACGTGTGTGGAGCAAGAGATTCCTGTGACAACCGGAAGTTGTTAAAAACAGCCTAGAGATTTTGTCATATGGCCAACCAGCAGATAGTGAAAATCACGCAACTCAACCATCTGTCATTCAGTCAATTCTTAAGGTAGAGACTTCATATTCAGGATTCTGTTTATGTCTAGCCCAAAGACAACGTGTGTGGAGCAAGAGCTTCCTGTGACAACCGGAAGTGGTTAAAAACAGCCTAGAGCTATTGTCATTTAACCTGCACATAGTGAAAATCACGCAACTCAACCATTTGTTATTCAGTCAATTCTTAAGGTAGAGACTTCATATTCAGGATTATGTTTATGTCTACCCCAAAGACAACTTGTGTGGAGCAAGAGCTTCCTGTGACAACCGGAAGTTGTTAAAAACAGCCTAGAGCTATTGTCATATGGCCAACCAGCAGATAGTGAAAATCACCAACTCAACCATCTGTTATTCAGTCAATTCTTAAGGTAGAGACTTCATATTCAGGATTCTGTTTATGTCTACCCCAAAGACAACGTGTGTGGAGCAAGACCTATCTGTGACACCCGGAAGTGATTAAAAACAGCCTAGAGCTATTGTCATATAAAACGCACATAGTGAAAATCACGCAACTCAACCATCTGTCATTCAGTCAATTCTTAAGGTAGAGACTTCATATTCAGGATTATGTTTATGTCTACCCCAAAGACAACGTGTGTGGAGCAAGAGCTTCCTGTGACAACCGGAAGTTGTTAAAAACAGCCTAGAGCTATTGTCATATGGCCAACCAGCAGATATTGAAAATCACGCAACTCAACCATCTGTTATTCAGTCAATTCTTAAGGTAGAGACTTCTTATTCAGGATTCTGTTTATGTCTACCCCAAAGACAACGTGTGTTGAGTAAGAACTTCCTGTGACAACCGGAAGTGGTTAAAAACAGCCAAGAGCTATTGTCATTTAACCTGCACATAGTGAAAATCACGCAACTCAACCATCTGTCATTCAGTCAATTCTTAAGGTAGAGACTTCATATTCAGGATTCTGTTTATGTCTACCCCAAAGACAACGTGTGTGGAGCAAGAGATTCCTGTGACAACCGGAAGTTGTTAAAAACAGCCTAGAGATTTTGTCATATGGCCAACCAGCAGATAGTGAAAATCACGCAACTCAACCATCTGTCATTCAGTCAATTCTTAAGGTAGAGACTTCATATTCAGGATTCTGTTTATGTCTAGCCCAAAGACAACGTGTGTGGAGCAAGAGCTTCCTGTGACAACCGGAAGTGGTTAAAAACAGCCTAGAGCTATTGTCATTTAACCTGCACATAGTGAAAATCACGCAACTCAACCATTTGTTATTCAGTCAATTCTTAAGGTAGAGACTTCATATTCAGGATTATGTTTATGTCTACCCCAAAGACAACTTGTGTGGAGCAAGAGCTTCCTGTGACAACCGGAAGTTGTTAAAAACAGCCTAGAGCTATTGTCATATGGCCAACCAGCAGATAGTGAAAATCACCAACTCAACCATCTGTTATTCAGTCAATTCTTAAGGTAGAGACTTCATATTCAGGATTCTGTTTATGTCTACCCCAAAGACAACGTGTGTGGAGCAAGACCTATCTGTGACACCCGGAAGTGATTAAAAACAGCCTAGAGCTATTGTCATATAAAACGCACATAGTGAAAATCACGCATCTCAACCATCTGTTATTCAGTCAATTCTTAAGGTAGAGACTTCATATTCAGGATTCTGTTTATGTCTACCCAAAGACAACGTGTGTGGAGCAAGAGCTTCCTGTGACAACCGGAAGTGGTTAAAAACAGCCTAGAGCTATTGTCATATAAAACGCACATAGTGAAAATCACGCAACTCAACCATCTGTCATTCAGTCAATTCTTAACCTGTTGGGTCTAGGGGGCAGCATTTGCACATCTGGATAAAAAAAATGTACCCGATTTAATCTGGTTACTAATCCTACCCAGTAACTAGAATATGCATATACTTATTATATATGGATAGAAAACACTCTAAAGTTTCCAAAACTGTTTGAATGGTGTCTGTGAGTATAACAGAACTCATTTGGCAGGCAAAACCCTGAGACATTTTCTGACAGGAAGTGGATACCTGATGTGTTGTATTGATTTTAAACCTATCCCATTGAAAAACACAGGGGTTTAGGAATATTTTGGCACTTCCTATTGCTTCCACTAGATGTCACCAGCCTTTACAAAGTGTTTTGAGTCTTCTGGAGGGAGATCTGACCGAACAAGAGCCATGGAACGGTGATGTCCCATTAGACACCTGGCGCGCTACTTCATGTTGGGTACCCTCGTTCCAATACGTTATAAAAGGCTATGCATTCGTCCACCTTGAATATTATTCATGTTCTGGTTAAAAAAGGCCCTAATGATTTATGCTATACAACGTTTGACATGTTTGAACGAACGGAAATATATTTTTTCCCCTCGTTCATGACGAGAAGTCCGGCTGGCTTACATCATGTGCTAACGAGACGGAGATTTTTGGACATAAATGATGAGCTTTTTTGAACAAAACTACATTCGTTATGGACCTGTGATACCTGGAAGTGACATCTGATGAAGAGAATCAAAGGTAATGGATTATTTACATAGTATTTTCGATTTTAGATCTCCCCAACATGACGTCTAGTCTGTATCGCAACGCGTATTTTTCTGGGCACAGTGCTCAGATTATTGCAAAGTGTGATTTCCCAGTAAGGTTATTTTTAAATCTGGCAAGTTGATTGCGTTCAAAAGATGTAAATCTATAATTCTTTAAATGACAATATAATATTTTACCAATGTTTTCTAATTTTAATTATTTAATTTGTGACGCTGACTTGACTGCCGGTTATTGGAGGGAAACGATTTCCTCAACATCAATGCCATAGTAAAACGCTGTTTTTGTATATAAATATGAACTTGATAGAACTAAAAATGCATGCATTGTCTAACATAATGTCCTAGGAGTGTCATCTGATGGAGATTGTAAAAGGTTAGTGTATCATTTTAGCTGGTTTTATGGTTTTGGTGACCCTGTCTTTGACTTGACAAAACATTACACACAACTCTTGTAAATGTACTGTCCTAACATACTCTAAATTTATGCTTTCGCCGTAAAACCTTTTTGAAATCGTAAAACGTGGTTAGATTAAGGAGATGTTTATCTTTCAAATGGTGTAACATAGTTGTATTTTTGAAAAATTTGAATTTTGACATTTATTTGGATTCAAATTTGCCGCTCTTGAAATGCACCTGCTGTTGATGGAGTGCACCACAGGTGGCACGCTAGCGTCCCACCTAGCCCCAAGAGGTTAAGGTAGAGACTTCATATTCAGGATTATGTTTATGTCTACCCCAAAGACAACGTGTGTGGAGCAAGAGCTTCCTGTGACAACCGGAAGTTGTTAAAAACAGCCTAGAGCTATTGTCATATGGCCAACCAGCAGATATTGAAAATCACGCAACTCAACCATCTGTTATTCAGTCAATTCTTAAGGTAGAGACTTCATATTCAGGATTCTGTTTATGTCTACCCCAAAGACAACGTGTGTGGAGCAAGAGCTATCTGTGACACCCGGAAGTGATTAAAAACAGCCTAGAGCTATTGTCATATAAAATGCACATAGTGAAAATCACGCAACTCAACCATCTATTATTCAGTCAATTCTTAAGGTAGAGACTTCATATTCAGGATTCTGTTTATGTCTACCCCAAAGACAACGTGTGTGGAGCAAGAGCTTCCTGTGACAACCGGAAGTGGTTAAAAACAGCCTAGAGCTATTGTGATATAAAACGCACATAGTGAAAATCACGCAACTCAACCATCTGTCATTCAGTCAATTCTTTAGGTAGAGACTTCATATTCAGGATTCTGTTTATGTCTACCCCAAAGACAACGTGTGTTGAGTAAGAACTTCCTGTGACAACCGGAAGTGGTTAAAAAAAGCCAAGAGCTATTGTCATTTAACCTGCACATAGTGAAAATCACGCAACTCAACCATCTGTCATTCAGTCAATTCTTAAGGTAGAGACTTCTTATTCAGGATTCTGTTTATGTCTACCCCAAAGACAACGTGTGTTGAGTAAGAACTTCCTGTGACAACCGGAAGTGGTTAAAAACAGCCAAGAGCTATTGTCAAATGGCCAACCAGCAGAAAGTGAAAATCACGCAACTCAACCATCTGTCATTCAGTCAATTCTTAAGGTAGAGACTTCTTATTCAGGATTCTGTTTATGTCTACCCCAAAGACAACGTGTGTTGAGTAAGAACTTCCTGTGACAACCGGAAGTGGTTAAAAACAGCCAAGAGCTATTGTCATTTAACCTGCACATAGTGAAAATCACGCAACTCAACCATCTGTCATTCAGTCAATTCTTAAGGTAGAGACTTCATATTCAGGATTCTGTTTATGTCTACCCCAAAGACAACGTGTGTGGAGCAAGAGATTCCTGTGACAACCGGAAGTTGTTAAAAACAGCCTAGAGATTTTGTCATATGGCCAACCAGCAGATAGTGAAAATCACGCAACTCAACCATCTGTCATTCAGTCAATTCTTAAGGTAGAGACTTCATATTCAGGATTCTGTTTATGTCTAGCCCAAAGACAACGTGTGTGGAGCAAGAGCTTCCTGTGACAACCGGAAGTGGTTAAAAACAGCCTAGAGCTATTGTCATTTAACCTGCACATAGTGAAAATCACGCAACTCAACCATTTGTTATTCAGTCAATTCTTAAGGTAGAGACTTCATATTCAGGATTATGTTTATGTCTACCCCAAAGACAACTTGTGTGGAGCAAGAGCTTCCTGTGACAACCGGAAGTTGTTAAAAACAGCCTAGAGCTATTGTCATATGGCCAACCAGCAGATAGTGAAAATCACCAACTCAACCATCTGTTATTCAGTCAATTCTTAAGGTAGAGACTTCATATTCAGGATTCTGTTTATGTCTACCCCAAAGACAACGTGTGTGGAGCAAGACCTATCTGTGACACCCGGAAGTGATTAAAAACAGCCTAGAGCTATTGTCATATAAAACGCACATAGTGAAAATCACGCATCTCAACCATCTGTTATTCAGTCAATTCTTAAGGTAGAGACTTCATATTCAGGATTCTGTTTATGTCTACCCAAAGACAACGTGTGTGGAGCAAGAGCTTCCTGTGACAACCGGAAGTGGTTAAAAACAGCCTAGAGCTATTGTCATATAAAACGCACATAGTGAAAATCACGCAACTCAACCATCTGTCATTCAGTCAATTCTTAAGGTAGAGACTTCATATTCAGGATTATGTTTATGTCTACCCCAAAGACAACGTGTGTGGAGCAAGAGCTTCCTGTGACAACCGGAAGTTGTTAAAAACAGCCTAGAGCTATTGTCATATGGCCAACCAGCAGATAGTGAAAATCACGCAACTCAACCATCTGTTATTCAGTCAATTCTTAAGGTAGAGACTTCATATTCAGGATTCTGTTTATGTCTACCCCAAAGACAACGTGTGTGGAGCAAGAGCTATCTGTGACACCCGGAAGTGATTAAAAACAGCCTAGAGCTATTGTCATATAAAATGCACATAGTGAAAATCACGCAACTCAACCATCTGTTATTCAGTCAATTCTTAAGGTAGAGACTTCATATTCAGGATTCTGTTTATGTCTACCCCAAAGACAACGTGTGTGGAGCAAGAGCTTCCTGTGACAACCGGAAGTGGTTAAAAACAGCCTAGAGCTATTGTGATATAAAATGCACATAGTGAAAATCACGCAACTCAACCATCTGTCATTCAGTCAATTCTTTAGGTAGAGACTTCATATTCAGGATTCTGTTTATGTCTACCCCAAAGACAACGTGTGTTGAGTAAGAACTTCCTGTGACAACCGGAAGTGGTTAAAAACAGCCTAGAGCTTTTGTCATATGGCCAACCAGCAGAAAGTGAAAATCACGCAACTCAACCATCTGTCATTCAGTCAATTCTTAAGGTAGAGACTTCTTATTCAGGATTCTGTTTATGTGTACCCCAAAGACAACGTGTGTTGAGTAAGAACTTCCTGTGACAACCGGAAGTGGTTAAAAAAAGCCTAGAGCTATTGTCATTTAACCTGCACATAGTGAAAATCACGCAACTCAACCATCTGTCATTCAGTCAATTCTTAAGGTAGAGACTTCTTATTCAGGATTCTGTTTATGTCTACCCCAAAGACAACGTGTGTTGAGTAAGAACTTCCTGTGACAACCGGAAGTGGTTAAAAACAGCCAAGAGCTATTGTCATTTAACCTGCACATAGTGAAAATCACGCAACTCAACCATTTGTTATTCAGTCAATTCTTAAGGTAGAGACTTCATATTCAGGATTATGTTTATGTCTACCCCAAAGACAACGTGTGTGGAGCAAGAGCTTCCTGTGACAACCGGAAGTGGTTAAAAACAGCCTAGAGCTATTGTCATATAAAACGCACATAGTGAAAATCACTCAACTCAACCATCTGTCATTCAGTCAATTCTTAAGGTAGAGACTTCATATTCAGGATTCTGTTTATGTCTACCCCAAAGACAACGTGTGTTGAGTAAGAACTTCCTGTGACAACCGGAAGTGGTTAAAAACAGCCAAGAGCTATTGTCATTTAACCTGCACATAGTGAAAATCACTCAACTCAACCATCTGTCATTCAGTCAATTCTTAAGGTAGAGACTTCATATTCAGGATTCTGTTTATGTCTACCCCAAAGACAACGTGTGTGGAGCAAGAGATTCCTGTGACAACCGGAAGTGGTTAAAAACAGCCTAGAGCTTTTGTCATATGGCCAACCAGCAGAAAGTGAAAATCACGCAACTCAACCATCTGTCATTCAGTCAATTCTTAAGGTAGAGACTTCTTATTCAGGATTCTGTTTATGTCTACCCCAAAGACAACGTGTGTTGAGTAAGAACTTCCTGTGACAACCGGAAGTGGTTAAAAACAGCCAAGAGCTATTGTCATTTAACCTGCACATAGTGAAAATCACTCAACTCAACCATCTGTCATTCAGTCAATTCTTAAGGTAGAGACTTCATATTCAGGATTCTGTTTATGTCTACCCCAAAGACAACGTGTGTGGAGCAAGAGATTCCTGTGACAACCGGAAGTGGTTAAAAACAGCCTAGAGCTTTTGTCATATGGCCAACCAGCAGAAAGTGAAAATCACGCAACTCAACCATCTGTCATTCAGTCAATTCTTAAGGTAGAGACTTCATATTCAGGATTCTGTTTATGTCTACCCCAAAGACAACGTGTGTTGAGTAAGAACTTCCTGTGACAACCGGAAGTTGTTAAAAACACCCAAGAGCTATTGTCATATGGCCAACCAGCAGAAAGTGAAAATCACGGAACTCAACCATCTGTCATTCAGTCAATTCTTAAGGTAGAGACTTCTTATTCAGGATTCTGTTTATGTCTACCGCAAAGACAACTTGTGTTGAGTAAGAACTTCCTGTGACAACCGGAAGTGGTTAAAAACAGCCAAGAGCTATTGTCATTTAACCTGCACATAGTGAAAATCACTCAACTCAACCATCTGTCATTCAGTCAATTCTTAAGGTAGAGACTTCATATTCAGGATTCTGTTTATGTCTACCCCAAAGACAACGTGTGTGGAGCAAGAGATTCCTGTGACAACCGGAAGTGGTTAAAAACAGCCTAGAGCTTTTGTCATATGGCCAACCAGCAGAAAGTGAAAATCACGCAACTCAACCATCTGTCATTCAGTCAATTCTTAAGGTAGAGACTTCATATTCAGGATTCTGTTTATGTCTAGCCCAAAGACAACGTGTGTGGAGCAAGAGCTTCCTGTGACAACCGGAAGTGGTTAAAAACAGCCTAGAGCTATTGTCATATAAAACGCACATAGTGAAAATCACGCAACTCAACCATCTGTCATTCAGTCAATTCTTAAGGTAGAGACTTCATATTCAGGATTCTGTTTATGTCTACCCCAAAGACAACGTGTGTTGAGTAAGAACTTCCTGTGACAACCGGAAGTGGTTAAAAAAAGCCTAGAGCTATTGTCATTTAACCTGCACATAGTGAAAATCACGCAACTCAACCATTTGTTATTCAGTCAATTCTTAAGGTAGAGACTTCATATTCAGGATTATGTTTATGTCTACCCCAAAGACAACGTGTGTGGAGCAAGAGCTTCCTGTGACAACCGGAAGTTGTTAAAAACAGCCTAGAGCTATTGTCATATGACCAACCAGCAGATAGTGAAAATCACGCATCTCAACCATCTGTTATTCAGTCAATTCTTAAGGTAGAGACTTCATATTCAGGATTCTGTTTATGTCTACCCCAAAGACAACGTGTGTGGAGCAAGAGCTTCCTGTGACAACCGGAAGTGGTTAAAAACAGCCTAGAGCTATTGTCATTTAACCTGCACATAGTGAAAATCACGCAACTCAACCATTTGTTATTCAGTCAATTCTTAAGGTAGAGACTTCATATTCAGGATTCTGTTTATGTCTACCCCAAAGACAACGTGTGTGGAGCAAGAGATTCCTGTGACAACCGGAAGTGGTTAAAAACAGCCTAGAGCTTTTGTCATATGGCCAACCAGCAGAAAGTGAAAATCACGCAACTCAACCATCTGTCATTCAGTCAATTCTTAAGGTAGAGACTTCTTATTCAGGATTCTGTTTATGTGTACCCCAAAGACAACGTGTGTTGAGTAAGAACTTCCTGTGACAACCGGAAGTGGTTAAAAAAAGCCTAGAGCTATTGTCATTTAACCTGCACATAGTGAAAATCACGCAACTCAACCATCTGTCATTCAGTCAATTCTTAAGGTAGAGACTTCTTATTCAGGATTCTGTTTATGTCTACCCCAAAGACAACGTGTGTTGAGTAAGAACTTCCTGTGACAACCGGAAGTGGTTAAAAACAGCCAAGAGCTATTGTCATTTAACCTGCACATAGTGAAAATCACTCAACTCAACCATCTGTCATTCAGTCAATTCTTAAGGTAGAGACTTCATATTCAGGATTCTGTTTATGTCTACCCCAAAGACAACGTGTGTGGAGCAAGAGATTCCTGTGACAACCGGAAGTGGTTAAAAACAGCCTAGAGCTTTTGTCATATGGCCAACCAGCAGAAAGTGAAAATCACGCAACTCAACCATCTGTCATTCAGTCAATTCTTAAGGTAGAGACTTCATATTCAGGATTCTGTTTATGTCTACCCCAAAGACAACGTGTGTTGAGTAAGAACTTCCTGTGACAACCGGAAGTTGTTAAAAACACCCAAGAGCTATTGTCATATGGCCAACCAGCAGAAAGTGAAAATCACGGAACTCAACCATCTGTCATTCAGTCAATTCTTAAGGTAGAGACTTCTTATTCAGGATTCTGTTTATGTCTACCGCAAAGACAACTTGTGTTGAGTAAGAACTTCCTGTGACAACCGGAAGTGGTTAAAAACAGCCAAGAGCTATTGTCATTTAACCTGCACATAGTGAAAATCACTCAACTCAACCATCTGTCATTCAGTCAATTCTTAAGGTAGAGACTTCATATTCAGGATTCTGTTTATGTCTACCCCAAAGACAACGTGTGTGGAGCAAGAGATTCCTGTGACAACCGGAAGTGGTTAAAAACAGCCTAGAGCTTTTGTCATATGGCCAACCAGCAGAAAGTGAAAATCACGCAACTCAACCATCTGTCATTCAGTCAATTCTTAAGGTAGAGACTTCATATTCAGGATTCTGTTTATGTCTAGCCCAAAGACAACGTGTGTGGAGCAAGAGCTTCCTGTGACAACCGGAAGTGGTTAAAAACAGCCTAGAGCTATTGTCATATAAACCGCACATAGTGAAAATCACGCAACTCAACCATCTGTCATTCAGTCAATTCTTAAGGTAGAGACTTCATATTCAGGATTCTGTTTATGTCTACCCCAAAGACAACGTGTGTTGAGTAAGAACTTCCTGTGACAACCGGAAGTGGTTAAAAACAGCCTAGAGCTATTGTCATTTAACCTGCACATAGTGAAAATCACGCAACTCAACCATTTGTTATTCAGTCAATTCTTAAGGTAGAGACTTCATATTCAGGATTATGTTTATGTCTACCCCAAAGACAACGTGTGTGGAGCAAGAGCTTCCTGTGACAACCGGAAGTTGTTAAAAACAGCCTAGAGCTATTGTCATATGACCAACCAGCAGATAGTGAAAATCACGCAACTCAACCATCTGTTATTCAGTCAATTCTTAAGGTAGAGACTTCATATTCAGGATTCTGTTTATGTCTACCCCAAAGACAACGTGTGTGGAGCAAGAGCTTCCTGTGACAACCGGAAGTGGTTAAAAACAGCCTAGAGCTATTGTCATTTAACCTGCACATAGTGAAAATCACGCAACTCAACCATCTGTTATTCAGTCAATTCTTAAGGTAGAGACTTCATATTCAGGATTCTGTTTATGTCTACCCCAAAGACAACGTGTGTGGAGCAAGAGATTCCTGTGACAACCGGAAGTGGTTAAAAACAGCCTAGAGCTTTTGTCATATGGCCAACCAGCAGAAAGTGAAAATCACGCAACTCAACCATCTGTCATTCAGTCAATTCTTAAGGTAGAGACTTCTTATTCAGGATTCTGTTTATGTGTACCCCAAAGACAACGTGTGTTGAGTAAGAACTTCCTGTGACAACCGGAAGTGGTTAAAAAAAGCCTAGAGCTATTGTCATTTAACCTGCACATAGTGAAAATCACGCAACTCAACCATCTGTCATTCAGTCAATTCTTAAGGTAGAGACTTCTTATTCAGGATTCTGTTTATGTCTACCCCAAAGACAACGTGTGTTGAGTAAGAACTTCCTGTGACAACCGGAAGTGGTTAAAAACAGCCAAGAGCTATTGTCATTTAACCTGCACATAGTGAAAATCACTCAACTCAACCATTTGTTATTCAGTCAATTCTTAAGGTAGAGACTTCATATTCAGGATTATGTTTATGTCTACCCCAAAGACAACGTGTGTGGAGCAAGAGCTTCCTGTGACAACCGGAAGTGGTTAAAAACAGCCTAGAGCTATTGTCATATAAAACGCACATAGTGAAAATCACTCAACTCAACCATCTGTCATTCAGTCAATTCTTAAGGTAGAGACTTCATATTCAGGATTATGTTTATGTCTACCCCAAAGACAACGTGTGTTGAGTAAGAGCTTCCTGTGACAACCGGAAGTTGTTAAAAACAGCCTAGAGCTATTGTCATATGGCCAACCAGCAGATAGTGAAAATCACGCAACTCAACCATCTGTTATTCAGTCAATTCTTAAGGTAGAGACTTCATATTCAGGATTCTGTTTATGTCTACCCCAAAGACAACGTGTGTGGAGCAAGAGCTTCCTGTGACAACCGGAAGTGGTTAAAAACAGCCTAGAGCTATTGTCATATAAAACGCACATAGTGAAAATCACTCAACTCAACCATCTGTCATTCAGTCAATTCTTAAGGTAGAGACTTCATATTCAGGATTCTGTTTATGTCTACCCCAAAGACAACGTGTGTTGAGTAAGAACTTCCTGTGACAACCGGAAGTTGTTAAAAACACCCAAGAGCTATTGTCATATGGCCAACCAGCAGAAAGTGAAAATCACGGAACTCAACCATCTGTCATTCAGTCAATTCTTAAGGTAGAGACTTCTTATTCAGGATTCTGTTTATGTCTACCGCAAAGACAACGTGTGTTGAGTAAGAACTTCCTGTGACAACCGGAAGTGGTTAAAAACAGCCAAGAGCTATTGTCATTTAACCTGCACATAGTGAAAATCACTCAACTCAACCATCTGTCATTCAGTCAATTCTTAAGGTAGAGACTTCATATTCAGGATTCTGTTTATGTCTACCCCAAAGACAACGTGTGTGGAGCAAGAGATTCCTGTGACAACCGGAAGTGGTTAAAAACAGCCTAGAGCTTTTGTCATATGGCCAACCAGCAGAAAGTGAAAATCACGCAACTCAACCATCTGTCATTCAGTCAATTCTTAAGGTAGAGACTTCATATTCAGGATTCTGTTTATGTCTAGCCCAAAGACAACGTGTGTGGAGCAAGAGCTTCCTGTGACAACCGGAAGTGGTTAAAAACAGCCTAGAGCTATTGTCATATAAAACGCACATAGTGAAAATCACGCAACTCAACCATCTGTCATTCAGTCAATTCTTAAGGTAGAGACTTCATATTCAGGATTCTGTTTATGTCTACCCCAAAGACAACGTGTGTTGAGTAAGAACTTCCTGTGACAACCGGAAGTGGTTAAAAAAAGCCTAGAGCTATTGTCATTTAACCTGCACATAGTGAAAATCACGCAACTCAACCATTTGTTATTCAGTCAATTCTTAAGGTAGAGACTTCATATTCAGGATTATGTTTATGTCTACCCCAAAGACAACGTGTGTGGAGCAAGAGCTTCCTGTGACAACCGGAAGTTGTTAAAAACAGCCTAGAGCTATTGTCATATGACCAACCAGCAGATAGTGAAAATCACGCAACTCAACCATCTGTTATTCAGTCAATTCTTAAGGTAGAGACTTCATATTCAGGATTCTGTTTATGTCTACCCCAAAGACAACGTGTGTGGAGCAAGAGCTATCCTGTGACAACCGGAAGTGGTTAAAAACAGCCTAGAGCTATTGTCATATAAAACGCACATAGTGAAAATCACGCAACTCAACCATCTGTCATTCAGTCAATTCTTAAGGTAGAGACTTCATATTCAGGATTCTGTTTATGTCTACCCCAAAGACAACGTGTGTGGAGCAAGAGCTTCCTGTGACAACCGGAAGTGGTTAAAAACAGCCTAGAGCTATTGTCATATGGCCAACCAGCACATAGTGAAAATCACGCAACTCAACCATCTGTCATTCAGTCAATTCTTAAGGTAGAGACTTCATATTCAGGATTCTGTTTATGTCTACCCCAAAGACAACGTGTGTTGAGTAAGAACTTCCTGTGACAACCGGAAGTGGTTAAAAACAGCCAAGAGCTATTGTCATTTAACCTGCACATAGTGAAAATCACGCAACTCAACCATCTGTCATTCAGTCAATTCTTAAGGTAGAGACTTCTTATTCAGGATTCTGTTTATGTCTACCCCAAAGACAACGTGTGTTGAGTAAGAACTTCCTGTGACAACCGGAAGTGGTTAAAAACAGCCAAGAGCTATTGTCATTTAACCTGCACATAGTGAAAATCACGCAACTCAACCATCTGTCATTCAGTCAATTCTTAAGGTAGAGACTTCATATTCAGGATTCTGTTTATGTCTACCCCAAAGACAACGTGTGTGGAGCAAGAGCTTCCTGTGACACCCGGAAGTGGTTAAAAACAGCCTAGAGCTATTGTCATATAAAACGCACATAGTGAAAATCACGCAACTCAACCATCTGTTATTCAGTCAATTCTTAAGGTAGAGACTTCATATTCAGGATTCTGTTTATGTCTACCCCAAAGACAACGTGTGTGGAGCAAGAGCTTCCTGTGACAACCGGAAGTTGTTAAAAACAGCCTAGAGCTATTGTCATATGGCCAACCAGCAGATAGTGAAAATCACGCAACTCAACCATCTGTCATTCAGTCAATTCTTAAGGTAGAGACTTCATATTCAGGATTCTGTTTATGTCTACCCCAAAGACAACGTGTGTTGAGTAAGAACTTCCTGTGACAACCGGAAGTTGTTAAAAACACCCAAGAGCTATTGTCATATGGCCAACCAGCAGAAAGTGAAAATCACGCAACTCAACCATCTGTCATTCAGTCAATTCTTAAGGTAGAGACTTCTTATTCAGGATTCTGTTTATGTCTACCCCAAAGACAACGTGTGTTGAGTAAGAACTTCCTGTGACAACCGGAAGTGGTTAAAAACAGCCTAGAGCTATTGTCATATGGCCAACCAGCATAAAGTGAAAATCGCGCAACTCAACCATCTGTCATTCAGTCAATTCTTAAGGTAGAGACTTCTTATTCAGGATTCTGTTTATGTCTACCCCAAAGACAACGTGTGTGGAGCAAGAGCTTCCTGTGACAACCGGAAGTGGTTAAAAACAGCCTAGAGCTATTGTCATATAAAACGCACATAGTGAAAATCACGCAACTCAACCATCTGTCATTCAGTCAATTCTTAAGGTAGAGACTTCATATTCAGGATGCTGTTTATGTCTACCCCAAAGACAACGTGTGTTGAGTAAGAACTTCCTGTGACAACCGGAAGTTGTTAAAAACACCCAAGAGCTATTGTCATATTGCCAACCAGCAGAAAGTGAAAATCACGCAACTCAACCATCTGTCATTCAGTCAATTCTTAAGGTAGAGACTTCTTATTCAGGATTCTGTTTATGTATACCCCAAAGACAACGTGTGTTGAGTAAGAACTTCCTGTGACAACCGGAAGTGGTTAAAAACAGCCAAGAGCTATTGTCATTTAACCTGCACATAGTGAAAATCACGCAACTCAACCATCTGTCATTCAGTCAATTCTTAAGGTAGAGACTTCATATTCAGGATTCTGTTTATGTCTACCCCAAAGACAACGTGTGTGGAGCAAGAGATTCCTGTGACAACCGGAAGTGGTTAAAAACAGCCTAGAGCTTTTGTCATATGGCCAACCAGCAGAAAGTGAAAATCACGCAACTCAACCATCTGTCATTCAGTCAATTCTTAAGGTAGAGACTTCATATTCAGGATTCTGTTTATGTCTAGCCCAAAGACAACGTGTGTGGAGCAAGAGCTTCCTGTGACAACCGGAAGTGGTTAAAAACAGCCTAGAGCTATTGTCATATAAAACGCACATAGTGAAAATCACGCAACTCAACCATCTGTCATTCAGTCAATTCTTAAGGTAGAGACTTCATATTCAGGATTCTGTTTATGTCTACCCCAAAGACAACGTGTGTTGAGTAAGAACTTCCTGTGACAACCGGAAGTGGTTAAAAAAAGCCTAGAGCTATTGTCATTTAACCTGCACATAGTGAAAATCACTCAACTCAACCATTTGTTATTCAGTCAATTCTTAAGGTAGAGACTTCATATTCAGGATTCTGTTTATGTCTACCCCAAAGACAACGTGTGTGGAGCAAGAGCTTCCTGTGACAACCGGAAGTTGTTAAAAACAGCCTAGAGCTATTGTCATATGGCCAACCAGCAGATAGTGAAAATCACGCAACTCAACCATCTGTTATTCAGTCAATTCTTAAGGTAGAGACTTCATATTCAGGATTCTGTTTATGTCTACCCCAAAGACAACGTGTGTGGAGCAAGAGCTATCTGTGACACCCGGAAGTGATTAAAAACAGCCTAGAGCTATTGTCATATAAAACGCACATAGTGAAAATCACGCATCTCAACCATCTGTTATTCAGTCAATTCTTAAGGTAGAGACTTCATATTCAGGATTCTGTTTATGTCTACCCCAAAGACAACGTGTGTTGAGTAAGAACTTCCTGTGACAACCGGAAGTGGTTAAAAAAAGCCTAGAGCTATTGTCATTTAACCTGCACATAGTGAAAATCACGCAACTCAACCATTTGTTATTCAGTCAATTCTTAAGGTAGAGACTTCATATTCAGGATTATGTTTATGTCTACCCCAAAGACAACGTGTGTGGAGCAAGAGCTATCTGTGACACCCGGAAGTGATTAAAAACAGCCTAGAGCTATTGTCATATAAAACGCACATAGTGAAAATCACGCATCTCAACCATCTGTCATTCAGTCAATTCTTAAGGTAGAGACTTCATATTCAGGATTCTGTTTATGTCTACCCCAAAGACAACGTGTGTTGAGTAAGAACTTCCTGTGACAACCGGAAGTTGTTAAAAACACCCAAGAGCTATTGTCATATGGCCAACCAGCAGAAAGTGAAAATCACGCAACTCAACCATCTGTCATTCAGTCAATTCTTAAGGTAGAGACTTCTTATTCAGGATTCTGTTTATGTCTACCCCAAAGACAACGTGTGTTGAGTAAGAACTTCCTGTGACAACCGGAAGTGGTTAAAAACAGCCAAGAGCTATTGTCATTTAACCTGCACATAGTGAAAATCACGCAACTCAACCATCTGTCATTCAGTCAATTCTTAAGGTAGAGACTTCATATTCAGGATTCTGTTTATGTCTACCCCAAAGACAACGTGTGTGGAGCAAGAGATTCCTGTGACAACCGGAAGTGGTTAAAAACAGCCTAGAGCTTTTGTCATATGGCCAACCAGCAGAAAGTGAAAATCATGCAACTCAACCATCTGTCATTCAGTCAATTCTTAAGGTAGAGACTTCATATTCAGGATTCTGTTTATGTCTAGCCCAAAGACAACGTGTGTGGAGCAAGAGCTTCCTGTGACAACCGGAAGTGGTTAAAAACAGCCTAGAGCTATTGTCATATAAAACGCACATAGTGAAAATCACGCAACTCAACCATCTGTCATTCAGTCAATTCTTAAGGTAGAGACTTCATATTCAGGATTCTGTTTATGTCTACCCCAAAGACAACGTGTGTTGAGTAAGAACTTCCTGTGACAACCGGAAGTGGTTAAAAAAAGCCTAGAGCTATTGTCATTTAACCTGCACATAGTGAAAATCACGCAACTCAACCATTTGTTATTCAGTCAATTCTTAAGGTAGAGACTTCATATTCAGGATTATGTTTATGTCTACCCCAAAGACAACGTGTGTGGAGCAAGAGCTTCCTGTGACAACCGGAAGTTGTTAAAAACAGCCTAGAGCTATTGTCATATGGCCAACCTGCAGATAGTGAAAATCACGCAACTCAACCATCTGTTATTCAGTCAATTCTTAAGGTAGAGACTTCATATTCAGGATTCTGTTTATGTCTAGCCCAAAGACAACGTGTGTGGAGCAAGAGCTTCCTGTGACAACCGGAAGTGGTTAAAAACAGCCTAGAGCTATTGTCATATAAAACGCACATAGTGAAAATCACGCAACTCAACCATCTGTCATTCAGTCAATTCTTAAGGTAGAGACTTCATATTCAGGATTCTGTTTATGTCTACCCCAAAGACAACGTGTGTTGAGTAAGAACTTCCTGTGACAACCGGAAGTGGTTAAAAACAGCCTAGAGCTATTGTCATTTAACCTGCAAATAGTGAAAATCACTCAACTCAACCATCTGTCATTCAGTCAATTCTTAAGGTAGAGACTTCTTATTCAGGATTCTGTTTATGTCTACCCCAAAGACAACGTGTGTTGAGTAAGAACTTCCTGTGACAACCGGAAGTTGTTAAAAACACCCAAGAGCTATTGTCATATGGCCAACCAGCATAAAGTGAAAATCACGCAACTCAACCATCTGTCATTCAGTCAATTCTTAAGGTAGAGACTTCTTATTCAGGATTCTGTTTATGTCTACCCCAAAGACAACGTGTGTTGAGTAAGAACTTCCTGTGACAACCGGAAGTTGTTAAAAACACCCAAGCGAAATTGTCATATGGCCAACCAGCAGAAAGTGAAAATCACGCAACTCAACCATCTGTCATTCAGTCAATTCTTAAGGTAGAGACTTCTTATTCAGGATTCTGTTTATGTCTACCCCAAAGACAACGTGGGTTGAGTAAGAACTTCCTGTGACAACCGGAAGTTGTTAAAAACACCCAAGAGCTATTGTCATATGGCCAACCAGCATAAAGTGAAAATCACGCAACTCAACCATCTGTCATTCAGTCAATTCTTAAGGTAGAGACTTCTTATTCAGGATTCTGTTTATGTCTACCCCAAAGACAACGTGTGTTGAGTAAGAACTTCCTGTGACAACCGGAAGTTGTTAAAAACACCCAAGCGAAATTGTCATATGGCCAACCAGCAGAAAGTGAAAATCACGCAACTCAACCATCTGTCATTCAGTCAATTCTTAAGGTAGAGACTTCTTATTCAGGATTCTGTTTATGTCTACCCCAAAGACAACGTGGGTTGAGTAAGAACTTCCTGTGACAACCGGAAGTTGTTAAAAACACCCAAGAGCTATTGTCATTTAACCTGCACATAGTGAAAATCATGCAACTCAACCATCTGTCATTCAGTCAATTCTTAAGGTAGAGACTTCATATTCAGGATTCTGTTTATGTCTACCCCAAAGACAACGTGTGTGGAGCAAGAGATTCCTGTGACAACCGGAAGTGGTTAAAAACAGCCTAGAGCTTTTGTCATATGGCCAACCAGCAGATAGTGAAAATCACGCAACTCAACCATCTGTCATTCAGTCAATTCTTAAGGTAGAGACTTCATATTCAGGATTCTGTTTATGTCTAGCCCAAAGACAACGTGTGTGGAGCAAGAGCTTCCTGGGACAACCGGAAGTGGTTAAAAACAGCCTAGAGCTATTGTCATATAAAACGCACATAGTGAAAATCACGCAACTCAACCATCTGTCATTCAGTCAATTCTTAAGTTAGAGACTTCATATTCAGGATTCTGTTTATGTCTACCCCAAAGACAACGTGTGTTGAGTAAGAACTTCCTGTGACAACCGGAAGTTGTTAAAAACACCCAAGAGCTATTGTCATATGGCCAACCAGCATAAAGTGAAAATCGCGCAACTCAACCATCTGTCATTCAGTCAATTCTTAAGGTAGAGACTTCTTATTCAGGATTCTGTTTATGTCTACCCCAAAGACAACGTGTGTGGAGCAAGAGCTTCCTGTGACAACCGGAAGTGGTTAAAAACAGCCTAGAGCTATTGTCATATAAAACGCACATAGTGAAAATCACGCAACTCAACCATCTGTCATTCAGTCAATTCTTAAGGTAGAGACTTCATATTCAGGATTCTGTTTATGTCTACCCCAAAGACAACGTGTGTTGAGTAAGAACTTCCTGTGACAACCGGAAGTTGTTAAAAACACCCAAGAGCTATTGTCATATGGCCAACCAGCAGAAAGTGAAAATCACGCAACTCAACCATCTGTCATTCAGTCAATTCTTAAGGTAGAGACTTCTTATTCAGGATTCTGTTTATGTATACCCCAAAGACAACGTGTGTTGAGTAAGAACTTCCTGTGACAACCGGAAGTGGTTAAAAACAGCCAAGAGCTATTGTCATTTAAACTGCACATAGTGAAAATCACGCAACTCAACCATCTGTCATTCAGTCAATTCTTAAGGTAGAGACTTCATATTCAGGATTCTGTTTATGTCTACCCCAAAGACAACGTGTGTGGAGCAAGAGATTCCTGTGACAACCGGAAGTGGTTAAAAACAGCCTAGAGCTTTTGTCATATGGCCAACCAGCAGAAAGTGAAAATCACGCAACTCAACCATCTGTCATTCAGTCAATTCTTAAGGTAGAGACTTCATATTCAGGATTCTGTTTATGTCTAGCCCAAAGACAACGTGTGTGGAGCAAGAGCTTCCTGTGACAACCGGAAGTGGTTAAAAACAGCCTAGAGCTATTGTCATATAAAACGCACATAGTGAAAATCACGCAACTCAACCATCTGTCATTCAGTCAATTCTTAAGGTAGAGACTTCATATTCAGGATTCTGTTTATGTCTACCCCAAAGACAACGTGTGTTGAGTAAGAACTTCCTGTGACAACCGGAAGTGGTTAAAAAAAGCCTAGAGCTATTGTCATTTAACCTGCACATAGTGAAAATCACGCAACTCAACCATTTGTTATTCAGTCAATTCTTAAGGTAGAGACTTCATATTCAGGATTATGTTTATGTCTACCCCAAAGACAACGTGTGTGGAGCAAGAGCTTCCTGTGACAACCGGAAGTTGTTAAAAACAGCCTAGAGCTATTGTCATATGGCCAACCAGCAGATAGTGAAAATCACGCAACTCAACCATCTGTTATTCAGTCAATTCTTAAGGTAGAGACTTCATATTCAGGATTCTGTTTATGTCTACCCCAAAGACAACGTGTGTGGAGCAAGAGCTATCTGTGACACCCGGAAGTGATTAAAAACAGCCTAGAGCTATTGTCATATAAAACGCACATAGTGAAAATCACGCATCTCAACCATCTGTTATTCAGTCAATTCTTAAGGTAGAGACTTCATATTCAGGATTCTGTTTATGTCTACCCCAAAGACAACGTGTGTGGAGCAAGAGCTTCCTGTGACAACCGGAAGTGGTTAAAAACAGCCTAGAGCTATTGTCATATGGCCAACCAGCAGATAGTGAAAATCACGCAACTCAACCATCTGTCATTCAGTCAATTCTTAAGGTAGAGACTTCATATTCAGGATTCTGTTTATGTCTACCCCAAAGACAACGTGTGTTGAGTAAGAACTTCCTGTGACAACCGGAAGTTGTTAAAAACACCCTAGAGCTATTGTCATATGGCCAACCAGCAGAAAGTGAAAATCACGCAACTCAACCATCTGTCATTCAGTCAATTCTTAAGGTAGAGACTTCTTATTCAGGATTCTGTTTATGTCTACCCCAAAGACAACGTGTGTTGAGTAAGAACTTCCTGTGACAACCGGAAGTGGTTAAAAACAGCCAAGAGCTATTGTCATTTAACCTGCACATAGTGAAAATCACGCAACTCAACCATCTGTCATTCAGTCAATTCTTAAGGTAGAGACTTCATATTCAGGATTCTGTTTATGTCTACCCCAAAGACAACGTGTGTGGAGCAAGAGATTCCTGTGACAACCGGAAGTGGTTAAAAACAGCCTAGAGCTTTTGTCATATGGCCAACCAGCAGAAAGTGAAAATCATGCAACTCAACCATCTGTCATTCAGTCAATTCTTAAGGTAGAGACTTCATATTCAGGATTCTGTTTATGTCTAGCCCAAAGACAACGTGTGTGGAGCAAGAGCTTCCTGTGACAACCGGAAGTGGTTAAAAACAGCCTAGAGCTATTGTCATATAAAACGCACATAGTGAAAATCACGCAACTCAACCATCTGTCATTCAGTCAATTCTTAAGGTAGAGACTTCATATTCAGGATTCTGTTTATGTCTACCCCAAAGACAACGTGTGTTGAGTAAGAACTTCCTGTGACAACCGGAAGTGGTTAAAAAAAGCCTAGAGCTATTGTCATTTAACCTGCACATAGTGAAAATCACGCAACTCAACCATTTGTTATTCAGTCAATTCTTAAGGTAGAGACTTCATATTCAGGATTATGTTTATGTCTACCCCAAAGACAACGTGTGTGGAGCAAGAGCTTCCTGTGACAACCGGAAGTTGTTAAAAACAGCCTAGAGCTATTGTCATATGGCCAACCTGCAGATAGTGAAAATCACGCAACTCAACCATCTGTTATTCAGTCAATTCTTAAGGTAGAGACTTCATATTCAGGATTCTGTTTATGTCTAGCCCAAAGACAACGTGTGTGGAGCAAGAGCTTCCTGTGACAACCGGAAGTGGTTAAAAACAGCCTAGAGCTATTGTCATATAAAACGCACATAGTGAAAATCACGCAACTCAACCATCTGTCATTCAGTCAATTCTTAAGGTAGAGACTTCATATTCAGGATTCTGTTTATGTCTACCCCAAAGACAACGTGTGTTGAGTAAGAACTTCCTGTGACAACCGGAAGTGGTTAAAAACAGCCAAGAGCTATTGTCAAATGGCCAACCAGCAGAAAGTGAAAATCACGCAACTCAACCATCTGTCATTCAGTCAATTCTTAAGGTAGAGACTTCATATTCAGGATTCTGTTTATGTCTACCCCAAAGACAACGTGTGTGGAGCAAGAGATTCCTGTGACAACCGGAAGTTGTTAAAAACAGCCTAGAGCTTTTGTCATATGGCCAACCAGCAGATAGTGAAAATCACGCAACTCAACCATCTGTCATTCAGTCAATTCTTAAGGTAGAGACTTCATATTCAGGATTCTGTTTATGTCTACCCCAAAGACAACGTGTGTTGAGTAAGAACTTCCTGTGACAACCGGAAGTGGTTAAAAACAGCCTAGAGCTATTGTCATTTAACCTGCACATAGTGAAAATCACTCAACTCAACCATCTGTCATTCAGTCAATTCTTAAGGTAGAGACTTCTTATTCAGGATTCTGTTTATGTCTACCCCAAAGACAATGTGTGTTGAGTAAGAACTTCCTGTGACAACCGGAAGTGGTTAAAAACACCCAAGCGCTATTGTCATATGGCCAACCAGCAGAAAGTGAAAATCACGCAACTCAACCATTTGTCATTCAGTCAATTCTTAAGGTAGAGACTTCTTATTCAGGATTCTGTTTATGTCTACCCCAAAGACAACGTGTGTTGAGTAGGAACTTCCTTTGACAACCGGAAGTGGTTAAAAACAGCCAAGAGCTATTGTCATTTAACCTGCACATAGTGAAAATCACGCAACTCAACCATTTGTTATTCAGTCAATTCTTAAGGTAGAGACTTCATATTCAGGATTCTGTTTATGTCTACCCCAAAGACAACGTGTGTGGAGCAAGAGCTATCTGTGACACCCGGAAGTGATTTAAAACAGCCTAGAGCTATTGTCATATAAAACGCACATAGTGAAAATCATGCAACTCAACCATCTGTTATTCAGTCAATTCTTAAGGTAGAGACTTCATATTCAGGATTCTGTTTATGTCTACCCCAAAGACAACGTGTGTGGAGCAAGAGCTTCCTGTGACAACCGGAAGTGGTTAAAAACAGCCTAGAGCTATTGTCATATAAAACGCACATAGTGAAAATCACTCAACTCAACCATCTGTCATTCAGTCAATTCTTAAGGTAGAGACTTCATATTCAGGATTCTGTTTATGTCTACCCCAAAGACAACGTGTGTTGAGTAAGAACTTCCTGTGACAACCGGAAGTGGTTAAAAAAAGCCTAGAGCTATTGTCATTTAACCTGCACATAGTGAAAATCACGCAACTCAACCATTTGTTATTCAGTCAATTCTTAAGGTAGAGACTTCATATTCAGGATTATGTTTATGTCTACCCCAAAGACAACGTGTGTGGAGCAAGAGCTTCCTGTGACAACCGGAAGTTGTTAAAAACAGCCTAGAGCTATTGTCATATGGCCAACCTGCAGATAGTGAAAATCACGCAACTCAACCATCTGTTATTCAGTCAATTCTTAAGGTAGAGACTTCATATTCAGGATTCTGTTTATGTCTAGCCCAAAGACAACGTGTGTGGAGCAAGAGCTTCCTGTGACAACCGGAAGTGGTTAAAAACAGCCTAGAGCTATTGTCATATAAAACGCACATAGTGAAAATCACGCAACTCAACCATCTGTCATTCAGTCAATTCTTAAGGTAGAGACTTCATATTCAGGATTCTGTTTATGTCTACCCCAAAGACAACGTGTGTTGAGTAAGAACTTCCTGTGACAACCGGAAGTGGTTAAAAACAGCCAAGAGCTATTGTCAAATGGCCAACCAGCAGAAAGTGAAAATCACGCAACTCAACCATCTGTCATTCAGTCAATTCTTAAGGTAGAGACTTCATATTCAGGATTCTGTTTATGTCTACCCCAAAGACAACGTGTGTGGAGCAAGAGATTCCTGTGACAACCGGAAGTTGTTAAAAACAGCCTAGAGCTTTTGTCATATGGCCAACCAGCAGATAGTGAAAATCACGCAACTCAACCATCTGTCATTCAGTCAATTCTTAAGGTAGAGACTTCATATTCAGGATTCTGTTTATGTCTACCCCAAAGACAACGTGTGTTGAGTAAGAACTTCCTGTGACAACCGGAAGTGGTTAAAAACAGCCTAGAGCTATTGTCATTTAACCTGCACATAGTGAAAATCACTCAACTCAACCATCTGTCATTCAGTCAATTCTTAAGGTAGAGACTTCTTATTCAGGATTCTGTTTATGTCTACCCCAAAGACAATGTGTGTTGAGTAAGAACTTCCTGTGACAACCGGAAGTGGTTAAAAACACCCAAGCGCTATTGTCATATGGCCAACCAGCAGAAAGTGAAAATCACGCAACTCAACCATTTGTCATTCAGTCAATTCTTAAGGTAGAGACTTCTTATTCAGGATTCTGTTTATGTCTACCCCAAAGACAACGTGTGTTGAGTAGGAACTTCCTTTGACAACCGGAAGTGGTTAAAAACAGCCAAGAGCTATTGTCATTTAACCTGCACATAGTGAAAATCACGCAACTCAACCATTTGTTATTCAGTCAATTCTTAAGGTAGAGACTTCATATTCAGGATTCTGTTTATGTCTACCCCAAAGACAACGTGTGTGGAGCAAGAGCTATCTGTGACACCCGGAAGTGATTTAAAACAGCCTAGAGCTATTGTCATATAAAACGCACATAGTGAAAATCATGCAACTCAACCATCTGTTATTCAGTCAATTCTTAAGGTAGAGACTTCATATTCAGGATTCTGTTTATGTCTACCCCAAAGACAACGTGTGTGGAGCAAGAGCTTCCTGTGACAACCGGAAGTGGTTAAAAACAGCCTAGAGCTATTGTCATATAAAACGCACATAGTGAAAATCACTCAACTCAACCATCTGTCATTCAGTCAATTCTTAAGGTAGAGACTTCATATTCAGGATTCTGTTTATGTCTACCCCAAAGACAACGTGTGTTGAGGAAGAACTTCCTGTGACAACCGGAAGTGGTTAAAAACACCCAAGAGCTATTGTCATATGGCCAACCAGCAGATAGTGAAAATCACGCAACTCAACCATCTGTCATTCAGTCAATTCCTAAGGTAGAGACTTCATATTGATGATTCTGTTTATGTCTAGCACAAAGACAACGTGTGTGGAGCAAGAGCTTCCTGCGACAGCCGGAAGTGGTTAAAAACAGCCTAGAGCTATTGTCATATAAAACGCACATAGTGAAAATCACACAACTCAACCATCTGTCATTCAGTCAATTCTTAAGGTAGAGACTTCATATTCAGGATTCTGTTTATGTCTACCCCAAAGACAACGTGTGTTGAGTAAGAACTTCCTGTGACAACCGGAAGTGGTTAAAAACACCCAAGCGCTATTGTCATATGGCCAACCAGCAGAAAGTGAAAATCACGCAACTCAACCATCTGTCATTCAGTCAATTCTTAAGGTAGAGACTTCTTATTCAGGATTCTGTTTATGTCTACCCCAAAGACAACGTGTGTTGAGTAGGAACTTCCTGTGACAACCGGAAGTGGTTAAAAACAGCCAAGAGCTATTGTCATTTAACCTGCACATAGTGAAAATCACGCAACTCAACCATTTGTTATTCAGTCAATTCTTAAGGTAGAGACTTCATATTCAGGATTCTGTTTATGTCTACCCCAAAGACAACGTGTGTGGAGCAAGAGCTATCTGTGACACCCGGAAGTGATTAAAAACAGCCTAGAGCTATTGTCATATAAAACGCACATAGTGAAAATCACGCAACTCAACCATCTGTTATTCAGTCAATTCTTAAGGTAGAGACTTCATATTCAGGATTCTGTTTATGTCTACCCCAAAGACAACGTGTTTGGAGCAAGAGCTTCCTGTGACAACCGGAAGTGGTTAAAAACAGCCTAGAGCTATTGTCATACAAAACGCACATAGTGAAAATCACGCAACTCAACCATCTGTCATTCAGTCAATTCTTAAGGTAGAGACTTCATATTCAGGATTCTGTTTATGTCTACCCCAAAGACAACGTGTGTTGAGTAAGAACTTCCTGTGACACCCGGAAGTTGTTAAAAACACCCAAGAGCTATTGTCATATGGCCAACCAGCAGATAGTGAAAATCATGCAACTCAACCATCTGTCATTCAGTCAATTCTTAAGGTAGAGACTTCTTATTCAGGATTCTGTTTATGTCTACCCCAAAGACAACGTGTTTGGAGCAAGAGCTTCCTGTGACAACCGGAAGTGGTTAAAAACAGCCTAGAGCTATTGTCATACAAAACGCACATAGTGAAAATCACGCAACTCAACCATCTGTTATTCAGTCAATTCTTAAGGTAGAGACTTCATATTCAGGATTCTGTTTATGTCTAGCCCAAAGACAACGTGTGTGGAGCAAGAGCTTCCTGTGACAGCCGGAAGTGGTTAAAAACAGCCTAGAGCTATTGTCATATAAAACGCACAGTGAAAATCACGCAACTCAACCATCTGTCATTCAGTCAATTCTTAAGGTAGAGACTTCATATTCAGGATTCTGTTTATGTCTACCCCAAAGACAACGTGTGTTGAGTAAGAACTTCCTGTGACACCCGGAAGTTGTTAAAAACACCCAAGAGCTATTGTCATATGGCCAACCAGCAGATAGTGAAAATCATGCAACTCAACCATCTGTCATTCAGTCAATTCTTAAGGTAGAGACTTCTTATTCAGGATTCTGTTTATGTCTACCCCAAAGACAACGTGTGTGGAGCAAGAGCTTCCTGTGACAACCGGAAGTTGTTAAAAACAGCCTAGAGCTATTGTCATACAAAACGCACATAGTGAAAATCACTCAACTCAACCATCTGTTATTCAGTCAATTCTTAAGGTAGAGACTTCATATTCAGGATTCTGTTTATGTCTACCCCAAAGACAACGTGTGTTGAGTAAGAACTTCCTGTGACAACCGGAAGTGGTTAAAAACAGCCAAGAGCTATTGTCATTTAACCTGCTCATAGTGAAAATCACGCAACTCAACCATCTGTCATTCAGTCAATTCTTAAGGTAGAGACTTCATATTCATGATTCTGTTTATGTCTAGCCCAAAGACAACGTGTGTGGAGCAAGAGCTTCCTGCGACAGCCGGAAGTGGTTAAAAACAGCCTAGAGCTATTGTCATATAAAACGCACATAGTGAAAATCACACAACTCAACCATCTGTTATTCAGTCAATTCTTAACCTTTTTGTTCTAGGGGCAGCATTTGCACGTCTGGATGAAAAAAATGTACCCGATTTAATCTGGTTACTAATCCTACCCAGTAACTAGAATATGCATATACTTATTATATATGGATAGAAAACACTCTAAAGTTTCCAAAACTGTTTGAATGGTGTCTGTGAGTATAACAGAACTCATTTGGCAGGCAAAACCCTGAGACATTTTCTGACAGGAAGTGGATACCTGATGTGTTGTATTGACTTTAAACCTATCCCATTGAAAAACACAGGGGTTTAGGAATATTTTGGCACTTCCTATTGCTTCCACTAGATGTCACCAGCCTTTACAAAGTGTTTTGAGTCTTCTGGAGGGAGATCTGACCGAACAAGAGCCATGGAACGATGATGTCCCATTAGACACCTGGCGCGCGAGTTCATGTTGGGTACCCTCGTTCCAATACGTTATAAAAGAGTATGCATTCGTCCACCTTGAATATTATTCATGTTCTGGTTAAAAAAGGCCCTAATGATTTATGCTATACAACGTTTGACATGTTTGAACGAACGGAAATATATTTTTTCCCCTCGTTCATGACGAGAAGTCCGGCTGGCTTACATCATGTGCTAACGAGACGGAGATTTTTGGACATAAATGATGAGCTTTTTTGAACAAAACTACATTCGTTATGGACCTGTGATACCTGGAAGTGACATCTGATGAAGAGAATCAAAGGTAATGGATTATTTACATAGTATTTTCGATTTTAGATCTCCCCAACATGACGTCTAGTCTGTATCGCAACGCGTATTTTTCTGGGCGCAGTGCTCAGATTATTGCAAAGTGTGATTTCCCAGTAAGGTTATTTTTAAATCTGGCAAATTGATTGCGTTCAAGAGATGTAAATCTATAATTCTTTAAATGACAATATAATATTTTACCAATGTTTTCTAATTTTAATTATTTAATTTGTTACGCTGACTTGACTGCCGGTTATTGGAGGGAAACGATTTCCTCAACATCAATGCCATAGTAAAACGCTGTTTTTGGATATAAATATGAACTTGATAGAACTAAAAATGCATGCATTGTCTAACATAATGTCCTAGGAGTGTCATCTGATGGAGATTGTAAAAGGTTAGTGCATCATTTTAGCTGGTTTTATGGTTTTGGTGACCCTGTCTTTGACTTGACAAAACATTACACACAACTCTTGTAAATGTACTGTCCTAACATACTCTAAATTTATGCTTTCGCCGTAAAACCTTTTTGAAATCGTAAAACGTGGTTAGATTAAGGAGATGTTTATCTTTCAAATGGTGTAAAATAGTTGTATTTTTGAAAAATTTGAATTTTGACATTTATTTCGATTCAAATTTGCCGTTCTTGAAATGCACCTGCTGTTGATGGAGTGCACCACGGGTGGCACGCTAGCGTCCCACCTAGCCCCAAGAGGTTAAGGTAGAGACTTCATATTCAGGATTCTGTTTATGTCTACCCCAAAGACAACGTGTGTTGAGTAAGAACTTCCTGTGACACCCGGAAGTTGTTAAAAACACCCAAGAGCTATTGTCATATGGCCAACCAGCAGATAGTGAAAATCATGCAACTCAACCATCTGTGATTCAGTCAATTCTTAAGGTAGAGACTTCATATTCAGGATTCTGTTTATGTCTACCCCAAAGACAACGTGTGTGGAGCAAGAGCTTCCTGTGACAACCGGAAGTGGTTAAAAACAGCCTAGAGCTATTGTCATATAAAACGCATAGTGAAAATCACGCAACTCAACCATCTGTTATTCAGTCAATTCTTAAGGTAGAGACTTCATATTCAGGATTCTGTTTATGTCTACCCCAAAGACAACGTGTGTGGAGCAAGAGCTTCCTGTGACAACCGGAAGTTGTTAAAAACAGCCTAGAGCTATTGTCATATGGCCAACCAGCAGATAGTGAAAATCACGCAACTCAACCATCTGTTATTCAGTCAATTCTTAAGGTAGAGACTTCATATTCAGGATTCTGTTTATGTCTACCCCAAAGACAACGTGTGTGGAGCAAGAGCTTCCTGTGACAACCGGAAGTGGTTAAAAACAGCCTAGAGCTATTGTCATGTAAAACGCACATAGTGAAAACCACCAACTCAACCATCTGTCATTCAGTCAATTCTTAAGGTAGAGACTTCATATTCAGGATTCTGTTTATGTCTAGCCCAAAGACAACGTGTGTTGAGTAAGAACTTCCTGTGACAACCGGAAGTGGTTAAAAACAGCCAAGAGCTATTGTCATTTAACCTGCAGAAAGTGAAAATCACGCAACTCAACCATCTGTCATTCAGTCAATTCTTAAGGTAGAGACTTCATATTCAGGATTCTGTTCATGTCTACCCCAAAGACAACGTGTGTGGAGCAAGAGATTCCTGTGACAACCGGAAGTGGTTAAAAACAGCCTAGAGCTTTTGTCATATGGCCAACCAGCAGAAAGTGAAAATCACGCAACTCAACCATCTGTCATTCAGTCAATTCTTAAGGTAGAGACTTCATATTCAGGATTCTGTTTATGTCTAGCCCAAAGACAACGTGTGTGGAGCAAGAGCTTCCTGTGACAACCGGAAGTGGTTAAAAACAGCCTAGAGCTATTGTCATATAAAACGCACATAGTGAAAATCACGCAACTCAACCATCTGTCATTCAGTCAATTCTTAAGGTAGAGACTTCATATTCAGGATTCTGTTTATGTCTACCCCAAAGACAACGTGTGTTGAGTAAGAACTTCCTGTGACAACCGGAAGTGGTTAAAAAAAGCCTAGAGCTATTGTCATTTAACCTGCACATAGTGAAAATCACGCAACTCAACCATTTGTTATTCAGTCAATTCTTAAGGTAGAGACTTCATATTCAGGATTATGTTTATGTCTACCCCAAAGACAACGTGTGTGGAGCAAGAGCTTCCTGTGACAACCGGAAGTTGTTAAAAACAGCCTAGAGCTATTGTCATATGGCCAACCAGCAGATAGTGAAAATCACGCAACTCAACCATCTGTTATTCAGTCAATTCTTAAGGTAGAGACTTCATATTCAGGATTCTGTTTATGTCTACCCCAAAGACAACGTGTGTGGAGCAAGAGCTATCTGTGACACCCGGAAGTGATTAAAAACAGCCTAGAGCTATTGTCATATAAAACGCACATAGTGAAAATCACGCATCTCAACCATCTGTTATTCAGTCAATTCTTAAGGTAGAGACTTCATATTCAGGATTCTGTTTATGTCTACCCCAAAGACAACGTGTGTGGAGCAAGAGCTTCCTGTGACAACCGGAAGTTGTTAAAAACAGCCTAGAGCTATTGTCATATGGCCAACCAGCAGATAGTGAAAATCACGCAACTCAACCATCTGTCATTCAGTCAATTCTTAAGGTAGAGACTTCATATTCAGGATTCTGTTTATGTCTACCCCAAAGACAACGTGTGTTGAGTAAGAACTTCCTGTGACAACCGGAAGTTGTTAAAAACAGCCTAGAGCTATTGTCATATGGCCAACCAGCAGAAAGTGAAAATCACGCAACTCAACCATCTGTCATTCAGTCAATTCTTAAGGTAGAGACTTCTTATTCAGGATTCTGTTTATGTCTACCCCAAAGACAACGTGTGTTGAGTAAGAACTTCCTGTGACAACCGGAAGTGGTTAAAAACAGCCAAGAGCTATTGTCATTTAACCTGCACATAGTGAAAATCACGCAACTCAACCATCTGTCATTCAGTCAATTCTTAAGGTAGAAACTTCATATTCAGGATTCTGTTTATGTCTACCCCAAAGACAACGTGTGTGGAGCAAGAGATTCCTGTGACAACCGGAAGTGGTTAAAAACAGCCTAGAGCTTTTGTCATATGGCCAACCAGCAGAAAGTGAAAATCATGCAACTCAACCATCTGTCATTCAGTCAATTCTTAAGGTAGAGACTTCATATTCAGGATTCTGTTTATGTCTAGCCCAAAGACAACGTGTGTGGAGCAAGAGCTTCCTGTGACAACCGGAAGTGGTTAAAAACAGCCTAGAGCTATTGTCATATAAAACGCACATAGTGAAAATCACGCAACTCAACCATCTGTCATTCAGTCAATTCTTAAGGTAGAGACTTCATATTCAGGATTCTGTTTATGTCTACCCCAAAGACAACGTGTGTTGAGTAAGAACTTCCTGTGACAACCGGAAGTGGTTAAAAAAAGCCTAGAGCTATTGTCATTTAACCTGCACATAGTGAAAATCACGCAACTCAACCATTTGTTATTCAGTCAATTCTTAAGGTAGAGACTTCATATTCAGGATTATGTTTATGTCTACCCCAAAGACAACGTGTGTGGAGCAAGAGCTTCCTGTGACAACCGGAAGTTGTTAAAAACAGCCTAGAGCTATTGTCATATGGCCAACCTGCAGATAGTGAAAATCACGCAACTCAACCATCTGTTATTCAGTCAATTCTTAAGGTAGAGACTTCATATTCAGGATTCTGTTTATGTCTAGCCCAAAGACAACGTGTGTGGAGCAAGAGCTTCCTGTGACAACCGGAAGTGGTTAAAAACAGCCTAGAGCTATTGTCATATAAAACGCACATAGTGAAAATCACGCAACTCAACCATCTGTCATTCAGTCAATTCTTAAGGTAGAGACTTCATATTCAGGATTCTGTTTATGTCTACCCCAAAGACAACGTGTGTTGAGTAAGAACTTCCTGTGACAACCGGAAGTGGTTAAAAACAGCCAAGAGCTATTGTCAAATGGCCAACCAGCAGAAAGTGAAAATCACGCAACTCAACCATCTGTCATTCAGTCAATTCTTAAGGTAGAGACTTCATATTCAGGATTCTGTTTATGTCTACCCCAAAGACAACGTGTGTGGAGCAAGAGATTCCTGTGACAACCGGAAGTTGTTAAAAACAGCCTAGAGCTTTTGTCATATGGCCAACCAGCAGATAGTGAAAATCACGCAACTCAACCATCTGTCATTCAGTCAATTCTTAAGGTAGAGACTTCATATTCAGGATTCTGTTTATGTCTACCCCAAAGACAACGTGTGTTGAGTAAGAACTTCCTGTGACAACCGGAAGTGGTTAAAAACAGCCTAGAGCTATTGTCATTTAACCTGCACATAGTGAAAATCACTCAACTCAACCATCTGTCATTCAGTCAATTCTTAAGGTAGAGACTTCTTATTCAGGATTCTGTTTATGTCTACCCCAAAGACAATGTGTGTTGAGTAAGAACTTCCTGTGACAACCGGAAGTGGTTAAAAACACCCAAGCGCTATTGTCATATGGCCAACCAGCAGAAAGTGAAAATCACGCAACTCAACCATTTGTCATTCAGTCAATTCTTAAGGTAGAGACTTCTTATTCAGGATTCTGTTTATGTCTACCCCAAAGACAACGTGTGTTGAGTAGGAACTTCCTTTGACAACCGGAAGTGGTTAAAAACAGCCAAGAGCTATTGTCATTTAACCTGCACATAGTGAAAATCACGCAACTCAACCATTTGTTATTCAGTCAATTCTTAAGGTAGAGACTTCATATTCAGGATTCTGTTTATGTCTACCCCAAAGACAACGTGTGTGGAGCAAGAGCTATCTGTGACACCCGGAAGTGATTTAAAACAGCCTAGAGCTATTGTCATATAAAACGCACATAGTGAAAATCATGCAACTCAACCATCTGTTATTCAGTCAATTCTTAAGGTAGAGACTTCATATTCAGGATTCTGTTTATGTCTACCCCAAAGACAACGTGTGTGGAGCAAGAGCTTCCTGTGACAACCGGAAGTGGTTAAAAACAGCCTAGAGCTATTGTCATATAAAACGCACATAGTGAAAATCACTCAACTCAACCATCTGTCATTCAGTCAATTCTTAAGGTAGAGACTTCATATTCAGGATTCTGTTTATGTCTACCCCAAAGACAACGTGTGTTGAGTAAGAACTTCCTGTGACAACCGGAAGTGGTTAAAAAAAGCCTAGAGCTATTGTCATTTAACCTGCACATAGTGAAAATCACGCAACTCAACCATTTGTTATTCAGTCAATTCTTAAGGTAGAGACTTCATATTCAGGATTATGTTTATGTCTACCCCAAAGACAACGTGTGTGGAGCAAGAGCTTCCTGTGACAACCGGAAGTTGTTAAAAACAGCCTAGAGCTATTGTCATATGGCCAACCTGCAGATAGTGAAAATCACGCAACTCAACCATCTGTTATTCAGTCAATTCTTAAGGTAGAGACTTCATATTCAGGATTCTGTTTATGTCTAGCCCAAAGACAACGTGTGTGGAGCAAGAGCTTCCTGTGACAACCGGAAGTGGTTAAAAACAGCCTAGAGCTATTGTCATATAAAACGCACATAGTGAAAATCACGCAACTCAACCATCTGTCATTCAGTCAATTCTTAAGGTAGAGACTTCATATTCAGGATTCTGTTTATGTCTACCCCAAAGACAACGTGTGTTGAGTAAGAACTTCCTGTGACAACCGGAAGTGGTTAAAAACAGCCAAGAGCTATTGTCAAATGGCCAACCAGCAGAAAGTGAAAATCACGCAACTCAACCATCTGTCATTCAGTCAATTCTTAAGGTAGAGACTTCATATTCAGGATTCTGTTTATGTCTACCCCAAAGACAACGTGTGTGGAGCAAGAGATTCCTGTGACAACCGGAAGTTGTTAAAAACAGCCTAGAGCTTTTGTCATATGGCCAACCAGCAGATAGTGAAAATCACGCAACTCAACCATCTGTCATTCAGTCAATTCTTAAGGTAGAGACTTCATATTCAGGATTCTGTTTATGTCTACCCCAAAGACAACGTGTGTTGAGTAAGAACTTCCTGTGACAACCGGAAGTGGTTAAAAACAGCCTAGAGCTATTGTCATTTAACCTGCACATAGTGAAAATCACTCAACTCAACCATCTGTCATTCAGTCAATTCTTAAGGTAGAGACTTCTTATTCAGGATTCTGTTTATGTCTACCCCAAAGACAATGTGTGTTGAGTAAGAACTTCCTGTGACAACCGGAAGTGGTTAAAAACACCCAAGCGCTATTGTCATATGGCCAACCAGCAGAAAGTGAAAATCACGCAACTCAACCATTTGTCATTCAGTCAATTCTTAAGGTAGAGACTTCTTATTCAGGATTCTGTTTATGTCTACCCCAAAGACAACGTGTGTTGAGTAGGAACTTCCTGTGACAACCGGAAGTGGTTAAAAACAGCCAAGAGCTATTGTCATTTAACCTGCACATAGTGAAAATCACGCAACTCAACCATTTGTTATTCAGTCAATTCTTAAGGTAGAGACTTCATATTCAGGATTCTGTTTATGTCTACCCCAAAGACAACGTGTGTGGAGCAAGAGCTATCTGTGACACCCGGAAGTGATTTAAAACAGCCTAGAGCTATTGTCATATAAAACGCACATAGTGAAAATCACGCAACTCAACCATCTGTTATTCAGTCAATTCTTAAGGTAGAGACTTCATATTCAGGATTCTGTTTATGTCTACCCCAAAGACAACGTGTGTGGAGCAAGAGCTTCCTGTGACAACCGGAAGTGGTTAAAAACAGCCTAGAGCTATTGTCATATAAAACGCACATAGTGAAAATCACTCAACTCAACCATCTGTCATTCAGTCAATTCTTAAGGTAGAGACTTCATATTCAGGATTCTGTTTATGTCTACCCCAAAGACAACGTGTGTTGAGGAAGAACTTCCTGTGACAACCGGAAGTGGTTAAAAACACCCAAGAGCTATTGTCATATGGCCAACCAGCAGATAGTGAAAATCACGCAACTCAACCATCTGTCATTCAGTCAATTCCTAAGGTAGAGACTTCATATTGATGATTCTGTTTATGTCTAGCACAAAGACAACGTGTGTGGAGCAAGAGCTTCCTGCGACAGCCGGAAGTGGTTAAAAACAGCCTAGAGCTATTGTCATATAAAACGCACATAGTGAAAATCACACAACTCAACCATCTGTCATTCAGTCAATTCTTAAGGTAGAGACTTCATATTCAGGATTCTGTTTATGTCTACCCCAAAGACAACGTGTGTTGAGTAAGAACTTCCTGTGACAACCGGAAGTGGTTAAAAACACCCAAGCGCTATTGTCATATGGCCAACCAGCAGAAAGTGAAAATCACGCAACTCAACCATCTGTCATTCAGTCAATTCTTAAGGTAGAGACTTCTTATTCAGGATTCTGTTTATGTCTACCCCAAAGACAACGTGTGTTGAGTAGGAACTTCCTGTGACAACCGGAAGTGGTTAAAAACAGCCAAGAGCTATTGTCATTTAACCTGCACATAGTGAAAATCACGCAACTCAACCATTTGTTATTCAGTCAATTCTTAAGGTAGAGACTTCATATTCAGGATTCTGTTTATGTCTACCCCAAAGACAACGTGTGTGGAGCAAGAGCTATCTGTGACACCCGGAAGTGATTAAAAACAGCCTAGAGCTATTGTCATATAAAACGCACATAGTGAAAATCACGCAACTCAACCATCTGTTATTCAGTCAATTCTTAAGGTAGAGACTTCATATTCAGGATTCTGTTTATGTCTACCCCAAAGACAACGTGTTTGGAGCAAGAGCTTCCTGTGACAACCGGAAGTGGTTAAAAACAGCCTAGAGCTATTGTCATACAAAACGCACATAGTGAAAATCACGCAACTCAACCATCTGTCATTCAGTCAATTCTTAAGGTAGAGACTTCATATTCAGGATTCTGTTTATGTCTACCCCAAAGACAACGTGTGTTGAGTAAGAACTTCCTGTGACACCCGGAAGTTGTTAAAAACACCCAAGAGCTATTGTCATATGGCCAACCAGCAGATAGTGAAAATCATGCAACTCAACCATCTGTCATTCAGTCAATTCTTAAGGTAGAGACTTCTTATTCAGGATTCTGTTTATGTCTACCCCAAAGACAACGTGTTTGGAGCAAGAGCTTCCTGTGACAACCGGAAGTGGTTAAAAACAGCCTAGAGCTATTGTCATACAAAACGCACATAGTGAAAATCACGCAACTCAACCATCTGTTATTCAGTCAATTCTTAAGGTAGAGACTTCATATTCAGGATTCTGTTTATGTCTAGCCCAAAGACAACGTGTGTGGAGCAAGAGCTTCCTGTGACAGCCGGAAGTGGTTAAAAACAGCCTAGAGCTATTGTCATATAAAACGCACAGTGAAAATCACGCAACTCAACCATCTGTCATTCAGTCAATTCTTAAGGTAGAGACTTCATATTCAGGATTCTGTTTATGTCTACCCCAAAGACAACGTGTGTTGAGTAAGAACTTCCTGTGACACCCGGAAGTTGTTAAAAACACCCAAGAGCTATTGTCATATGGCCAACCAGCAGATAGTGAAAATCATGCAACTCAACCATCTGTCATTCAGTCAATTCTTAAGGTAGAGACTTCTTATTCAGGATTCTGTTTATGTCTACCCCAAAGACAACGTGTGTGGAGCAAGAGCTTCCTGTGACAACCGGAAGTTGTTAAAAACAGCCTAGAGCTATTGTCATACAAAACGCACATAGTGAAAATCACTCAACTCAACCATCTGTTATTCAGTCAATTCTTAAGGTAGAGACTTCATATTCAGGATTCTGTTTATGTCTACCCCAAAGACAACGTGTGTTGAGTAAGAACTTCCTGTGACAACCGGAAGTGGTTAAAAACAGCCAAGAGCTATTGTCATTTAACCTGCTCATAGTGAAAATCACGCAACTCAACCATCTGTCATTCAGTCAATTCTTAAGGTAGAGACTTCATATTCATGATTCTGTTTATGTCTAGCCCAAAGACAACGTGTGTGGAGCAAGAGCTTCCTGCGACAGCCGGAAGTGGTTAAAAACAGCCTAGAGCTATTGTCATATAAAACGCACATAGTGAAAATCACACAACTCAACCATCTGTTATTCAGTCAATTCTTAACCTTTTTGTTCTAGGGGCAGCATTTGCACGTCTGGATGAAAAAAATGTACCCGATTTAATCTGGTTACTAATCCTACCCAGTAACTAGAATATGCATATACTTATTATATATGGATAGAAAACACTCTAAAGTTTCCAAAACTGTTTGAATGGTGTCTGTGAGTATAACAGAACTCATTTGGCAGGCAAAACCCTGAGACATTTTCTGACAGGAAGTGGATACCTGATGTGTTGTATTGACTTTAAACCTATCCCATTGAAAAACACAGGGGTTTAGGAATATTTTGGCACTTCCTATTGCTTCCACTAGATGTCACCAGCCTTTACAAAGTGTTTTGAGTCTTCTGGAGGGAGATCTGACCGAACAAGAGCCATGGAACGATGATGTCCCATTAGACACCTGGCGCGCGAGTTCATGTTGGGTACCCTCGTTCCAATACGTTATAAAAGAGTATGCATTCGTCCACCTTGAATATTATTCATGTTCTGGTTAAAAAAGGCCCTAATGATTTATGCTATACAACGTTTGACATGTTTGAACGAACGGAAATATATTTTTTCCCCTCGTTCATGACGAGAAGTCCGGCTGGCTTACATCATGTGCTAACGAGACGGAGATTTTTGGACATAAATGATGAGCTTTTTTGAACAAAACTACATTCGTTATGGACCTGTGATACCTGGAAGTGACATCTGATGAAGAGAATCAAAGGTAATGGATTATTTACATAGTATTTTCGATTTTAGATCTCCCCAACATGACGTCTAGTCTGTATCGCAACGCGTATTTTTCTGGGCGCAGTGCTCAGATTATTGCAAAGTGTGATTTCCCAGTAAGGTTATTTTTAAATCTGGCAAATTGATTGCGTTCAAGAGATGTAAATCTATAATTCTTTAAATGACAATATAATATTTTACCAATGTTTTCTAATTTTAATTATTTAATTTGTTACGCTGACTTGACTGCCGGTTATTGGAGGGAAACGATTTCCTCAACATCAATGCCATAGTAAAACGCTGTTTTTGGATATAAATATGAACTTGATAGAACTAAAAATGCATGCATTGTCTAACATAATGTCCTAGGAGTGTCATCTGATGGAGATTGTAAAAGGTTAGTGCATCATTTTAGCTGGTTTTATGGTTTTGGTGACCCTGTCTTTGACTTGACAAAACATTACACACAACTCTTGTAAATGTACTGTCCTAACATACTCTAAATTTATGCTTTCGCCGTAAAACCTTTTTGAAATCGTAAAACGTGGTTAGATTAAGGAGATGTTTATCTTTCAAATGGTGTAAAATAGTTGTATTTTTGAAAAATTTGAATTTTGACATTTATTTCGATTCAAATTTGCCGTTCTTGAAATGCACCTGCTGTTGATGGAGTGCACCACGGGTGGCACGCTAGCGTCCCACCTAGCCCCAAGAGGTTAAGGTAGAGACTTCATATTCAGGATTCTGTTTATGTCTACCCCAAAGACAACGTGTGTTGAGTAAGAACTTCCTGTGACACCCGGAAGTTGTTAAAAACACCCAAGAGCTATTGTCATATGGCCAACCAGCAGATAGTGAAAATCATGCAACTCAACCATCTGTGATTCAGTCAATTCTTAAGGTAGAGACTTCATATTCAGGATTCTGTTTATGTCTACCCCAAAGACAACGTGTGTGGAGCAAGAGCTTCCTGTGACAACCGGAAGTGGTTAAAAACAGCCTAGAGCTATTGTCATATAAAACGCATAGTGAAAATCACGCAACTCAACCATCTGTTATTCAGTCAATTCTTAAGGTAGAGACTTCATATTCAGGATTCTGTTTATGTCTACCCCAAAGACAACGTGTGTGGAGCAAGAGCTTCCTGTGACAACCGGAAGTTGTTAAAAACAGCCTAGAGCTATTGTCATATGGCCAACCAGCAGATAGTGAAAATCACGCAACTCAACCATCTGTTATTCAGTCAATTCTTAAGGTAGAGACTTCATATTCAGGATTCTGTTTATGTCTACCCCAAAGACAACGTGTGTGGAGCAAGAGCTTCCTGTGACAACCGGAAGTGGTTAAAAACAGCCTAGAGCTATTGTCATGTAAAACGCACATAGTGAAAACCACCAACTCAACCATCTGTCATTCAGTCAATTCTTAAGGTAGAGACTTCATATTCAGGATTCTGTTTATGTCTAGCCCAAAGACAACGTGTGTTGAGTAAGAACTTCCTGTGACAACCGGAAGTGGTTAAAAACAGCCAAGAGCTATTGTCATTTAACCTGCAGAAAGTGAAAATCACGCAACTCAACCATCTGTCATTCAGTCAATTCTTAAGGTAGAGACTTCATATTCAGGATTCTGTTCATGTCTACCCCAAAGACAACGTGTGTGGAGCAAGAGATTCCTGTGACAACCGGAAGTGGTTAAAAACAGCCTAGAGCTTTTGTCATATGGCCAACCAGCAGAAAGTGAAAATCACGCAACTCAACCATCTGTTATTCAGTCAATTCTTAAGGTAGAGACTTCATATTCAGGATTCTGTTTATGTCTACCCCAAAGACAACGTGTGTGGAGCAAGAGCTATCTGTGACACCCGGAAGTGATTAAAAACAGCCTAGAGCTATTGTCATATAAAACGCACATAGTGAAAATCACGCAACTCAACCATCTGTCATTCAGTCAATTCTTAAGGTAGAGACTTCATATTCAGGATTCTGTTTATGTCTACCCCAAAGACAACGTGTGTTGAGTAAGAACTTCCTGTGACAACCGGAAGTTGTTAAAAACACCCAAGAGCTATTGTCATATGGCCAACCAGCAGAAAGTGAAAATCACGCAACTCAACCATCTGTCATTCAGTCAATTCTTAAGGTAGAGACTTCTTATTCAGGATTCTGTTTATGTCTACCCCAAAGACAACGTGTGTTGAGTAGGAACTTCCTGTGACAACCGGAAGTGGTTAAAAACAGCCAAGAGCTATTGTCATTTAACCTGCACATAGTGAAAATCACGCAACTCAACCATTTGTTATTCAGTCAATTCTTAAGGTAGAGACTTCATATTCAGGATTCTGTTTATGTCTACCCCAAAGACAACGTGTGTGGAGCAAGAGCTATCTGTGACACCCGGAAGTGATTAAAAACAGCCTAGAGCTATTGTCATACAAAACGCACATAGTGAAAATCACGCAACTCAACCATCTGTCATTCAGTCAATTCTTAAGGTAGAGACTTCATATTCAGGATTCTGTTTATGTCTACCCCAAAGACAACGTGTGTTGAGTAAGAACTTCCTGTGACACCCGGAAGTTGTTAAAAACACCCAAGAGCTATTGTCATATGGCCAACCAGCAGATAGTGAAAATCATGCAACTCAACCATCTGTCATTCAGTCAATTCTTAAGGTAGAGACTTCTTATTCAGGATTCTGTTTATGTCTACCCCAAAGACAACGTGTTTGGAGCAAGAGCTTCCTGTGACAACCGGAAGTGGTTAAAAACAGCCTAGAGCTATTGTCATACAAAACGCACATAGTGAAAATCACGCAACTCAACCATCTGTTATTCAGTCAATTCTTAAGGTAGAGACTTCATATTCAGGATTCTGTTTATGTCTAGCCCAAAGACAACGTGTGTGGAGCAAGAGCTTCCTGTGACAGCCGGAAGTGGTTAAAAACAGCCTAGAGCTATTGTCATATAAAACGCACAGTGAAAATCACGCAACTCAACCATCTGTCATTCAGTCAATTCTTAAGGTAGAGACTTCATATTCAGGATTCTGTTTATGTCTACCCCAAAGACAACGTGTGTTGAGTAAGAACTTCCTGTGACACCCGGAAGTTGTTAAAAACACCCAAGAGCTATTGTCATATGGCCAACCAGCAGATAGTGAAAATCATGCAACTCAACCATCTGTCATTCAGTCAATTCTTAAGGTAGAGACTTCTTATTCAGGATTCTGTTTATGTCTACCCCAAAGACAACGTGTGTGGAGCAAGAGCTTCCTGTGACAACCGGAAGTTGTTAAAAACAGCCTAGAGCTATTGTCATACAAAACGCACATAGTGAAAATCACTCAACTCAACCATCTGTTATTCAGTCAATTCTTAAGGTAGAGACTTCATATTCAGGATTCTGTTTATGTCTACCCCAAAGACAACGTGTGTTGAGTAAGAACTTCCTGTGACAACCGGAAGTGGTTAAAAACAGCCAAGAGCTATTGTCATTTAACCTGCTCATAGTGAAAATCACGCAACTCAACCATCTGTCATTCAGTCAATTCTTAAGGTAGAGACTTCATATTCATGATTCTGTTTATGTCTAGCCCAAAGACAACGTGTGTGGAGCAAGAGCTTCCTGCGACAGCCGGAAGTGGTTAAAAACAGCCTAGAGCTATTGTCATATAAAACGCACATAGTGAAAATCACACAACTCAACCATCTGTTATTCAGTCAATTCTTAACCTTTTTGTTCTAGGGGGCAGCATTTGCACGTCTGGATGAAAAAAATGTACCCGATTTAATCTGGTTACTAATCCTACCCAGTAACTAGAATATGCATATACTTATTATATATGGATAGAAAACACTCTAAAGTTTCCAAAACTGTTTGAATGGTGTCGTGAGTATAACAGAACTCATTTGGCAGGCAAAACCCTGAGACATTTTCTGACAGGAAGTGGATACCTGATGTGTTGTATTGACTTTAAACCTATCCCATTGAAAAACACAGGGGTTTAGGAATATTTTGGCACTTCCTATTGCTTCCACTAGATGTCACCAGCCTTTACAAAGTGTTTTGAGTCTTCTGGAGGGAGATCTGACCGAACAAGAGCCATGGAACGATGATGTCCCATTAGACACCTGGCGCGCGAGTTCATGTTGGGTACCCTCGTTCCAATACGTTATAAAAGAGTATGCATTCGTCCACCTTGAATATTATTCATGTTCTGGTTAAAAAAGGCCCTAATGATTTATGCTATACAACGTTTGACATGTTTGAACGAACGGAAATATATTTTTTCCCCTCGTTCATGACGAGAAGTCCGGCTGGCTTACATCATGTGCTAACGAGACGGAGATTTTTGGACATAAATGATGAGCTTTTTTGAACAAAACTACATTCGTTATGGACCTGTGATACCTGGAAGTGACATCTGATGAAGAGAATCAAAGGTAATGGATTATTTACATAGTATTTTCGATTTTAGATCTCCCCAACATGACGTCTAGTCTGTATCGCAACGCGTATTTTTCTGGGCGCAGTGCTCAGATTATTGCAAAGTGTGATTTCCCAGTAAGGTTATTTTTAAATCTGGCAAATTGATTGCGTTCAAGAGATGTAAATCTATAATTCTTTAAATGACAATATAATATTTTACCAATGTTTTCTAATTTTAATTATTTAATTTGTTACGCTGACTTGACTGCCGGTTATTGGAGGGAAACGATTTCCTCAACATCAATGCCATAGTAAAACGCTGTTTTTGGATATAAATATGAACTTGATAGAACTAAAAATGCATGCATTGTCTAACATAATGTCCTAGGAGTGTCATCTGATGGAGATTGTAAAAGGTTAGTGCATCATTTTAGCTGGTTTTATGGTTTTGGTGACCCTGTCTTTGACTTGACAAAACATTACACACAACTCTTGTAAATGTACTGTCCTAACATACTCTAAATTTATGCTTTCGCCGTAAAACCTTTTTGAAATCGTAAAACGTGGTTAGATTAAGGAGATGTTTATCTTTCAAATGGTGTAAAATAGTTGTATTTTTGAAAAATTTGAATTTTGACATTTATTTCGATTCAAATTTGCCGTTCTTGAAATGCACCTGCTGTTGATGGAGTGCACCACGGGTGGCACGCTAGCGTCCCACCTAGCCCCAAGAGGTTAAGGTAGAGACTTCATATTCAGGATTCTGTTTATGTCTACCCCAAAGACAACGTGTGTTGAGTAAGAACTTCCTGTGACACCCGGAAGTTGTTAAAAACACCCAAGAGCTATTGTCATATGGCCAACCAGCAGATAGTGAAAATCATGCAACTCAACCATCTGTGATTCAGTCAATTCTTAAGGTAGAGACTTCATATTCAGGATTCTGTTTATGTCTACCCCAAAGACAACGTGTGTGGAGCAAGAGCTTCCTGTGACAACCGGAAGTGGTTAAAAACAGCCTAGAGCTATTGTCATATAAAACGCATAGTGAAAATCACGCAACTCAACCATCTGTTATTCAGTCAATTCTTAAGGTAGAGACTTCATATTCAGGATTCTGTTTATGTCTACCCCAAAGACAACGTGTGTGGAGCAAGAGCTTCCTGTGACAACCGGAAGTTGTTAAAAACAGCCTAGAGCTATTGTCATATGGCCAACCAGCAGATAGTGAAAATCACGCAACTCAACCATCTGTTATTCAGTCAATTCTTAAGGTAGAGACTTCATATTCAGGATTCTGTTTATGTCTACCCCAAAGACAACGTGTGTGGAGCAAGAGCTTCCTGTGACAACCGGAAGTGGTTAAAAACAGCCTAGAGCTATTGTCATGTAAAACGCACATAGTGAAAACCACCAACTCAACCATCTGTCATTCAGTCAATTCTTAAGGTAGAGACTTCATATTCAGGATTCTGTTTATGTCTAGCCCAAAGACAACGTGTGTTGAGTAAGAACTTCCTGTGACAACCGGAAGTGGTTTAAAACAGCCAAGAGCTATTGTCATTTAACCTGCACATAGTGAAAATCACGCAACTCAACCATCTGTCATTCAGTCAATTCTTAAGGTAGAGACTTCATATTCAGGATTCTGTTCATGTCTACCCCAAAGACAACGTGTGTGGAGCAAGAGATTCCTGTGACAACCGGAAGTGGTTAAAAACAGCCTAGAGCTTTTGTCATATGGCCAACCAGCAGAAAGTGAAAATCACGCAACTCAACCATCTGTTATTCAGTCAATTCTTAAGGTAGAGACTTCATATTCAGGATTCTGTTTATGTCTACCCCAAAGACAACGTGTGTGGAGCAAGAGCTATCTGTGACACCCGGAAGTGATTAAAAACAGCCTAGAGCTATTGTCATATAAAACGCACATAGTGAAAATCACGCATCTCAACCATCTGTTATTCAGTCAATTCTTAAGGTAGAGACTTCATATTCAGGATTCTGTTTATGTCTACCCCAAAGACAACGTGTGTGGAGCAAGAGCTTCCTGTGACAACCGGAAGTTGTTAAAAACAGCCTAGAGCTATTGTCATATGGCCAACCAGCAGATAGTGAAAATCACGCAACTCAACCATCTGTCATTCAGTCAATTCTTAAGGTAGAGACTTCATATTCAGGATTCTGTTTATGTCTACCCCAAAGACAACGTGTGTTGAGTAAGAACTTCCTGTGACAACCGGAAGTTGTTAAAAACACCCAAGAGCTATTGTCATATGGCCAACCAGCAGAAAGTGAAAATCACGCAACTCAACCATCTGTCATTCAGTCAATTCTTAAGGTAGAGACTTCTTATTCAGGATTCTGTTTATGTCTACCCCAAAGACAACGTGTGTTGAGTAAGAACTTCCTGTGACAACCGGAAGTGGTTAAAAACAGCCAAGAGCTATTGTCATTTAACCTGCACATAGTGAAAATCACGCAACTCAACCATCTGTCATTCAGTCAATTCTTAAGGTAGAGACTTCATATTCAGGATTCTGTTTATGTCTACCCCAAAGACAACGTGTGTGGAGCAAGAGATTCCTGTGACAACCGGAAGTGGTTAAAAACAGCCTAGAGCTTTTGTCATATGGCCAACCAGCAGAAAGTGAAAATCATGCAACTCAACCATCTGTCATTCAGTCAATTCTTAAGGTAGAGACTTCATATTCAGGATTCTGTTTATGTCTAGCCCAAAGACAACGTGTGTGGAGCAAGAGCTTCCTGTGACAACCGGAAGTGGTTAAAAACAGCCTAGAGCTATTGTCATATAAAACGCACATAGTGAAAATCACGCAACTCAACCATCTGTCATTCAGTCAATTCTTAAGGTAGAGACTTCATATTCAGGATTCTGTTTATGTCTACCCCAAAGACAACGTGTGTTGAGTAAGAACTTCCTGTGACAACCGGAAGTGGTTAAAAAAAGCCTAGAGCTATTGTCATTTAACCTGCACATAGTGAAAATCACGCAACTCAACCATTTGTTATTCAGTCAATTCTTAAGGTAGAGACTTCATATTCAGGATTCTGTTTATGTCTACCCCAAAGACAACGTGTGTTGAGGAAGAACTTCCTGTGACAACCGGAAGTGGTTAAAAACACCCAAGAGCTATTGTCATATGGCCAACCAGCAGATAGTGAAAATCACGCAACTCAACCATCTGTCATTCAGTCAATTCCTAAGGTAGAGACTTCATATTGATGATTCTGTTTATGTCTAGCACAAAGACAACGTGTGTGGAGCAAGAGCTTCCTGCGACAGCCGGAAGTGGTTAAAAACAGCCTAGAGCTATTGTCATATAAAACGCACATAGTGAAAATCACACAACTCAACCATCTGTCATTCAGTCAATTCTTAAGGTAGAGACTTCATATTCAGGATTCTGTTTATGTCTACCCCAAAGACAACGTGTGTTGAGTAAGAACTTCCTGTGACAACCGGAAGTGGTTAAAAACACCCAAGCGCTATTGTCATATGGCCAACCAGCAGAAAGTGAAAATCACGCAACTCAACCATCTGTCATTCAGTCAATTCTTAAGGTAGAGACTTCTTATTCAGGATTCTGTTTATGTCTACCCCAAAGACAACGTGTGTTGAGTAGGAACTTCCTGTGACAACCGGAAGTGGTTAAAAACAGCCAAGAGCTATTGTCATTTAACCTGCACATAGTGAAAATCACGCAACTCAACCATTTGTTATTCAGTCAATTCTTAAGGTAGAGACTTCATATTCAGGATTCTGTTTATGTCTACCCCAAAGACAACGTGTGTGGAGCAAGAGCTATCTGTGACACCCGGAAGTGATTAAAAACAGCCTAGAGCTATTGTCATATAAAACGCACATAGTGAAAATCACGCAACTCAACCATCTGTTATTCAGTCAATTCTTAAGGTAGAGACTTCATATTCAGGATTCTGTTTATGTCTACCCCAAAGACAACGTGTTTGGAGCAAGAGCTTCCTGTGACAACCGGAAGTGGTTAAAAACAGCCTAGAGCTATTGTCATACAAAACGCACATAGTGAAAATCACGCAACTCAACCATCTGTCATTCAGTCAATTCTTAAGGTAGAGACTTCATATTCAGGATTCTGTTTATGTCTACCCCAAAGACAACGTGTGTTGAGTAAGAACTTCCTGTGACACCCGGAAGTTGTTAAAAACACCCAAGAGCTATTGTCATATGGCCAACCAGCAGATAGTGAAAATCATGCAACTCAACCATCTGTCATTCAGTCAATTCTTAAGGTAGAGACTTCTTATTCAGGATTCTGTTTATGTCTACCCCAAAGACAACGTGTTTGGAGCAAGAGCTTCCTGTGACAACCGGAAGTGGTTAAAAACAGCCTAGAGCTATTGTCATACAAAACGCACATAGTGAAAATCACGCAACTCAACCATCTGTTATTCAGTCAATTCTTAAGGTAGAGACTTCATATTCAGGATTCTGTTTATGTCTAGCACAAAGACAACGTGTGTGGAGCAAGAGCTTCCTGCGACAGCCGGAAGTGGTTAAAAACAGCCTAGAGCTATTGTCATATAAAACGCACATAGTGAAAATCACACAACTCAACCATCTGTCATTCAGTCAATTCTTAAGGTAGAGACTTCATATTCAGGATTCTGTTTATGTCTACCCCAAAGACAACGTGTGTTGAGTAAGAACTTCCTGTGACAACCGGAAGTGGTTAAAAACACCCAAGCGCTATTGTCATATGGCCAACCAGCAGAAAGTGAAAATCACGCAACTCAACCATCTGTCATTCAGTCAATTCTTAAGGTAGAGACTTCTTATTCAGGATTCTGTTTATGTCTACCCCAAAGACAACGTGTGTTGAGTAGGAACTTCCTGTGACAACCGGAAGTGGTTAAAAACAGCCAAGAGCTATTGTCATTTAACCTGCACATAGTGAAAATCACGCAACTCAACCATTTGTTATTCAGTCAATTCTTAAGGTAGAGACTTCATATTCAGGATTCTGTTTATGTCTACCCCAAAGACAACGTGTTTGGAGCAAGAGCTTCCTGTGACAACCGGAAGTGGTTAAAAACAGCCTAGAGCTATTGTCATACAAAACGCACATAGTGAAAATCACGCAACTCAACCATCTGTCATTCAGTCAATTCTTAAGGTAGAGACTTCATATTCAGGATTCTGTTTATGTCTACCCCAAAGACAACGTGTGTTGAGTAAGAACTTCCTGTGACACCCGGAAGTTGTTAAAAACACCCAAGAGCTATTGTCATATGGCCAACCAGCAGATAGTGAAAATCATGCAACTCAACCATCTGTCATTCAGTCAATTCTTAAGGTAGAGACTTCTTATTCAGGATTCTGTTTATGTCTACCCCAAAGACAACGTGTTTGGAGCAAGAGCTTCCTGTGACAACCGGAAGTGGTTAAAAACAGCCTAGAGCTATTGTCATACAAAACGCACATAGTGAAAATCACGCAACTCAACCATCTGTTATTCAGTCAATTCTTAAGGTAGAGACTTCATATTCAGGATTCTGTTTATGTCTAGCCCAAAGACAACGTGTGTGGAGCAAGAGCTTCCTGTGACAGCCGGAAGTGGTTAAAAACAGCCTAGAGCTATTGTCATATAAAACGCACAGTGAAAATCACGCAACTCAACCATCTGTCATTCAGTCAATTCTTAAGGTAGAGACTTCATATTCAGGATTCTGTTTATGTCTACCCCAAAGACAACGTGTGTTGAGTAAGAACTTCCTGTGACAACCGGAAGTTGTTAAAAACACCCAAGAGCTATTGTCATATGGCCAACCAGCAGATAGTGAAAATCACGCAACTCAACCATCTGTCATTCAGTCAATTCCTAAGGTAGAGACTTCATATTCATGATTCTGTTTATGTCTAGCCCAAAGACAACGTGTGTGGAGCAAGAGCTTCCTGCGACAGCCGGAAGTGGTTAAAAACAGCCTAGAGCTATTGTCATATAAAACGCACATAGTGAAAATCACACAACTCAACCATCTGTCATTCAGTCAATTCTTAAGGTAGAGACTTCATATTCAGGATTCTGTTTATGTCTACCCCAAAGACACCGTGTGTTGAGTAAGAACTTCCTGTGACACCAGGAAGTTGTTAAAAACACCCAAGAGCTATTGTCATATGGCCAACCAGCAGATAGTGAAAATCATGCAACTCAACCATCTGTCATTCAGTCAATTCTTAAGGTAGAGACTTCTTATTCAGGATTCTGTTTATGTCTACCCCAAAGACAACGTGTGTGGAGCAAGAGCTTCCTGTGACAACCGGAAGTTGTTAAAAACAGCCTAGAGCTATTGTCATATGGCCAACCAGCAGATAGTGAAAATCACGCAACTCAACCATCTGTTATTCAGTCAATTCTTAAGGTAGAGACTTCATATTCAGGATTCTGTTTATGTCTACCCCAAAGACAACGTGTGTGGAGCAAGAGCTTCCTGTGACAACCGGAAGTGGTTAAAAACAGCCTAGAGCTATTGTCATGTAAAACGCACATAGTGAAAACCACCAACTCAACCATCTGTCATTCAGTCAATTCTTAAGGTAGAGACTTTATATTCAGGATTCTGTTTATGTCTAACCCAAAGACAACGTGTGTTGAGTAAGAACTTCCTGTGACAACCGGAAGTTGTTAAAAACACCCAAGAGCCATTGTCATATGGCCAACCAGCAGATAGTGAAAATCACGCAACTCAACCATCTGTCATTCAGTCAATTCTTAAGGTAGAGACTTCATATTCAGGATTCTGTTTATGTCTACCCCAAAGACAACGTGTGTTGAGTAAGAACTTCCTGTGTCAACTGGAAGTTGTTAAAAACACCCAAGAGCTATTGTCATATGGCCAACCAGCAGATAGTGAAAATCACGCAACTCAACCATCTGTCATTCAGTCAATTCTTAAGGTAGAGACTTCATATTCAGGATTCTGTTTATGTCTACCCCAAAGACAAAGTGTGTGGAGCAAGAGCTTCCTGTGACAACCGGAAGTGGTTAAAAACAGCCTAGAGCTATTGTCATGTAAAACGCACATATTGAAAACCACCAACTCAACCATCTGTCATTCAGTCAATTCTTAAGGTAGAGACTTTATATTCAGGGTTCTGTTTATGTCTACCCCAAAGACAACGTGTGTTGAGTAAGAACTTCCTGTGACAACCGGAAGTTGTAAAAAACGCCCAAGAGCTATTGTCATATGGCCAACCAGCAGATAGTGAAAATCACGCAACTCAACCATCTGTTATTCAGTCAATTCTCAAGGTAGAGACTTCATATTCAGGATTCTGTTTATGTCTACCCCAAAGACAACGTGTGTGGAGCAAGAGCTTCTTGTGACAACCGGAAGTGGTTAAAAACAGCCAAGAGCTATTGTCATTTAACCTGCACATAGTGAAAAACACGCAACTCAACCATCTGTCATTCAGTCAATTCTTAAGGTAGAGACTTCATATTCAGGATTCTGTATATGCCTACCCCAAAGACAACGTGTGTCTATTCTTTTTGCAAAAAAAACTAAAACACACACAAACAATTTGGCCATAGGTACATAGTGTGGGGCTTACAGGCTTATACTGCCTTCAATAGTTATTTTCGTTCAAACGATTCAAGAACCGTCAGAACTAGAGCTCCGAAGTTTTAGAAACCTGTTCTAGAGCTCAAGTCGATAGTGCACGGTGATTTATGTGACTCTAGAAGGTTCTCAAACTGAGAAACCGCCTCGTGCATTTGCAATATGTTCAATTCATTTTGAATATCACGGACATGGCGACATGTAGAAATGTCCCAGAGTCGCAAGACTAGGTGCATTGAAACCGCCTCGGCCCATAGAGATGGACCCCAATGTCTCTGTCCGATAGCTCATTCAGGGACCCCGTAGTAACGCCCTGAAAAAGTGGATTTTCAGCACCAATTAAGGCCATTGCTTGGGCACCGAATGACCTATCGAGCCGAAACTTGGGATTCGGGGTCGCCTCACATAGGCCTACACATATTGTCAGAGCTGGACCCGCAGCTATAACGTAACTATGTGTTTTATGTTTTTTATGGTTAAAATTGAAAGCACTGTGAATTATGGGCCTTCTCTGACATATGTGATAGTTGGCTTCTATACGAGTTGGAAAAAGTGGATTTGGTGTCAGATGGTATCAGTTTGGTGTCAGAATGACATCTAATTGACTGATGGACGCTGACTGCTGGGTGACGAGCAATGGAGAGGAACCACAGTCACTGCCCGGCCATCCCGAGTTCATCGGGCCAGTCAATTATGCATTTCTGCAGTATTTTTGAGCATGCATAAATTCGTGATGCTAAATGCCCATTGAATCATATTGCAAACGTAACGCACAATATTGCAAATGTAACGTGCATTTGCAACATGATTCAACAGCAAAAAATATCACCAAAGTTGACATGATGAATCATATTGCAAACGTAACGCGCAATATTGCAAACGTAACGCGCGTTTGCAATATGATTCAACAGCAATAAATATCACCAAAGTTGACATGATGAATCATATTGCAAGCGTAACGCGCAATATTGCAACCGTAACGTGCATTTGCAATATGATTCAACAGCAAAAAATATCACCAAAGTTGACATGATGAAATCAACACAATGAGCGATAGAGAGGAACCACAGTCACTGCACTGCCATCCCCAGTTCATTGGGACAGTCAATTATGCATTTCTGCAGGGTTTTTGAGCATGCCAAATTCGTGATGTTGAGGCCCATTGAAACATATCGGTAATCCGCATCCGTGCACATGGTGACCCGAAATGGGTTACCAGGATTAATTTTTTAGAAGGGTTTTAAATGCCTTTAGGGGGGTGCAAGGGGTCCATGGTTGGGTAGGGAGCACCTTCCATCAGTGCCCATCCAATATGGGGCGCCCCTAGTCATAACGCACATTTGCAATATGATTCAACAGCAAAAAATATCACCAAAATTTACATGATGAAATCAACACAACGAACGATGGAGAGGAACCACCGTCACTGCACGGCCATCCCGAGATCATCGGGCCAGTCAATTATGCATTCTGAGCATGTCAAATTCGTTAAAAATGTTTAAAGCAACAGAGTCCCACTTCTCCCTCATCATACATGACAAGTAGACTGTCTGCATTGATTCATGGCTTAACATAGGGCTATATATCATTTGGGCAGTATAAATGCCATTTGGACTATGGTTCACTGACTTTTGGGTTTGGAAACCGACTTCCTATGATCGTACAAGGCAAACGGACAAACATCCTGATTTGGCACATTCAATACTTTCATACACGTATAATTTACAAAAAAAGAATTGGACATTTCATTTGCACATTTCTAATGGCATTTGGCAAAAAAAAGAAAAAAATATGTCACTTTTGACTTCCTATGAAATCATATTCCAAATGCACAAATCATATGCCTTATGCACAAGCAAATATGTCACTTTTGACTTCCTATGAAATCATATTCCAAATGCACAAAACATATGCCTTATGCACAAGCAAAAACAACCCAAAAAATTATGTCAATAAAATATGTCAAATGTATGTCCATACAGCTCTTATACATGTGTAATTGACATAAAAATTGAAAAAAAAAATTGAAAAACGGTCCAGAAACCACTCTTTAAGGGGTTGAAATTTTTTCAAAAAATATGTCATTTTTTCAAAATTTGACTCTTGGGTCTTGAATTGTGTTACATTTGCAATATGAAAATTCACAGCGGAGAGCTCTAGCCATCTATTGAAAATTTGCTGTGATTTGGCACATTCAATACTTTCATAATTGACAAAAAAAAGCATTGGATATGTCATTTTGCAAATAAAATGAAGAAAAAAATGTCACTTTTTTCCTATGAAATCATATTCAAAATGCACAAATCATATGCCTTGTGCACAAGCAAAAGCAACCCAAAAAACGACGTCAATAAAAAACGTCATAAGCATGTTCATACAGCTCTTATACATGTGTAATTGACATAACAATCGAAAAAAAATCGAAAAACGGTCCAGAAACCACTTTTTTAAGGGTTGATAAGTTTTCAAAAGAAATATCATATTATCAAAATCTGACCCTTGGGTGTAGACTTGGGTATCATTTGCTGTATGAAAATCCACGGTGGAGCGCGCTCGCCATCTATTGGAAATTTGGGGTGTTACAATTGGCAATTGCCATCGGAAAATTGCCATATGATTGGCCCGGAGATGGACCGCTTTCGGTGGTATTTACAATCGTGTGTATGATTCGTGCTATGCCAATATGTTCCCATGTTATTTTGTCCAAATTAGGGGGGTTTTCCCTTACATATATCAATCACACTATCTGGTTTATATTGAACTATTATTCACAGACATGCAGATTTATCTGGTTGAGAATGACCTGCCCTGCAGGTTTATCTGGTTGAGACTGCCCTGCCCTGCAGGTTTATCTGGTTGAGACTGACCTGCCCTACAGGTTTATCTGGTTGAGACTGACCTGCCCTGCAGGTTTATCTGGTTGAGACTGACCTGCCCTGCAGGTTTATCTGGTTGAGACTGACCTGCCCTGCAGGTTTATCTGGTTGAGACTGACCTGCCCTGCAGGTTTATCTGGTTGAGACAGCCCTGCCCTGCAGGTTTATCTGGTTGAGACTGACCTGCAGGTTTATCTGGTTGAGACTGCCCTGCCCTCCAGGTTAATCTGGTTGAGACTGCCCTGCAGGTTTATCTGGTTGAGACTGCCCTGCACTACAGGTTTATCTGGTTGAGACTGCCCTACAGGTTTATCTGGTTGAGACTGACCTGCCCTACAGATTTATCTGGTTGACACTGATCTGCAGGTTTATCTGGTTGAGACAGCCCTGCCCTACAGGTTTGTCTGGTTGAGACTGCCCTGCAGGTTTATCTGGTTGAGACTGACCTGCCCTGCAGGTTTATCTGGTTGAGACTGACCTGCCCCACAGGTTTATCTGGTTGAGACTGACCTGCCCCACAGGTTTATCTGGTTGAGACAGCCCAGCAGGTTTATCTGGTTGAGACTGCCCTGCCCTGCAGGTTTATCTGGTTGAGACTGACCTGCCCTGCAGATTTATCTGGTTGAGACTTACCTGCAGGTTTATCTGGTTGAGACTGCCCTGCCCTGCAGGTTTATCTGGTTGAGACTGCCCTGCCCTACAGGTTTATCTGGTTGAGAGTGCCCTGCAGGTTTATCTGGTTGAGACTGCCCTGCCCTGCAGGTTTATCTGGTTGAGAGTGACCTGCAGGTTTATCTGGTTGAGAGTGCCCTGCAGGTTTATCTGGTTGAGACTGCCCTGCCCTGCAGGTTTATCTGGTTGAGACTGCCCTGTCCTGCAGGTTTATCTGGTTGAGACTGCCCTGACCTGCAGGTTTATCTGGTTGAGACTGCCCTGCCCTACAGGTTTATCTGGTTGAGACTGCCCTGCCCTGCAGGTTTATCTGGTTGAGACTGCCCTGCCCTGCAGGTTTATCTGGTTGAGACTGCCCTGCCCTGCAGGTTTATATGGTTGAGACTGCCCTGCCCTGCAGGTTTATCTGGTTGAGACTGACCTGCCCTGTAGGTTTATCTGGTTGAGACTGACCTGCCCTGTAGGTTTATCTGGTTGAGACTGCCCTGCAGGTTTATCTGGTTGAGACTGCCCTGCAGGTTTATCTGGTTGAGACTGCCCTGCCCTGCAGGTTTATCTGGTTGAGACTGCCCTACAGGTTTATCTGGTAGAGACTGCCCTGCCCTGCAGGTTTATCTGGTAGAGACTGCCCTGCCCTGCAGGTTTATCTGGTAGAGACTGCCCTGCCCTGCAGGTTTATCTGGTTGAGACTGCCCTGCCCTGCAGGTTTATCTGGTTGAGACTGCCCTGCCCCGCAGGTTTATCTGGTTGAGACTGCCCTGTCCCGCAGGTTTATCTGGTTGAGACTGCCCTGCCCTGCAGGTTTATCTGGTTGAGACTGCCCTGCCCTGCAGGTTTATCTGGTTGAGACTGCCCTGCCCTGCAGGTTTATCTGGTTGAGACTGCCCTGCCCGGCAGGTTTATCTGGTAGAGACTGCCCTGCCCGGCAGGTTTATCTGGTAGAGACTGCCCTGCCCTGCAGGTTTATCTGGTAGAGACTGCCCTGCAGGTTTATCTGGTAGAGACTGCCCTGCCCTGCAGGTTTATCTGGTAGAGACTGCCCTGCCCTGCAGGTTTATCTGGTTGAGACTGACCTGCCCTGCAGGTTTATCTGGTTGAGACTGACCTGCCCTGCAGGTTTATCTGGTTGAGACTGACCTGCCCTACAGGATTATCTGGTTGAGACTGCCCTGCCCTGCAGGTTAATCTGGTTGAGACTGCCCTGCCCTGCAGGTTTATCTGGTTGAGACTGCCCTGCCCTGCAGGTTTATCTGGTTGAGACTGCCCTGCCTACAGGTTTATCTGGTAGAGACTGCCCTGCCCTGCAGGTTTATCTGGTAGAGACTGCCCTGCCCTGCAGGTTTATCTGGTAGAGACTGCCCTGCCCTGCAGGTTTATCTGGTTGAGACTGCCCTGCCCCGCAGGTTTATCTGGTTGAGACTGCCCTGTCCCGCAGGTTTATCTGGTTGAGACTGCCCTGCCCTGCAGGTTTATCTGGTTGAGACTGCCCTGCCCTGCAGGTTTATCTGGTTGAGACTGCCCTGCCCTGCAGGTTTATCTGGTTGAGACTGCCCTGCCCGGCAGGTTTATCTGGTAGAGACTGCCCTGCCCGGCAGGTTTATCTGGTAGAGACTGCCCTGCCCTGCAGGTTTATCTGGTAGAGACTGCCCTGCCCTGCAGGTTTATCTGGTAGAGACTGCCCTGCCCTGCAGGTTTATCTGGTAGAGACTGCCCTGCCCTGCAGGTTTATCTGGTAGAGACTGCCCTGCCCTGCAGGTTTATCTGGTTGAGACTGACCTGCCCTGCAGGTTTATCTGGTTGAGACTGACCTGCCCTGCAGGTTTATCTGGTTGAGACTGACCTGCCCTGCAGGTTTATCTGGTTGAGACTGACCTGCCCTGCAGGTTTATCTGGTTGAGACTGACCTGCCCTGCAGGTTTATCTGGTTGATACTGCCCTGCCCTACAGGATTATCTGGTTGAGACTGCCCTGCCCTGCAGGTTAATCTGGTTGAGACTGCCCTGCCCTGCAGGTTAATCTGGTTGAGACTGCCCTGCCCTGCAGGTTTATCTGGTTGAGACTGCCCTGCCTACAGGTTTATCTGGTAGAGACTGCCCTGCCTACAGGTTTATCTGGTAGAGACTGCCCTGCCTACAGGTTTATCTGGTTGAGACTGCCCTGCCCTGCAGGTTTATCTGGTTGAGACTGCCCTGCCCTGCAGGTTTATCTGGTAGAGACTGCCCTGCCTACAGGTTTATCTGGTAGAGACTGCCCTGCCTACAGGTTTATCTGGTAGAGACTGCCCTGCCTACAGGTTTATCTGGTAGAGACTGCCCTGCCTACAGGTTTATCTGGTAGAGACTGCCCTGCCCTGCCTACAGGTTTATCTGGTTGAGACTGCCCTGCCCTGCAGGTTTATCTGGTTGAGACTGACCTGCAGGTTTATCTGGTTGAGACTGCCCTACAGGTTTATCTGGTAGAGACTGCCCTGCCCTGCAGGTTTATCTGGTAGAGACTGCCCTGCCCTGCAGGTTTATCTGGTTGAGACTGCCCTGCCCTGCAGGTTTATCTGGTTGAGACTGACCTGCAGGTTTATCTGGTTGAGACTGCCCTACAGGTTTATCTGGTAGAGACTGCCCTGCCCTGCAGGTTTATCTGGTTGAGACTGCCCTGCCCTGCAGGTTTATCTTGTTGAGACTGCCCTGCCCTGCAGGTTTATCTGGTTGACACTGCCCTGTAGGTTTATCTGGTTGAGACTGCCCTGCCCTACAGGTTTATCTGGTTGAGACTGACCTGCCCCACAGGTTTATCTGGTTGAAACTGACCTGCCCTGCAGGTTTATCTGGTTGAGACTGCCCTGCCCTGCAGGTTTATCTGGTTGAGACTGCCCTGCCCTGCAGGTTTATCTGGTTGAGACTGCCCTGCCCTGCAGGTTTATCTGGTTGAGACTGCCCTGCCCTGCAGGTTTATCTGGTTGAGACTGCCCTGCCCTGCAGGTTTATCTGGTTGAGACTGCCCTGCCCTGCAGGTTTATCTGGTTGAGACTGCCCTGCCCTGCAGGTTTATCTGGTTGAGACTGCCCTGCCCTACAGGTTTATCTGGTTGAGACTGCCCTGCCCTGCCGGTTTATCTGGTTGAGACTGCCCTTTCCTGCAGGTTTATCTGGTTGAGACTGACCTGACCTGCAGGTTTATCTGGTTGAGACTGACCTGACCTGCAGGTTTATCTGGTTGAGACTGCCCTGCCCTGCCGGTTTATCTGGTTGAGACTGCCCTGCCCTGCCGGTTTATCTGGTTGAGACTGTCCTGCCCTTCAGGTTTGTCTGGTTGAGACTGCCCTGCAGGTTTATCTGGTTGAGACTGCCCTGCCCTGCAGGTTTATCTGGTTGAGACTGACCTGCAGGTTTATCTGGTTGAGACTGCCCTACAGGTTTATCTGGTAGAGACTGCCCTGCCCTGCAGGTTTATCTGGTAGAGACTGCCCTGCCCTGCAGGTTTATCTGGTTGAGACTGCCCTGCCCTGCAGGTTTATCTGGTTGAGACTGACCTGCCCCGCAGGTTTATCTGGTTGAGACTGCCCTGCCCTGCATGTTTATCTGGTTGAGACTGCCCTGCCTACAGGTTTATCTGGTTGAGACTGCCCTGCCTACAGGTTTATCTGGTTGAGACTGACCTGCAGGTTTATCTGGTAGAGACTGCCCTGCCCTGCAGTTTTATCTGGTAGAGACTGCCCTGCCCTGCAGGTTTATCTGGTTGAGACTGCCCTGCCCTGCAGGTTTATCTGGTTGAGACTGACCTGCCCCGCAGGTTTATCTGGTTGAGACTGCCCTGCCTTACATGTTTATCTGGTTGAGACTGCCCTGCCTACAGGTTTATCTGGTTGAGACTGCCCTGCCTACAGTTTTATCTGGTTGAGACTGCCCTGCCTACAGGTTTATCTGGTTGAGACTGCCCTGCCTACAGGTTTATCTGGTTGAGACTGCCCTGCCTACAGGTTTATCTGGTTGAGACTGCCCTGCCTACAGGTTTATCTGGTTGAGACTGCCCTGCCTACAGGTTTATCTGGTTGAGACTGCCCTGCCTACAGTTTTATCTGGTTGAGACTGCCCTGCCTACAGTTTTATCTGGTTGAGACTGCCCTGCCTACAGTTTTATCTGGTTGAGACTGCCCTGCCTACAGGTTTATCTGGTTGAGACTGCCCTGCCTACAGGTTTATCTGGTTGAGACTGCCCTGCCTACAGGTTTATCTGGTTGAGACTGCCCTGCCTACAGGTTTATCTGGTAGAGACTGCCCTGCCTACAGGTTTATCTGGTAGAGACTGCCCTGCCTACAGGTTTATCTGGTAGAGACTGCCCTGCCTACAGGTTTATCTGGTAGAGACTGCCCTGCCTACAGGTTTATCTGGTAGAGACTGCCCTGCCTACAGGTTTATCTGGTAGAGACTGCCCTGCCTACAGGTTTATCTGGTAGAGACTGCCCTGCCTACAGGTTTATCTGGTAGAGACTGCCCTGCCTACACGTTTATCTGGTTGAGACTGACCTGCCTACAGGTTTATCTGGTTGAGACTGACCTGCCCTGCAGGTTTATCTGGTTGAGACTGCCCTGCCCTGCAGGTTTATCTGGTTGACACTGCCCTGTAGGTTTATCTGGTTGAGACTGCCCTGCCCTACAGGTTTATCTGGTTGAGACTGACCTGCCCCACAGGTTTATCTGGTTGAGACTGACCTGCCCCGCAGGTTTATCTGGTTGAAACTGACCTGCCCCGCAGGTTTATCTTGTTGAGACTGCCCTGCCCCGCAGGGTTATCTTGTTGAGACTGCCCTGCCCCACAGGGTTATCTTGTTGAGACTGCCCTGCCCCACAGGGTTATCTGGTTGAGACTGGCCTGCAGGTTTATCTGGTTGAGACTGCCCTGCCCTGCAGGTTTATCTGGTTGACACTGCCCTGTAGGTTTATCTGGTTGAGACTGCCCTGCCCTACAGGTTTATCTGGTTGAGACTGACCTGCCCCACAGGTTTATCTGGTTGAAACTGACCTGCCCTGCAGGTTTATCTTGTTGAGACTGCCCTGCCCCACAGGGTTATCTGGTTGAGACTGGCCTGCAGGTCTATCTGGTTGAGACTGCCCTGCCCTGCAGGTTTATCTGGTTGAGACTGCCCTGCCCTGCAGGTTTATCTGGTTGAGACTGCCCTGCCCTGCAGGTTTATCTGGTTGAGACTGCCCTGCCCTGCAGGTTTATCTGGTTGAGACTGCCCTGCCCTGCAGGTTTATCTGGTTGAGACTGCCCTGCCCTGCAGGTTTATCTGGTTGAGACTGCCCTGCCCTGCAGGTTTATCTGGTTGAGACTGCCCTGCCCTGCAGGTTTATCTGGTTGTGACTGACCTGCAGGTTTATCTGGTTGAGACTGCCCTGCCCTACAGGTTTATCTGGTTTTCATCTGCAGCACCATTTGCTACCAAAGTGTTCAAAATGGCACCCTGTTCCCCATCTACTGCCCTGTTCCCCAGCTACTGCCCTGTTCCTCATCTACTGCCCTGTTCCCCTGCTACTGCCCTGTTCCCCATCTACTGCCCCATCTACTGCCCTGTTCTCCATCTACTGCCCCATCTACTGCCCTGTTCTCCATCTACTGCCCCATCTACTGCCCTGTTCCCCATCTACTGTCCTGTTCCCCATCTACTGCCCCATCTACTGCCCTGTTCTCTATCTACTGCCCTGTTCTCCATCTACTGCCCCATCTACTTCCCTATTCCCCATCTACTAGCCAATTCCTCATCTACTGCCCTGTTCCCCATCTACTGCCCTATTCCCCATCAACTGCCCCAGCTACAGCCCTGTTCCCCATCTACTGCCCTGTTCCCCATCTACTGCCCTGTTCCCCACCTACTGCCCTGTTCCCAATCTACTGCCCCATTCTCCATTTACTGCCCCATTCTCCATTTACTGCCCCATTCTCCATCTACTGCCCCATTCTCCATCTACTGCCCCATCTACTGCCCTGTTCCCCATCTACAGCCCTATCTTTTGCCCTACTCCTCATCTACTGCCCTACTCCCCATCTACTGCCCCATCTACTGCCCTGTTTTCCATCTACTGCCCTGTTCCCCATCTACTGCCCCATCTACTGCCCTATTCCCCATCTACTGCCCTGTTCCCCATCTACTGCCCTGTTCCCCATCTACTGCCCCATCTACTGCCCTATTCCCCATCTACTGCCCCATCTACTGCCCAATTCTCCATCTACTGCCCTATTCCCCATCTACTGCCCTATTCCCCATCTACTGCCCTATTCCCCATCTACTGCCCTATTACCCATCTACTGCCCCATTCCACATATTCTGCCCTATTCTCCATCTACTGCCCTATGCACTGCCCCATCTACTGCCACATTCCCCATCTACTGCCCCATTCCCCATCTACTGCCCTATTCTCCATCTACTGCCCCATCTACTGCCCTATTCCCCATCTACTGCCCTATTCCCCATCGACTGCCCCATCTACTGCCCTATTCCCCATTTACTTCCCTATCACCCATCTACTGCCCCATTCCATATATACTGCCCTATTCTCCATCTACTGCCCTGTTCCCCATCTACTGCCCCATTCCACATATACTGCCCTATTCTCCATCTACTGCCCTATTCTCCATCTACTGCCCTATTCTCCATCTACTGCCCTATTCTCCATCTACTGCCCTATTCTCCATCTACTGCCCTATTAACTGCCCCATTCCCCATCTACTGCCCCATTCCCCATCTACTGCCCCATCTACTGCCCTATTCCCCATCTACCGCCATATCTACTGCCCTATTCCCCATCTACTGCCCTATTCCCCATCGACTGCCCCATCTACTGCCCTATTCCCCATTTACTTCCCTATCACCCATCTACTGCCCCATTCCATATATACTGCCCTATTCTCCATCTACTGCCCTGTTCCCCATCTACTGCCCCATTCCACATATACTGCCCTATTCTCCATCTACTGCCCTATTCTCCATCTACTGCCCTATTCTCCATCTACTGCCCTATTCTCCATCTACTGCCCTATTAACTGCCCCATTCCCCATCTACTGCCCCATTCCCCATCTACTGCCCCATCTACTGCCCTATTCCCCATCTACCGCCATATCTACTGCCCTACTCTCCAGCAACTACCCCAGCTACAGCCCTATTCCCCATCTACTGCCTTATTCCCCATCTACTGCCCTATTCCCCATCTACTGCCCTATTCCCCATCTACTGCCCTATTCCCCATCTACAGCCATATCCCCCCCATCGACTGCCCTATTCCCCATCGACTGCCCTATTCCCCATCGACTGCCCTATCTATTGCCCTATTCCCCATCTACTGCCATATCTACTGCCCCATCTACTGCCCCATCTACTGCCCCATTCCCCATCTACTGCCATATCTACTGCCCCATCTTCTGCCCTATTCCACATCTACTGCCCCATCTACAGCCCCATTCCCCATCTACTGCCCCATTCCCCATCTACAGCCTCATCTACTGCCCCATCTACTGCCCTATTCCCCATCTACTGCCCTATTCCCCATCTACTGCCCTATTCCCCATCTAATGCCCTATTCCCATCTACTGCCCTATTCCCAATCTGCTGCCCTATTCCCCCATCTGCTGCCCTATTCCCCCATCTGCTGCCCCATCTCCTGCCCTATTCCCCATCTACTGCCCTATTCCCCATCTACTGCCCTATTCCCCATCTACTACCCTATTCCCCATCTACTACCCTATTCCCCATCTACTACCCTATTCCCCATCTAGTGCACTACTTTTGACCAGTGTCTATAGAGCACTATATGGGGAATAGGGAACATTATATGGGGAATAGGGAACACTATATGGGGAATAGGGAACACTATATGGGGAATAGGGAACACTATATGGGGAATAGGGAACACTATATGGGGAATAGGGAACACTATATGGGGAATAGGGAGCCATTTGGGACACCGTCAATGTTTCAATAAGTGTTCCTCACCCGTAGAAGCTCTCAGCAGGAAAGGCCTCGGTGATGACGGGGTCCTCCATGTAGTGAAACACCTGCCCAGGTACACTCCTCTCTGCCTTCCCAAACAACACCCTGACTGTCAGCTCTGCTGTCTGGTTACTGGGGCTGGTCCTGCACACCAGGTGAGTCCCATTCACCTCCTCAACACTGGGGAAGAGAGGAGGAGAGAAGAGAGACAGAGAGTTATTATTATGGTGTCTGTCTGGTTAGTCCCATTCACCTCCTCAACACTGTAGCAGGGTTATTGTGTGTGTGTGTGTGGGGTGGGGGGTGGGGGGGGGGTGGATACACAGAGAGAGAGAGAGAGCGCGAGAGACAGCGCGAGACAGACAGCGTGAGACAGACAGCGCGAGACAGACAGCGCGAGACAGACAGCGCGAGACAGACAGAGACAGCTAAAGCAGTCCCATTCACCACCTCAACACTGTAGCGGGGTTATTGTGTGTGTGGAGACAGAGAGAGCGAGCGAGAGACAGAGAGAGCGAGCGAGATACAGAGAGCAAGACAGACACAGAGAGCGAGACAGCTAAAGCCGTTATTGTAGCAGGGCTTACATGTAGCAGGGTTGTTGTCCTACGTATGCAGTCAGGTCCTTCCTCTGTCCTGTTCGTAGCCGAGTCCCCTGGACTGTCAGGCTGGTCCCTCCTGATACAGGGCCCTTATCAGGGACAATACCAGTCAACTGGGGGTCCTACACAGAGGGAGACATGTTTATACCATAACTGTAACTCTGGACTGTCAGGCTGGTCCCTGCTGATTCAGGGCCCTTATCAGGGACAATACCAGTCAACTGGGGGCCAGATTCAGCGTGGTTAATAGTCACATGTACAAGGTTGCAGGTGTGATTTCAGGGTACAGTGAAATTCACTGAGCTCCAACATGCATGACTAAGTTAACCTGTTGGGGCTAGGGGGCAGTATTTTCACGGCTGGATAAAAAAACGTACCCGATTTAATCTGGTTACTAATCCTACCCAGTAACTAGAATATGCATATACTTATTATATATGGATAGAAAACACCCTAAAGTTTCTAAAACTGTTTGAATGGTGTCTGTGAGTATAACAGAACTCATTTGGCAGGCAAAACCCTGAGACATTTTCTGACAGGAAGTGGATACCTGATGTGTTGAATTACCTTTAAGCCTATGCCATTGAAACACACAGGGGTTGATTAATGTTTTGGCACTTCCTATTGCTTCCACTAGATGTCACCAGCCTTTACAAAGTGTTTTGAGTCTTTTACTGTGAGATCTGACCGAACAAGAGCCATGGAACGGTGATGGCCGATTAGACTCTGGCGCGCGAGTTCATGTTGGGTACCCTCGTTCCAATACGTTATAAAAGAGAATGCATTCGTCCACCTTGAATATTATTCATGTTCTGGTTAAAAAAGGCCCTAATGATTTATGCTATACAACGTTTGACATGTTTGAACGAACGTAAATATATTTTTTCCCCTCGTTCATGAAGTGAAGTCCGGCTGGCTTAGATCATGTGCTAACAAGACGGAGATTTTTGGACATAAATGATGAGCTTTTTTGAACAAAACTACATTCGTTATGGACCTGTGATACCTGGAAGTGACATCTGATGAAGAGAATCAAAGGTAATGGATTATTTACATAGTATTTTCGATTTTAGATCTCCCCAACATGGCGGCTAGTCTGTATCGCAACGCGTATTTTTCTGGGCGCAGTGCTCAGATTATTGCAAAGTGTGATTTCCCAGTAAGGTTATTTTTAAATCTGGCAAGTTGATTGCGTTCAAGAGATGTAAATCTACAATTCTTTAAATGACAATATAATATTTTACCAATGTTTTCTAATTTTAATTATTTAATTTGTGGTGCTGACTTGACTGCCGGTTATTGGAGGGAAACGATTTCCTCAACATCAATGCCATAGTATAACGCTGTTTTTGGATATAAATATGAACTTGATAGAACTAAAAATGCATGCATTGTCTAACATAATGTCCTAGGAGTGTCATCTGATGGAGATTGTAAAAGGTTAGTGCATCATTTTAGCTGGTTTTATGGTTTTGGTGACCCTGTCTTTGAATTGACAAAACATTACACACAGCTATTGTCAATGTACTCTCCTAACATAATCTAACTTTATGCTTTCGCCGTAAAACCTTTTTGAAATCGGACAACGTGGTCAGATTAAGGAGATGTTTATCTTTCAAAGGGTGTAAGATAGTTGTATGTTTGAAAAATTTGAATTTTGACATTTATTTGGTTTCAAATTTGCCGCTCTTGAAATGCACCTGCTGTTGATGGAGTGCACCACGGGGGGGACGCTAGCGTCCCACCTAGGCCATAGAGGTTAAAATCAATTTTCATCCGTTTCAAGCTAACCCTCCTAATGTCATTTTGACCCCACATGGACTACGACAGTGCCAGCTCCAGGCATCTGTCGTAAAACGGTAGGAAGCAGCCTTGTAATGTCATGTACTCGTGCTCCAGTTTGGCACAGGGTTTTTGCCCCGTGAAGTGAGTGTGTGAGTGTACCTGGTAGGTGAATGTCTGCAGAGACCGTCCTGGTTCTGAGTCTCCCACGGTAACAATGACTGGTCCCTCCGTCTCCTGTTTACTGGGCTGGAGCTCACACACTATCCTGGAATCCCCCCCACACACACACACACACACACACACACACACCACACACACACACACACACCTGACCTTAAGCCTTGTAGTCTGAAGCCTTGTTCACGTTCGAATTGACTCAAATAAAAAACATTTATAACTGACTGGAACCTGTTCTTTTTCCCGCAGTCTGAACGGTCAAATCTGATTCCTGGCCGTGCGCCTTGTGTCTGAACGGTCAAATCTGATTCCTGGCCGTGCGCCTTGTGTCTGAACGGTCAAATCTGATTCCTGGCCGTGCGCCTTGTGTCTGAACGGTCAAATCTGATTCCTGGCCGTGCGCCTTGTGTCTGAACGGTCAAATCTGATTCCTGGCCGTGCGCCTTGTGTCTGAACGGTCAAATCTGATTCCTGGCCTTGCGCCTTGTGTCAGAATGGTCAAATCTGATTCCTGGCTATGCGCCTTGTGTCTGAACGGTCAAATCTGGTTCCTGGCCATGCGCCTTGTGTCTGAACAGTCAAATCTGATTCCTTTTCCCTCTTGGAGTTACGTTGTATTGTTTTTGGGCTGCGTCCCTGGTGAACATTCTTTAAAGGGTGGTGCCTTTATTTTTGCACACCCTGCACTCCGTTCTTTGCATATTTTTCCGTGTGAATATTTTATTAAACTTAATTCCCGGAATCATCTGTCTCCTGCGCCTGACTCCACCTCTCCTGATTACTCACGCCACCCGTTGTGACATTTTTTATATAAATATGAACTTGATTGAACAAAACATGCATGTATTGTATAACAATGTCCTAGGATTGTCATCTGATGAAGATCATCAAAAGTTAGTGCTGCATTTAGCTGTGTTTTGGGTTTTTGTGACATATATGCTTGCTTGAAAAATGGCTGTGTGGTTATTTGTGCCTATGTACTCTCCTAACATAATCTAATGTTTTGCTTTCGCTGTAAAGCCTTTTTGAAATTGGACAATGTGGTTAGATTAACGAGAGTCTTATCTTTCAAATGGTGTAGAATAGTCGTATGTTTGAAATATTGAAATAATTGCATTTTTTAGGTTTTTGTATTTTGCGCCACGCGATTCCACTGGCTGTTGAATAGAGTGGGACACTAACGTCCCACCTAGCCCATAGAGGTTAACAGTGTTCTGACGCTGTGGTTTTAACGTTCATTTGCTCGTTTATGTGAAAAGTGACGACGTCAGGAAGAACAGCTAAATAGGGACCTCAGCTTGACAGACAGACAGACAGACAGACAGACAGACAGACAGACAGACAGACAGACAGACAGACAGACAGACAGACAGACAGACAGACAGACAGACAGACAGACAGACAGACAGACAGACAGACAGACAGACAGACAGACAGACAGACAGACAGACAGACAGACAGACAGACAGACAGACAGACAGACAGACAGACAGACAGACAGACAGACAGACAGACAGACAGACAGACAGACAGACAGACAGACAGACAGACAGACAGACAGACAGACAGACAGACAGACAGACAGACAGACAGACAGACAGACAGACAGACAGACAGACAGACAGACAGACAGACAGACAGACAGACAGACAGACAGACAGACAGACAGACAGACAGACAGACAGACAGACAGACAGACAGACAGACAGACAGACAGACAGACAGACAGACAGACAGACAGACAGACAGACAGACAGACAGACAGACAGACAGACAGACAGACAGACAGACAGACAGACAGACAGACAGACAGACAGACAGACAGACAGACAGACAGACAGACAGACAGACAGACAGACAGACAGACAGACAGACAGACAGACAGACAGACAGACAGACAGACAGACAGACAGACAGACAGACAGACAGACAGACAGACAGACAGACAGACAGACAGACAGACAGACAGACAGACAGACAGACAGACAGACAGACAGACAGACAGACAGACAGACAGACAGACAGACAGACAGACAGACAGACAGACAGACAGACAGACAGACAGACAGACAGACAGACAGACAGACAGACAGACAGACAGTAATTACCTGGTAGAGATGAGGTACCCATGGGACTGAGGCAGGCAGCTGACCCCAGCTACAGTCACTCCTCCCTGGATGTCCTGGTAGTGCATCCCCAGGTTGGACCCACGGATTGTGATCAGAACGCCTCCCTCCACCGGACCACTCACTGGCTGGATCTGACAGGGACAGAACAGGACAGGAGAGGACAAGACAGGAGAGGACAAGACAGGAGAGGATAGGACAGGACAGGACAAGAGAGGACAGGACAGGAGAGGACAGAACAGGAGAGGACAGGACAGGAGAGGACAGAACAGGAGAGGACAGGACAGGAGAGGACAGGACAGGAGAGGACAGGAGAGGACAGGAGAGGACAGAGCAGGAAAAGGGGTTTACTAATATCCAAAAACAACATGGTAAAGGAGTTGAACAAACTAAAGTCTCAATGTTGTTTGTATCACTTTAGTCTCAATGTTGTATTTGTATCACTAAAGTCTTCATTAGAAAGCATCTCAGATCCTAATGAACCTGATTCCAGAACAACACTTCTCTTGAGACAGTTTATAAATACGGGCCCCGAATCCCAGGTACGGGCCCCGAATCCCAGGTACGGGCCTCGAATCCCAGGTACGGGCCCCGAATCCCAGGTACAGGACAGTAATGTTCAGAGCGATGAGTACGTGTACCTGTGTGATCTGAGGCGAGGGACAGGTGTCAGCGGGCCCAGGTGAGCTGCTACAGGAGAGATTGTAGACACAGCCTGGCGTCTCTCCACCACACCAGACACAGCCGTACCCAGAAGACACCGCTCTGCACTGGCTACAGTCAGACTGGCCCACTGAACAGTCATATAGCTGCACTGTGGGTGGACAACACAACGCACCAGTTACCACCAATGTCAAAGTATATTTTTAAAAATTCCACTTTAATTGTACTCCAAGAGTTGACAAATGTACATTTTCTTCATTCTCAAGTGATAGCAGTGAATGGAACACAGTGTAGAATACAACAGAGATGTCTCACGTCTGAGGATGGGAGCAGTGTCGACGCGACGGGAACCTCTTTGTAGATAGATGGGAGCAGAGTACTCCAACTGTTTCAAAGGGTACTGGAACTGAGAGAGGCGGGCAGAGAGAGGAGAGGGCAGAGAGGGGAGAGGGCAGAGAGAGGAGAGGGCAGAGAGAGAGGAGAGGGCAGAGAGAGAGGAGAGGGCAGAGAGAGAGGAGAGGGCAGAGAGAGAGGAGAGGGCAGAGAGGGGTAGGTAGAGAGGGGTAGGTAGAGAGGGGTAGGTAGAGAGGGGCAGGCAGAGAGAGGAGAGGGCAGAGAGGAGAGGGCAGAGAGAGGAGAGGGCAGAGAGAGGAGAGGGCAGAGAGAGGAGAGGGCAGAGAGGAGAGGGGTAGGTAGAGAGGGGTAGGTAGAGAGGGGTAGGTAGAGAGGGGCAGGCAGAGAGGGGCAGGCAGAGAGAGGAGGGCAGAGAGGGGAGGGCAGAGAGGGGAGAGGGCACAGAGGAGAGGGCACAGAGGAGAGGGCAGAGAGAGGAGGGCAGAGAGAGGAGGGCAGAGAGGGACAGGCAGAGAGGGACAGGCAGAGAGGGACAGGCAGAGAGGGACAGGCAGAGAGGGACAGGCAGAGAGGGGCAGGCAGAGAGGGGCAGGCAGAGAGGGGCAGGCAGAGAGGGGCAGGCAGAGAGGGGCAGGCAGAGAGGCGCAGAGAGGGGAGGCCAGAGAGAGGAGGCCAGAGAGAGGAGGCCAGAGAGAGGAGGCCAGGGCAGAGAGGAGGAGAGGGCAGAGAGGAGGAGAGGGCAGAGAGGAGGAGAGGGCAGAGAGAGGAGAGAGGGCAGAGAGGAGAGAGGGCAGAGAGAGGAGAGAGGGCAGAGAGAGGAGAGAGGGCAGAGATAGGAGAGAGGGCAGAGAGAGGAGAGAGGGCAGAGAGAGGAGAGAGGGCAGAGAGAGGAGGAGAGGGCAGAGAGAGGAGGAGAGGGCAGAGAGAGGAGGAGAGGGCAGAGAGAGGAGGAGAGGGCAGAGAGAGGAGGAGAGGGCAGAGAGAGGAGGAGAGGGCAGAGAGAGGAGGAGAGGGCAGAGAGAGGAGGAGAGGGCAGAGAGAGGAGGAGAGGGCAGAGAGAGGAGGAGAGGGCAGAGAGAGGAGGAGAGGGCAGAGAGAGGAGGAGAGGGCAGAGAGAGGAGGAGAGGGCAGAGAGAGGAGGAGAGGGCAGAGAGAGGAGGAGAGGGCAGAGAGAGGAGGAGAGGGCAGAGAGAGGAGGAGAAGGCAGAGAGAGGAGGAGAGGGCAGAGAGAGAAGAGAGGGCAGAGAGTGGAGAGGGCAGAGAGTGGAGGGCAGAGAGTGGAGGGCAGAGAGGGAGCGGGCAGAGAGGAGCGGGCAGAGAGGAGCGGGCAGAGAGGGAGCGGGCAGAGAGGAGCGGGCAGAGGAGCGGGCAGAGAGGAGAGGGCAGAGAGAGGAGGAGAGGGCAGAGAGAGGAGGAGAGGGCAGAGAGAGGAGGAGAGGGCAGAGAGAGGAGGAGAGGGCAGAGAGAGGAGGAGAGGGCAGAGAGAGGAGGAGAGGGCAGAGAGAGGAGGAGAGGGCAGAGAGAGGAGGAGAGGGCAGAGAGAGGAGGAGAGGGCAGAGAGAGGAGGAGAGGGCAGAGAGAGGAGGAGAGGGCAGAGAGAGAGGAGGGCAGAGAGAGAGGAGGGCAGAGAGAGAGGAGGGCAGAGAGAGAGGAGGGCAGAGAGAGGAGGGCAGAGAGTGGAGAGGGCAGAGAGTAGAGAGGGCAGAGAGTAGAGAGTAGAGAGGGCAGAGAGTAGAGAGGGCAGAGAGTAGAGAGGGCAGAGAGTAGAGAGGGCAGAGAGAGGAGGGCAGAGTGGAGAGGGCAGAGAGGAGAGGGCAGAGAGTGGAGGGCAGAGAGGAGAGGGCAGAGAGGAGAGGGCAGAGAGGAGAGGGCAGAGAGTGGAGGGCAGAGAGTGGAGGGCAGAGAGTGGAGGGCAGAGAGTGGAGGGCAGAGAGTGGAGGGCAGAGAGTGGAGGACAGAGAGTGGAGGACAGAGAGTGGAGGACAGAGAGAGGTTATTATTGTTATAACATTGTTATATATAAAGTCATACTATATTTGTAAGACACAATGTTGTGGAATGTTATTAAAATTATATGTAAGGGTTTATTTTTAAATATATGTTTGTTTGTTTTTAAATATTCACTACCAATCAAAAGGTTTGGACACACCTACTCATTCAAGGGTTTTTCCTTATTTTTCCTATTTTCTACATTGTTGAATAATAGTGAAGACATCAAAACTATGAAATAACACATATGGAATCATGTAGTAACCAAAAAAGTGTTAAACGAATGCTTTTCTAACAGTCTTGAAGGAGTTCCCACATATGCTGAGCCCTTGTTGGCTGCTTTTCCTTCACTCTGCGGTCCAACTCATCCCAAACCATCTCAATTGAGTTGAGGTCGGGTGATTGTGGTAGCCAGGTCATCTGATGCAGCACTCCATCACTCTCCTTGGTCAAATAGCCCTTACACATCCGGGAGGTGTGTTTGGTCATTGTCCTGTTAAAAAACAAATGATAGTCCCACTAAGCGCAAACCAGATGGGATGGCGTATTGCTGCAGAATGCTGTGGTAGCCATGCTGGTTAAGTGTGCCTTGAATTCTAAATAAATCACAGACAGTTGCACCAGCAAAGCACCCCCACACCATAACACCTCCTCCTCCATGCTTCACGGTGGGAACCACACATGCAGAGATCACCCGTTCACCTACCCTGCGTCTCACAAAGACACGGCGGTTGGAACCAAAAATCTCAAATTTGGACTCATCAGACCAAAGGACAGATTTCCACCGGTCTAATATCCATTGCTCATGTTTCTTGGCATAAGCAAGTCTCTTCTTATTATTGGTGTCCTTTAACAGTGGTTTCTTTGCAGCAATTCAACCATGGAGGCCTGATTCACTCAGTCTCCTCTGAACAGTTGATGTTGAAATGTGTTTGTTACAGCAGAGGTAACTCTGGGTCTTCCTTTCCTGTGCCGGACCTCATGAGAGTCAGTTCCATCAAAGTGCTTGATGTTTTTTGCGACTGCACTTGAAGAAACTTTCAAAGTTCTTGAAATGTTCCGCATTGACTGACCTTTATGTCTTAAAGTAATGATGGACTGTCATTTCTCTTTGCTTATTTGAGCTATTCTTGCCATAATATGGACTTGGTCTTTTACCAAATAGGGCTAACTTCTGTATACCACCCCTACCTTGTCACAACACAACTGATTGGCTAAAATGCATTAAGAAGGAAAGAAATTCCACAAATTAACACCTGTTAATTGAAATGCATTCCAGGTGACTACCTCATGAAGCTGGTTGAGAGAATGCCAAGAGTGTGCAAAGCTGTCATCAAGGCAATGGGTGGCTACTTTGAAGAATCTAAAATCTAAAGAACATTTTGATTTGTTTCACACTTTTTTGGTTGCTACATGATTCCATATCTGTTATTTCATAGTTTTGATGTCTTCACTATTATTCTAAAATGTAGAAAATAATACAAATAAAGAAAAACCCTTGAATGACTAGATGTGTTCAAACTTTTGACCGATAGCGTGTGTGTGTGTGTGTGTGTGTGTGTGTTTAAGTGTGTGTGTGTGTGTTTAAATGTGTGTGTGTTTAAATGTGTGTGTAAGTATGTGTGTGTTTAAGTGTGTGTGTGTGTGTGTGTTTAAGTGTGTGTGTGTTTAAGTGTGTGTGTGTTTAAGTGTGTGTGTGTGTTTAAGTGTGTGTGTGTGTGTGTGTGTTTAAGTGTGTGTGTTTGTGTGTGTGTGTGTGTGTGTAAATACCTGGTGGACAGAGCATGTAATGGTGGTAACCTTGGTTTCAGGGTCATTCTTCAGAGTGGCGTTCAGTTTAAGCTCCTCCCCCACAACGACCACCACACAGGAATACTGTTCCTCGCCCTGAAGATGACAACACACCTGTCTCAGTGTCAACACACAATCACCTGTCTCTGTCTCAGAGTCCAACACACAATCACCTTTCTCTGTCACAGTGTCAACACACAATCACCTGTCTCTGTCTCAGAGCATCAACACACAATCACCTGTCTCTGTCTCAGTGTCAACACAAACACCTGTCTCTGAGCATCAACACACAATCACCTGTCTCTGTCTCAGTCTCAACACACAATCACCTGTCTCTGAGCATCAACACACAATCACCTGTCTCAGTGTCAACACACAATCACCTGTCTCTGAGTATCAACACACAATCACCTGTCTCAGTCTCAGAGCATCAACACACAATCACCTGTCTCTGTCTCAGAGCATCAACACACAATCACCTGTCTCTGTCTCAGTGTCAACACACAATCACCTGTCTCTGAGCATCAACACACAATCACCTGTCTCTGTCTCAGTGTCAACACACAATCACCTGTCTCTGTCTCAGTGTCAACACACAATCACCTGTCTCAGAATGTCAACACAATCACCTGTCTCTGTCTCAACACACAATCACCTGTCTCTGTCTCAACACACAATCACCTGTCTCAGAATGTCAACACACAATCACCTGTCTCTGTCTCAGTGTCAACACACAATCACCTGTCTCAGTGTCAACACACAATCACCTGTCTCAGTGTCAACACACAATCACCTGTCTCAGTGTCAACACACAATCACCTGTCTCAGTGTCAACACACAATCACCTGTCTCTGTCTCAGTGTCAACACACAATCACCTGTCTCTGAGCATCAACACACAATCACCTGTCTCTGAGCATCAACACACAATCACCTGTCTCTGTCTCAGTGTTAACACACAATCACCGGTCTCTGTCTCAATGTCAACACACAATCACCGGTCTCTGTCTCAGTGTCAACACACAATCACCGGTCTCTGTCTCAGTGTCAACACACAATCACCGGTCTCTGTCTCAGTGTCAACACACAATCACCTGTCTCTGTCTCAGTGTCAACACACAATCACCTGTCTCTGAGTGTCAACACACAATCACCTGTCTCTGAGCGTCAACACACAATCACCTGTCTCTGAGCGTCAACACACAATCACCTGTCTCTGAGCGTCAACACACAATCACCTGTCTCTGAGCGTCAACACACAATCACCTGTCTCTGAGCGTCAACACACAATCACCTGTCTCTGAGCGTCAACACACAATCACCTGTCTCTGAGCATCAACACACAATCACCTGTCTCTGTCTCAGTGTCAACACACAATCACCTGTCTCTGTCTCTGTGTCAACACACAATCACCTGTCTCAGTGTCAACACAAACACCTGTCTCTGAGCATCAACACACAATCACCTGTCTCTGTCTCAGTCTCAACACACAATCACCTGTCTCTGAGCATCAACACACAATCACCTGTCTCAGTGTCAACACACAATCACCTGTCTCTGAGTGTCAACACACAATCACCTGTCTCAGTCTCAGAGCATCAACACACAATCACCTGTCTCAGTCTCAGAGCATCAACACACAATCACCTGTCTCAGTCTCAGAGCATCAACACATAATCACCTGTCTCAGTCTCAGTGTCAACACACAATCACCTGTCTCTGTCTCAGTGTCAACACACAATCACCTGTCTCTGAGTGTCAACACACAATCACCTGTCTCTGATTGTCAACACACAATCACCTGTCTCAGAGCATCAACACACAATCACCTGTCTCAGTCTCAGAGCATCAACACACAATCACCTGTCTCAGTCTCAGAGCATCAACACACAATCACCTGTCTCTGTCTCAGAGCATCAACACACAATCACCTGTCTCTGTCTCAGTGTCAACACACAATCACCTGTCTCAGTGTCAACACACAATCACCTGTCTCAGTGTCAACACACAATCACCTGTCTCAGTGTCAACACACAATCACCTGTCTCAGTGTCAACACACAATCACCTGTCTCTGTCTCAGTGTCAACACACAATCACCTGTCTCTGAGCATCAACACACAATCACCTGTCTCTGAGCATCAACACACAATCACCTGTCTCTGTCTCAGTGTTAACACACAATCACCGGTCTCTGTCTCAATGTCAACACACAATCACCGGTCTCTGTCTCAGTGTCAACACACAATCACCGGTCTCTGTCTCAGTGTCAACACACAATCACCTGTCTCTGTCTCAGTGTCAACACACAATCACCTGTCTCTGAGTGTCAACACACAATCACCTGTCTCTGAGCGTCAACACACAATCACCTGTCTCTGAGCGTCCACACAATCACCTGTCTCTGAGCGTCAACACACAATCACCTGTCTCTGAGCGTCAACACACAATCACCTGTCTCTGAGCATCAACACACAATCACCTGTCTCTGAGCATCAACACACAATCACCTGTCTCTGTCTCAGTGTCAACACACAATCACCTGTCTCTGTCTCTGTGTCAACACACAATCACCTGTCTCAGTGTCAACACAAACACCTGTCTCTGAGCATCAACACACAATCACCTGTCTCTGTCTCAGTCTCAACACACAATCACCTGTCTCTGAGCATCAACACACAATCACCTGTCTCAGTGTCAACACACAATCACCTGTCTCTGAGTGTCAACACACAATCACCTGTCTCAGTCTCAGAGCATCAACACACAATCACCTGTCTCAGTCTCAGAGCATCAACACACAATCACCTGTCTCAGTCTCAGAGCATCAACACATAATCACCTGTCTCAGTCTCAGTGTCAACACACAATCACCTGTCTCTGTCTCAGTGTCAACACACAATCACCTGTCTCTGAGTGTCAACACACAATCACCTGTCTCTGATTGTCAACACACAATCACCTGTCTCAGAGCATCAACACACAATCACCTGTCTCAGTCTCAGAGCATCAACACACAATCACCTGTCTCTGTCTCAGAGCATCAACACACAATCACCTGTCTCTGTCTCAGTGTCAACACACAATCACCTGTCTCTGAGCATCAACACACAATCACCTGTCTCAGTCTCAGCGCATCAACACACAATCACCTGTCTCTGTCTCAGTGTCAACACACAATCACCTGTCTCAGTGTCAACACACAATCACCTGTCTCAGTGTCAACACACAATCACCTGTCTCAGAATGTCAACACAATCACCTGTCTCTGTCTCAACACACAATCACCTGTCTCAGAATGTCAACACACAATCACCTGTCTCAGAATGTCAACACACAATCACCTGTCTCAGAATGTCAACACACAATCACCTGTCTCAGTGTCAACACACAATCACCTGTCTCAGTGTCAACACACAATCACCTGTCTCAGTGTCAACACACAATCACCTGTCTCAGTGTCAACACACAATCACCTGTCTCTGAGCATCAACACACAATCACCTGTCTCTGTCTCAGTGTCAACACACAATCACCTGTCTCAGTGTCAACACACAATCACCTGTCTCTGAGTGTCAACACACAATCACCTGTCTCTGTCTCAGTGTCAACACACAATCACCTGTCTCTGTCTCAGTGTCAACACACAATCACCTGTCTCAGTGTCAACACACAATCACCTGTCTCTGAGTGTCAACACACAATCACCTGTCTCTGTCTCAGTGTCAACACACAATCACCTGTCTCTGTCTCAGTGTCAACACACAATCACCTGTCTCTGTCTCAGTGTCAACACACAATCACCTGTCTCTGTCTCAGTGTCAACACACAATCACCTGTCTCTGTCTCAGTGTCAACACACAATCACCTGTCTCTGAGTGTCAACACACAATCACCTGTCTCTGTCTCTGAGCGTCAACACACAATCACCTGTCTCTGTCTCTGAGCGTCAACACACAATCACCTGTCTCAGTCTCTGAGCGTCAACACACAATCACCTGTCTCAGTCTCTGAGCGTCAACACACAATCACCTGTCTCAGTCTCTGAGCGTCAACACACAATCACCTGTCTCAGTCTCTGAGCGTCAACACACAATCACCTGTCTCAGTCTCTGAGCGTCAACACACAATCACCTGTCTCAGTCTCTGAGCATCAACACACAATCACCTGTCTACGTCTCAGAATGTCAACACACAATCACCTGTCTCAGTCTCAGAATGTCAACACACAATCACCTGTCTCTGTCTCAGTGTCAACACACAATCACCTGTCTCTGTCTCAATGTCAACACACAATCACCGGTCTCTGTCTCAGTGTCAACACACAATCACCTGTCTCTGAGCATCAACACACAATCACCTGTCTCTGAGCATCAACACACAATCACCTGTCTCTGTCTCAGTGTCAACACACAATCACCTGTCTCTGTCTCAGTGTCAACACACAATCACCTGTCTCTGTCTCAGTGTCAACACACAATCACCTGTCTCTGTCTCAGTGTCAACACACAATCACCTGTCTCTGTCTCAGTGTCAACACACAATCACCTGTCTCTGAGCATCAACACACAATCACCTGTCTCTGTCTCAGTGTCAACACACAATCACCTGTCTCTGTCTCAGTGTCAACACACAATCACCTGTCTCTGTCTCTGAGCGTCAACACACAATCACCTGTCTCAGTCTCTGAGCGTCAACACACAATCACCTGTCTCAGTCTCAGAATGTCAACACACAATCACCGGTCTCTGTCTCAGTGTCAACACACAATCACCGGTCTCTGTCTCAGTGTCAACACACAATCACCGGTCTCTGTCTCAGTGTGAACACACAATCACCTGTCTCTGTCTCAGTGTGAACACACAATCACCTGTCTCTGCCAGTGTCAACACACAATCACCTGTCTCTGAGTGTCAACACACAATCACCTGTCTCTGAGTGTCAACACACAATCACCTGTCTCTGAGTGTCAACACACAATCACCTGTCTCTGTCTCAGTGTCAACACACAATCACCTGTCTCTGTCTCAGTGTCAACACACAATCACCTGTCTCAGTGTCAACACACAATCACCTGTCTCAGTGTCAACACACAATCACCTGTCTCAGTGTCAACACACAATCACCTGTCTCTGTGTCAACACACAATCACCTGTCTCTGTGTCAACACACAATCACCTGTCTCTGTCTCAGTGTCAACACACAATCACCTGTCTCTGAGTGTCAACACACAATCACCTGTCTCTGAGTGTCAACACACAATCACCTGTCTCTGAGTGTCAACACACAATCACCTGTCTCTGTCTCAGTGTCAACACACAATCACCTGTCTCAGTGTCAACACACAATCACCTGTCTCTGAGCATCAACACACAATCACCTGTCTCTGTCTCAGTGTTAACACACAATCACCGGTCTCTGTCTCAATGTCAACACACAATCACCGGTCTCTGTCTCAGTGTCAACACACAATCACCGGTCTCTGTCTCAATGTCAACACACAATCACCGGTCTCTGTCTCAGTGTCAACACACAATCACCTGTCTCTGTCTCAGTGTCAACACACAATCACCTGTCTCTGTCTCAGTGTCAACACACAATCACCTGTCTCTGAGTGTCAACACACAATCACCTGTCTCTGAGTGTCAACACACAATCACCTGTCTCTGAGTGTCAACACACAATCACCTGTCTCTGAGCGTCAACACACAATCACCTGTCTCTGAGCGTCAACACACAATCACCTGTCTCTGAGTGTCAACACACAATCACCTGTCTCTGAGCGTCAACACACAATCACCTGTCTCTGAGCGTCAACACACAATCACCTGTCTCTGAGCGTCAACACACAATCACCTGTCTATGAGCATCAACACACAATCACCTGTCTCTGTCTCAGTGTCAACACACAATCACCTGTCTCTGTCAACACACAATAACCGGTCTGTCTCAGTGTCAACACACAATCACCTGTCTCTGTCTCAGTGTCAACACACAATCACCTGTCTCTGTCTCTGTGTCAACACACAATCACCTGTCTCTGTCTCTGTGTCAACACACAATCACCTGTCTCTGTCTCTGTGTCAACACACAATCACCTGTCTCTGTCTCAGTGTCAACACAATCACCTGTCTCAGTCTCAGAGCATCAACACACAATCACCTGTCTCAGTCTCAGAGCATCAACACACAATCACCTGTCTCAGTCTCAGAGCATCAACACATAATCACCTGTCTCAGTCTCAGAGCATCAACACATAATCACCTGTCTCTGTCTCAGTGTCAACACACAATCACCTGTCTCTGTCTCAGTGTCAACACACAATCACCTGTCTCTGAGTGTCAACACACAATCACCTGTCTCTGATTGTCAACACACAATCAACTGTCTCAGAGCATCAACACACAATCACCTGTCTCAGTCTCAGAGCATCAACACACAATCACCTGTCTCTGTCTCAGAGCATCAACACACAATCACCTGTCTCTGTCTCAGTGTCAACACACAATCACCTGTCTCTGAGCATCAACACACAATCACCTGTCTCAGTCTCAGTGTCAACACACAATCACCTGTCTCTGTCTCAGTGTCAACACACAATCACCTGTCTCAGAATGTCAACACAATCACCTGTCTCTGTCTCAACACAATCACCTGTCTCTGTCTCAACACACAATCACCTGTCTCAGAATGTCAACACACAATCACCTGTCTCAGAGTCAACACACAATCACCTGTCTCAGAGTCAACACACAATCACCTGTCTCAGTGTCAACACACAATCACCTGTCTCAGTGTCAACACACAATCACCTGTCTCAGTGTCAACACACAATCACCTGTCTCTGAGCATCAACACACAATCACCTGTCTCTGTCTCAGTGTCAACACACAATCACCTGTCTCTGTCTCAGTGTCAACACACAATCACCTGTCTCGAGTGTCAACACACAATCACCTGTCTCTGAGTGTCAACACACAATCACCTGTCCTCTGTCTCAGTGTCAACACACAATCACCTGTCTCTGTCTCAGTGTCAACACACAATCACCTGTCTCTGTCTCAGTGTCAACACACAATCACCTGTCTCTGTCTCAGTGTCAACACACAATCACCTGTCTCTGTCTCAGTGTCAACACACAATCACCTGTCTCTGTCTCAGTGTCAACACACAATCACCTGTCTCTGAGTGTCAACACACAATCACCTGTCTCTGTCTCTGAGCGTCAACACACAATCACCTGTCTCTGTCTCTGAGCGTCAACACACAATCACCTGTCTCAGTCTCTGAGCGTCAACACACAATCACCTGTCTCAGTCTCTGAGCGTCAACACACAATCACCTGTCTCAGTCTCTGAGCATCAACACACAATCACCTGTCTCAGTCTCAGAATGTCAACACACAATCACCTGTCTCAGTCTCAGAATGTCAACACACAATCACCTGTCTCTGTCTCAGTGTCAACACACAATCACCGGTCTCTGTCTCAATGTCAACACACAATCACCGGTCTCTGTCTCAGTGTCAACACACAATCACCGGTCTCTGTCTCAGTGTCAACACACAATAAACTGTCTCTGTCTCAGTGTCAACACACAATCACCTGTCTCTGAGCATCAACACACAATCACCTGTCTCTGTCTCAGTGTCAACACACAATCACCTGTCTCTGTCTCAGTGTCAACACACAATCACCTGTCTCTGAGTGTCAACACACAATCACCTGTCTCTGAGTGTCAACACACAATCACCTGTCTCTGATTGTCAACACACAATCAACTGTCTCAGAGCATCAACACACAATCACCTGTCTCAGTCTCAGAGCATCAACACACAATCACCTGTCTCTGTCTCAGAGCATCAACACACAATCACCTGTCTCTGTCTCAGTGTCAACACACAATCACCTGTCTCTGAGCATCAACACACAATCACCTGTCTCAGTCTCAGTGTCAACACACAATCACCTGTCTCTGTCTCAGTGTCAACACACAATCACCTGTCTCAGAATGTCAACACAATCACCTGTCTCTGTCTCAACACAATCACCTGTCTCTGTCTCAACACACAATCACCTGTCTCAGAATGTCAACACACAATCACCTGTCTCAGAGTCAACACACAATCACCTGTCTCAGAGTCAACACACAATCACCTGTCTCAGTGTCAACACACAATCACCTGTCTCAGTGTCAACACACAATCACCTGTCTCAGTGTCAACACACAATCACCTGTCTCAGTGTCAACACACAATCACCTGTCTCAGTGTCAACACACAATCACCTGTCTCTGAGCATCAACACACAATCACCTGTCTCTGTCTCAGTGTCAACACACAATCACCTGTCTCTGAGTGTCAACACACAATCACCTGTCTCTGAGTGTCAACACACAATCACCTGTCTCTGAGTGTCAACACACAATCACCTGTCTCTGTCTCAGTGTCAACACACAATCACCTGTCTCTGTCTCAGTGTCAACACACAATCACCTGTCTCTGTCTCAGTGTCAACACACAATCACCTGTCTCTGTCTCAGTGTCAACACACAATCACCTGTCTCTGTCTCAGTGTCAACACACAATCACCTGTCTCTGAGTGTCAACACACAATCACCTGTCTCTGTCTCTGAGCGTCAACACACAATCACCTGTCTCTGTCTCTGAGCGTCAACACACAATCACCTGTCTCAGTCTCTGAGCGTCAACACACAATCACCTGTCTCAGTCTCTGAGCGTCAACACACAATCACCTGTCTCAGTCTCTGAGCATCAACACACAATCACCTGTCTCAGTCTCAGAATGTCAACACACAATCACCTGTCTCAGTCTCAGAATGTCAACACACAATCACCTGTCTCTGTCTCAGTGTCAACACACAATCACCTGTCTCTGTCTCAATGTCAACACACAATCACCGGTCTCTGTCTCAGTGTCAACACACAATCACCGGTCTCTGTCTCAGTGTCAACACACAATAAACTGTCTCTGTCTCAGTGTCAACACACAATCACCTGTCTCTGAGCATCAACACACAATCACCTGTCTCTGTCTCAGTGTCAACACACAATCACCTGTCTCTGTCTCAGTGTCAACACACAATCACCTGTCTCTGTCTCTGAGCGTCAACACACAATCACCTGTCTCAGTCTCAGAATGTCAACACACAATCACCGGTCTCTGTCTCAATGTCAACACACAATCACCGGTCTCTGTCTCAGAGTCAACACACAATCACCTGTCTCTGTCTCAGTGTGAACACACAATCACCTGTCTCTGAGTGTCAACACACAATCACCTGTCTCTGAGTGTCAACACACAATCACCTGTCTCTGAGTGTCAACACACAATCACCTGTCTCTGAGTGTCAACACACAATCACCTGTCTCTGAGTGTCAACACACAATCACCTGTCTCTGTCTCAGTGTCAACACACAATCACCTGTCTCAGTGTCAACACACAATCACCTGTCTCAGTGTCAACACACAATCACCTGTCTCTGTGTCAACACACAATCACCTGTCTCAGTGTCAACACACAATCACCTGTCTCTGTCTCAGTGTCAACACACAATCACCTGTCTCTGTCTCAGTGTCAACACACAATCAACCCTGTCTCTGAGTGTCAACACACAATCACCTGTCTCTGAGTCGTCAACACACAATCACCTGTCTCTGTCTCAGTGTCAACACACAATCACCTGTCTCTGTCAACACACAATAACCGGTCTGTCTCAGTGTCAACACACAATCACCTGTCTCTGTCTCAGTGTCAACACACAATCACCTGTCTCTGTCTCTGTGTCAACACACAATCACCTGTCTCTGTCTCTGTGTCAACACACAATCACCTGTCTCTGTCTCTGTGTCAACACAATCACCTGTCTCTGTCTCAGTGTCAACACAATCACCTGTCTCAGTCTCAGAGCATCAACACACAATCACCTGTCTCAGTCTCAGAGCATCAACACACAATCACCTGTCTCAGTCTCAGAGCATCAACACATAATCACCTGTCTCTGTCTCAGTGTCAACACACAATCACCTGTCTCTGTCTCAGTGTCAACACACAATCACCTGTCTCTGAGTGTCAACACACAATCACCTGTCTCTGATTGTCAACACACAATCACCTGTCTCAGAGCATCAACACACAATCACCTGTCTCAGTCTCAGAGCATCAACACACAATCACCTGTCTCTGTCTCAGAGCATCAACACACAATCACCTGTCTCTGTCTCAGTGTCAACACACAATCACCTGTCTCTGAGCATCAACACACAATCACCTGTCTCAGTCTCAGCGCATCAACACACAATCACCTGTCTCTGTCTCAGTGTCAACACACAATCACCTGTCTCAGTGTCAACACACAATCACCTGTCTCAGAATGTCAACACAATCACCTGTCTCAGAATGTCAACACAATCACCTGTCTCTGTCTCAACACACAATCACCTGTCTCAGAATGTCAACACACAATCACCTGTCTCTGTCTCAGTGTCAACACACAATCACCTGTCTCAGTGTCAACACACAATCACCTGTCTCAGTGTCAACACACAATCACCTGTCTCTGTCTCAGTGTCAACACACAATCACCTGTCTCTGTCTCAGTGTCAACACACAATCACCTGTCTCAGTGTCAACACACAATCACCTGTCTCTGAGTGTCAACACACAATCACCTGTCTCTGAGTGTCAACACACAATCACCTGTCTCTGTCTCAGTGTCAACACACAATCACCTGTCTCTGTCTCAGTGTCAACACACAATCACCTGTCTCTGAGCGTCAACACACAATCACCTGTCTCTGTCTCTGAGCGTCAACACACAATCACCTGTCTCTGTCTCTGAGCGTCAACACACAATCACCTGTCTCAGTCTCTGAGCGTCAACACACAATCACCTGTCTCAGTCTCTGAGCGTCAACACACAATCACCTGTCTCAGTCTCTGAGCGTCAACACACAATCACCTGTCTCAGTCTCTGAGCGTCAACACACAATCACCTGTCTCAGTCTCAGAATGTCAACACACAATCACCTGTCTCTGTCTCAGTGTCAACACACAATCACCTGTCTCTGTCTCAATGTCAACACACAATCACCGGTCTCTGTCTCAGTGTCAACACACAATCACCGGTCTCTGTCTCAGTGTCAACACACAATAAACTGTCTCTGTCTCAGTGTCAACACACAATCACCTGTCTCTGAGCATCAACACACAATCACCTGTCTCTGTCTCAGTGTCAACACACAATCACCTGTCTCTGTCTCAGTGTCAACACAATCACCTGTCTCTGAGTGTCAACACAATCACCTGTCTCTGTCTCTGAGCGTCAACACACAATCACCTGTCTCAGTCTCAGAATGTCAACACACAATCACCTGTCTCTGTCTCAGTGTCAACACACAATCACCGGTCTCTGTCTCAGAGTCAACACACAATCACCTGTCTCTGTCTCAGAGTCAACACACAATCACCTGTCTCTGTCTCAGTGTCAACACACAATCACCTGTCTCTGTCTCAGTGTGAACACACAATCACCTGTCTCTGAGTGTCAACACACAATCACCTGTCTCTGTCTCAGTGTCAACACACAATCACCTGTCTCAGTGTCAACACACAATCACCTGCTCGCTCAGTGTCAACACACAATCACCTGTCTCAGTGTCAACACACAATCACCTGTCTCAGTGTCAACACACAATCACCTGTCTCAGTGTCAACACACAATCACCTGTCTCAGTGTCAACACACAATCACCTGTCTCTGAGTGTCAACACACAATCACCTGTCTCTGAGTGTCAACACACAATCACCTGTCTCTGAGTGTCAACACACAATCACCTGTCTCTGAGTGTCAACACACAATCACCTGTCTCTGAGTGTCAACACACAATCACCTGTCTCTGAGTGTCAACACACAATCACCTGTCTCTGAGTGTCAACACACAATCACCTGTCTCTGAGTGTCAACACACAATCACCTGTCTCTGAGTGTCAACACACAATCACCTGTCTCTGTCTCAGTGTCAACACACAATCACCTGTCTCTGTCTCAGTGTCAACACACAATCACCTGTCTCTGTCTCAGTGTCAACACACAATCACCTGTCTCTGTCTCAGTGTCAACACACAATCACCTGTCTCTGTCTCAGTGTCAACACACAATCACCTGTCTCTGTCTCAGTGTCAACACACAATCACCTGTCTCAGTGTCAACACACAATCACCTGTCTCTGAGCATCAACACACAATCACCTGTCTCTGAGCATCAACACACAATCACCTGTCTCTGAGCATCAACACACAATCACCTGTCTCTGTCTCAGTGTTAACACACAATCACCGGTCTCTGTCTCAGTGTCAACACACAATCACCTGTCTCTGTCTCAGTGTCAACACACAATCACCTGTCTCTGAGTGTCAACACACAATCACCTGTCTCTGAGCGTCAACACACAATCACCTGTCTCTGAGCGTCAACACACAATCACCTGTCTCTGAGCGTCAACACACAATCACCTGTCTCTGAGCGTCAACACACAATCACCTGTCTCTGAGCGTCAACACACAATCACCTGTCTCTGAGCGTCAACACACAATCACCTGTCTCTGAGCATCAACACACAATCACCTGTCTCTGCTCAGTGTCAACACACAATCACCTGTCTCTGTCAACACACAATAACCGGTCTCTGTCTCAGTGTCAACACACAATCACCTGTCTCTGTCTCTGTGTCAACACACAATCACCTGTCTCAGTGTCAACACACAATCACCTGTCTCTGTCTCAGTGTCAACACAAACACCGGTCTCTGAGCATCAACACACAATCACCTGTCTCTGTCTCAGTCTCAACACACAATCACCTGTCTCAGTGTCATCACACAATCACCTGTCTCAGTGTCATCACACAATCACCTGTCTCAGTGTCAACACACAATCACCTGTCTCTGAGTGTCAACACACAATCACCTGTCTCTGAGTGTCAACACACAATCACCTGTCTCAGTCTCAGAGCATCAACACACAATCACCTGTCTCAGTCTCAGAGCATCAACACACAATCACCTGTCTCAGTCTCAGAGCATCAACACATAATCACCTGTCTCTGTCTCAGTGTCAACACACAATCACCTGTCTCTGTCTCAGTGTCAACACACAATCACCTGTCTCTGAGTGTCAACACACAATCACCTGTCTCTGATTGTCAACACACAATCACCTGTCTCAGAGCATCAACACACAATCACCTGTCTCAGAGCATCAACACACAATCACCTGTCTCAGTCTCAGAGCATCAACACACAATCACCTGTCTCAGTCTCAGAGCATCAACACATAATCACCTGTCTCTGTCTCAGTGCTCAACACACAATCACCTGTCTCTGTCTCAGTGTCAACACACAATCACCTGTCTCTGTCTCAGTGTCAACACACAATCACCTGTCTCTGAGTGTCAACACACAATCACCTGTCTCAGAGCATCAACACACAATCACCTGTCTCAGAGCATCAACACACAATCACCTGTCTCAGTCTCAGAGCATCAACACACAATCACCTGTCTCAGTCTCAGAGCATCAACACACAATCACCTGTCTCAGTCTCAGAGCATCAACACACAATCACCTGTCTCAGTCTCAGAGCATCAACACATAATCACCTGTCTCAGAGCATCAACACACAATCACCTGTCTCTGAGCATCAACACACAATCACCTGTCTCTGAGCATCAACACACAATCACCTGTCTCTGAGCATCAACACACAATCACCTGTCTCTGAGCATCAACACACAATCACCTGTCTCAGTCTCAGCGCATCAACACACAATCACCTGTCTCTGTCTCAGTGTCAACACACAATCACCTGTCTCAGTGTCAACACAATCACCTGTCTCAGAATGTCAACACAATCACCTGTCTCAGAATGTCAACACACAATCACCTGTCTCAGAATGTCAACACACAATCACCTGTCTCAGAATGTCAACACACAATCACCTGTCTCAGAATGTCAACACACAATCACCTGTCTCAGTGTCAACACACAATCACCTGTCTCAGTGTCAACACACAATCACCTGTCTCAGTGTCAACACACAATCACCTGTCTCAGTGTCAACACACAATCACCTGTCTCTGAGCATCAACACACAATCACCTGTCTCTGGCCCCCACCGCTCGCCAGGTCAACACACAATCACCTGTCTCTGTCTCAGCTCAGTCAACACACAATCACCTGTCTCAGTGTCCCCTCACGCCAGCTCGGCATCAACACACAATCACCTGTCTCAGTCTCAGAGCATCAACACACAATCACCTGTCTCAGTCTCAGAGCATCAACACACAATCACCTGTCTCTGTCTCAGTGTCAACACACAATCACCTGTCTCTGTCTCAGTGTCAACACACAATCACCTGTCTCTGTCTCAGTGTCAACACACAATCACCTGTCTCTGTCTGAGTGTCAACACACAATCACCTGTCTCTGAGTGTCAACACACAATCACCTGTCTCTGAGTGTCAACACACAATCACCTGTCTCTGTCTCTGAGCGTCAACACACAATCACCTGTCTCAGTCTCTGAGCGTCAACACACAATCACCTGTCTCAGTCTCTGAGCGTCAACACACAATCACCTGTCTCAGTCTCTGAGCGTCAACACACAATCACCTGTCTCAGTCTCTGAGCGTCAACACACAATCACCTGTCTCAGTCTCTGAGCATCAACACACAATCACCTGTCTCAGTCTCAGAATGTCAACACACAATCACCTGTCTCAGTCTCAGAATGTCAACACACAATCACCTGTCTCTGTCTCAGTGTCAACACACAATCACCTGTCTCTGTCTCAATGTCAACACACAATCACCGGTCTCTGTCTCAGTGTCAACACACAATCACCGGTCTCTGTCTCAGTGTCAACACACAATCAACTGTCTCTGTCTCAGTGTCAACACACAATCACCTGTCTCTGAGCATCAACACACAATCACCTGTCTCTGTCTCAGTGTCAACACACAATCACCTGTCTCTGTCTCAGTGTCAACACACAATCACCTGTCTCTGTCTCAGTGTCAACACACAATCACCTGTCTCTGTCTCAGTGTCAACACACAATCACCTGTCTCTGTCTCAGTGTCAACACACAATCACCTGTCTCTGTCTCAGTGTCAACACACAATCACCGGTCTCAGTGTCAACACACAATAAACTGTCTCTGTCTCAGTGTCAACACACAATCACCTGTCTCTGAGCATCAACACACAATCACCTGTCTCTGTCTCAGTGTCAACACACAATCACCTGTCTCTGTCTCAGTGTCAACACACAATCACCTGTCTCTGAGTGTCAACACAATCACCTGTCTCTGTCTCTGAGCGTCAACACACAATAACCTGTCTCAGTCTCTGAGCGTCAACACACAATCACCGGTCTCTGTCTCAATGTCAACACACAATCACCGGTCTCTGTCTCAGAGTCAACACACAATCACCTGTCTCTGTCTCAGTGTGAACACACAATCACCTGTCTCTGAGTGTCAACACACAATCACCTGTCTCTGAGTGTCAACACACAATCACCTGTCTCTGAGTGTCAACACACAATCACCTGTCTCTGAGTGTCAACACACAATCACCTGTCTCTGTCTCAGTGTCAACACACAATCACCTGTCTCTGTCTCAGTGTCAACACACAATCACCTGTCTCTGTGTCAACACACAATCACCTGTCTCAGTGTCAACACACAATCACCTGTCTCAGTGTCAACACACAATCACCTGTCTCAGTGTCAACACACAATCACCTGTCTCAGTGTCAACACACAATCACCTGTCTCTGTGTCAACACACAATCACCTGTCTCTGTCTCAGTGTCAACACACAATAACCTGTCTCTGTCTCAGTGTCAACACACAATCACCTGTCTCTGTCTCAGTGTCAACACACAATCACCTGTCTCTGTCTCAGTGTCAACACACAATCACCTGTCTCTGTCTCAGTGTCAACACACAATCACCTGTCTCAGTGTCAACACACAATCACCTGTCTCTGAGCATCAACACACAATCACCGGTCTCTGTCTCAATGTCAACACACAATCACCGGTCTCTGTCTCAATGTCAACACACAATCACCGGTCTCTGTCTCAGTGTCAACACACAATCACCGGTCTCTGTCTCAGTGTCAACACACAATCACCGGTCTCTGTCTCAGTGTCAACACACAATCACCTGTCTCTGTCTCAGTGTCAACACACAATCACCTGTCTCTGTCAACACACAATAACCGGTCTCTGTCTCAGTGTCAACACACAATCACCTGTCTCTGTCTGAGTGTCAACACACAATCACCTGTCTCTGTCTGAGTGTCAACACACAATCACCTGTCTCTGTCTCTGAGCGTCAACACACAATCACCTGTCTCAGTCTCAGAATGTCAACACACAATCACCTGTCTCAGTCTCAGAATGTCAACACACAATCACCTGTCTCTGTCTCAGTGTCAACACACAATCACCTGTCTCTGTCTCAGTGTCAACACACAATCACCTGTCTCTGTCTGTGTCAACACACAATCACCTGTCTCTGTCTCTGAGCGTCAACACACAATCACCTGTCTCTGTCTCTGAGCGTCAACACACAATCACCTGTCTCTGTCTCTGAGCGTCAACACACAATCACCTGTCTCTGTCTCTGAGCGTCAACACACAATCACCTGTCTCAGTCTCTGAGCGTCAACACACAATCACCTGTCTCTGTCTCAGTGTCAACACACAATCACCTGTCTCTGTCTCAGTGTCAACACACAATCACCTGTCTCTGTCTGAGTGTCAACACACAATCACCTGTCTCTGTCTGAGTGTCAACACACAATCACCTGTCTCTGTCTCAGTGTCAACACACAATCACCTGTCTCTGTCTCAGTGTCAACACACAATCACCTGTCTCTGTCTCAGTGTCAACACACAATCACCTGTCTCTGTCTCAATGTCAACACACAATCACCGGTCTCTGTCTCAGTGTCAACACACAATCACCGGTCTCTGTCTCAGTGTCAACACACAATCACCTGTCTCTGTCTGAGTGTCAACACACAATCACCTGTCTCTGAGCGTCAACACACAATCACCTGTCTCTGAGCGTCAACACACAATCACCTGTCTCTGAGCGTCAACACACAATCACCTGTCTCTGAGCGTCAACACACAATCACCTGTCTCAGTCTCAGAGCATCAACACACAATCACCTGTCTCAGTCTCAGAGCATCAACACACAATCACCTGTCTCAGTCTCTGAGCATCAACACACAATCACCTGTCTCTGTTTCAGTCTCAACACACAATCACCTGTCTCAGTGTCATCACACAATCACCTGTCTCTGAGTGTCAACACACAATCACCTGTCTCAGTCTCAGAGCATCAACACACAATCACCTGTCTCAGTCTCAGAGCATCAACACACAATCACCTGTCTCAGTCTCAGAGCATCAACACACAATCACCTGTCTCAGTCTCAGAGCATCAACACATAATCACCTGTCTCTGTCTCAGTGTCAACACACAATCACCTGTCTCTGTCTCAGTGTCAACACACAATCACCTGTCTCTGTCTGAGTGTCAACACACAATCACCTGTCTCTGTCTGAGTGTCAACACACAATCACCTGTCTCTGAGTGTCAACACACAATCACCTGTCTCTGAGTGTCAACACACAATCACCTGTCTCTGTCTCTGAGCGTCAACACACAATCACCTGTCTCAGTCTCTGAGCGTCAACACACAATCACCTGTCTCAGTCTCTGAGCGTCAACACACAATCACCTGTCTCAGTCTCTGAGCGTCAACACACAATCACCTGTCTCAGTCTCTGAGCGTCAACACACAATCACCTGTCTCAGTCTCTGAGCATCAACACACAATCACCTGTCTCAGTCTCAGAATGTCAACACACAATCACCTGTCTCAGTCTCAGAATGTCAACACACAATCACCTGTCTCTGTCTCAGTGTCAACACACAATCACCTGTCTCTGTCTCAATGTCAACACACAATCACCGGTCTCTGTCTCAGTGTCAACACACAATCACCGGTCTCTGTCTCAGTGTCAACACACAATCACCTGTCTCTGTCTCAGTGTCAACACACAATCACCTGTCTCTGTCTCAGTGTCAACACACAATCACCTGTCTCTGTCTCAATGTCAACACACAATCACCGGTCTCTGTCTCAGTGTCAACACACAATCACCGGTCTCTGTCTCAGTGTCAACACACAATAAACTGTCTCTGTCTCAGTGTCAACACACAATCACCTGTCTCTGAGCATCAACACACAATCACCTGTCTCTGTCTCAGTGTCAACACACAATCACCTGTCTCTGTCTCAGTGTCAACACACAATCACCTGTCTCTGAGTGTCAACACAATCACCTGTCTCTGTCTCTGAGCGTCAACACACAATAACCTGTCTCAGTCTCTGAGCGTCAACACACAATCACCGGTCTCTGTCTCAATGTCAACACACAATCACCGGTCTCTGTCTCAGAGTCAACACACAATCACCTGTCTCTGTCTCAGTGTGAACACACAATCACCTGTCTCTGAGTGTCAACACACAATCACCTGTCTCTGAGTGTCAACACACAATCACCTGTCTCTGAGTGTCAACACACAATCACCTGTCTCTGTCTCAGTGTCAACACACAATCACCTGTCTCTGTCTCAGTGTCAACACACAATCACCTGTCTCTGTCTCAGTGTCAACACACAATCACCTGTCTCTGTCTCAGTGTCAACACACAATCACCTGTCTCTGTCTCAGTGTCAACACACAATCACCTGTCTCAGTGTCAACACACAATCACCTGTCTCAGTGTCAACACACAATCACCTGTCTCAGTGTCAACACACAATCACCTGTCTCAGTGTCAACACACAATCACCTGTCTCAGTGTCAACACACAATCACCTGTCTCTGTGTCAACACACAATAACCTGTCTCTGTCTCAGTGTCAACACACAATCACCTGTCTCTGTCTCAGTGTCAACACACAATCACCTGTCTCTGTCTCAGTGTCAACACACAATCACCTGTCTCTGTCTCAGTGTCAACACACAATCACCTGTCTCTGTCTCAGTGTCAACACACAATCACCTGTCTCAGTGTCAACACACAATCACCTGTCTCAGTGTCAACACACAATCACCTGTCTCAGTGTCAACACACAATCACCTGTCTCTGAGCATCAACACACAATCACCTGTCTCTGTCAACACACAATAACCGGTCTCTGTCTGAGTGTCAACACACAATCACCTGTCTCTGTCTGAGTGTCAACACACAATCACCTGTCTCTGTCTCTGAGCGTCAACACACAATCACCTGTCTCAGTCTCTGAGCGTCAACACACAATCACCTGTCTCAGTCTCAGAATGTCAACACACAATCACCTGTCTCAGTCTCAGAATGTCAACACACAATCACCTGTCTCTGTCTCAGTGTCAACACACAATCACCTGTCTCTGTCTCAGTGTCAACACACAATCACCTGTCTCTGTCTGAGTGTCAACACACAATCACCTGTCTCTGTCTCTGAGCGTCAACACACAATCACCTGTCTCTGTCTCTGAGCGTCAACACACAATCACCTGTCTCTGTCTCTGAGCGTCAACACACAATCACCTGTCTCAGTCTCTGAGCGTCAACACACAATCACCTGTCTCAGTCTCTGAGCGTCAACACACAATCACCTGTCTCTGTCTCTGAGCGTCAACACACAATCACCTGTCTCTGTCTCTGAGCGTCAACACACAATCACCTGTCTCTGTCTCAGTGTCAACACACAATCACCTGTCTCTGTCTCAGTGTCAACACACAATCACCTGTCTCTGTCTCAGTGTCAACACACAATCACCTGTCTCTGTCTGAGTGTCAACACACAATCACCTGTCTCTGAGCGTCAACACACAATCACCTGTCTCTGAGCGTCAACACACAATCACCTGTCTCTGAGCGTCAACACACAATCACCTGTCTCTGAGCGTCAACACACAATCACCTGTCTCTGAGCGTCAACACACAATCACCTGTCTCAGTCTCAGAGCATCAACACACAATCACCTGTCTCAGTCTCAGAGCATCAACACACAATCACCTGTCTCTGAGCATCAACACACAATCACCTGTCTCAGTCTCTGAGCATCAACACACAATCACCTGTCTCTGTTTCAGTCTCAACACACAATCACCTGTCTCAGTGTCATCACACAATCACCTGTCTCAGTGTCAACACACAATCACCTGTCTCTGAGTGTCAACACACAATCACCTGTCTCTGAGTGTCAACACACAATCACCTGTCTCTGTCTCAATGTCAACACACAATCACCTGTCTCTGTCTCAGTGTCAACACACAATCACCTGTCTCTGAGTGTCAACACACAATCACCTGTCTCTGTCTCTGAGCGTCAACACACAATCACCTGTCTCTGTCTCTGAGCGTCAACACACAATCACCTGTCTCAGTCTCTGAGCGTCAACACACAATCACCTGTCTCAGTCTCTGAGCGTCAACACACAATCACCTGTCTCAGTCTCTGAGCGTCAACACACAATCACCTGTCTCTGTCTCAATGTCAACACACAATCACCTGTCTCTGTCTCAGTGTCAACACACAATCACCTGTCTCTGTCTCAGTGTCAACACACAATCACCTGTCTCTGTCTCAGTGTCAACACACAATCACCTGTCTCTGTCTGAGTGTCAACACACAATCACCTGTCTCTGTCTGAGTGTCAACACACAATCACCTGTCTCTGTCTGAGTGTCAACACACAATCACCTGTCTCTGTCTCAGTGTCAACACACAATCACCTGTCTCTGTCTCAGTGTCAACACACAATCACCTGTCTCTGTCTCAATGTCAACACACAATCACCTGTCTCTGTCTGAGTGTCAACACACAATCACCTGTCTCTGTCTGAGTGTCAACACACAATCACCGGTCTCTGTCTCAGTGTCAACACACAATCACCTGTCTCTGTCTGAGTGTCAACACACAATCACCTGTCTCTGTCTGAGTGTCAACACACAATCACCTGTCTCTGTCTGAGTGTCAACACACAATCACCTGTCTCTGTCTGAGTGTCAACACACAATCACCTGTCTCTGTCTCAGTGTCAACACACAATCACCTGTCTCTGTCTCAATGTCAACACACAATCACCGGTCTCTGTCTCAGTGTCAACACACAATCACCTGTCTCTGTCTGAGTGTCAACACACAATCACCTGTCTCTGTCTGAGTGTCAACACACAATCACCTGTCTCTGAGCGTCAACACACAATCACCTGTCTCTGTCTCTGAGCGTCAACACACAATCACCTGTCTCAGTCTCTGAGCGTCAACACACAATCACCTGTCTCAGTCTCTGAGCGTCAACACACAATCACCTGTCTCAGTCTCTGAGCGTCAACACACAATCACCTGTCTCAGTCTCTGAGCGTCAACACACAATCACCTGTCTCAGTCTCTGAGCGTCAACACACAATCACCTGTCTCAGTCTCTGAGCGTCAACACACAATCACCTGTCTCAGTCTCAGTGTCAACACACAATCACCTGTCTCTGTCTCAATGTCAACACACAATCACCGGTCTCTGTCTCAGTGTCAACACACAATCACCTGTCTCTGTCTCAGTGTCAACACACAATCACCTGTCTCTGTCTCAGTGTCAACACACAATCACCTGTCTCTGTCTCAGTGTCAACACACAATCACCTGTCTCTGTCTCAGTGTCAACACACAATCACCTGTCTCTGAGTGTCAACACACAATCACCTGTCTCTGAGTGTCAACACACAATCACCTGTCTCTGAGTGTCAACACACAATCACCTGTCTCTGAGTGTCAACACACAATCACCTGTCTCTGTCTCAATGTCAACACACAATCACCTGTCTCTGTCTCAGTGTCAACACACAATCACCTGTCTCTGTCTCAGTGTCAACACACAATCACCTGTCTCTGTCTCTGAGCATCAACACAGAAACACCTGTCTCAGAATGTCAACACACAATCACCTGTCTGTCTCAGAGTGTCAGTGTCTCTGTCTCAGTAACCATGTATTATCTTAAAGTCTGCATTTATCGTAAAGACCGGACGGTTCAGTAAACCCCTAGATAAACCAGACAGGACAGATTATTATAAATGTTTCAGTAACCCCCTAGATAAACCAGACAGTACAGATTACTCTAAATGTTTCAGTAAACCCCCTAGATAAACCAGACAGGACAGATTATTCTAAATGTTTCAGTAAACCCAGAGATAAACCAGACAGGACAGATTATTCTAAATGTTTCAGTAAACCCCCTAGATAAACCAGACAGGACAGATTATTCTAAATGTTTCAGTAAACCCAGAGATAAACCAGACAGGACAGATTATTCTAAATGTTTCAGTAAACCAGACAGGACAGATTATTCTAAATGTTTCATGAACATATTTATTGATCACCTATTTATAAAACCTGGATGCGGTGTTATCGTTTTCCACATGTATAGTAAAAAAATACCTGAAGCATGTCCAGGTTCCTTCCCAGTAGCACCAGAGGGGACAGGAAGCCCATGGGGACCAGAGGAGAACTCTGTAGAGCCCACACAAAGGGACAAGAGTCTGGACCCTTTAGCTCCAACTGCTGCTCCTAGTGGTGACAGGGGGGAATGTTATGTTGGAACGGGAACGGCACAAAATGGAGAGAAGGAGAGGCTGTGTGTAGAAAACAACAATCAATGTTCAGTCAAAGTGTAGAGAGGACAGTGCGTTGTTACTAAGGCCTGGGTTATCGTACCTCAGAGTTTATTTATTTAACAAGGCAAGTCAGTTAAGAACAAATTCTTATTTACAATGACGGCCTAGGAACAGTGGGTTAACTGCCTTGTTCAGGGGGCAGAACGACAGATTTTTACCTCGTCAGCTCGGAGATTCGAACTTGCAACCTTTCGGTTACTAGTCCAACACTCTAACCACTAGGCTACCCTGCCGCCTGGTAGGTAGGGCCTGGGTTATCGTACCACAGAGTTGTTACTAAGGCCTGGTAGGTAGGGCCTGGGTTATCGTACCACCGAGTTGTTACTAAGGCCTGGTAGGTAGGGCCTGGGTTATCGTACCACAGAGTTGTTACTGAGGCCTGGTAGGTAGGGCCCGGGTTATCGTACCACAGAGTTGTAACTAAGGCCTGGTAGGTAGGGCCCGGGTTATCGTACCACAGAGTTGTTACTAAGGCCTGGTAGTTAGGGCCCGGGTTATCGTACCACAGAGTTGTTGCTAAGGCCTGGTAGGTAGGGTCCGGGTTATCGTACCACAGAGTTGTTACTAAGGCCTGGTAGGTAGGGCCCGGGTTATCGTACCACAGAGTTGTTACTAAGGCCTGGTAGGTAGGGCCTGGGTTATCGTACCACAGAGTTGTTACTAAGGCCTGGTAGGTAGGGTCTGGGTTATCGTACCACAGAGTTGTTACTAAGGCCTGGTAGGTAGGGCCCGGGTTATCGTACCACAGAGTTGTGTATGGTGTGCTGCTTGGGACAGCTGTTGTTGTTGTTGTGGGTACACAGCCCATCCAGAACACACCAGTTACATGGCCACACGCTGCCCACACACGCCATACACCTAAACACAGAGAGACATATGGATTTAGATACTGTATGGGGTCTGACATATGGATTTAGATACTGTATGGGGTCATATGGATTTATATACTGTATGGGGTGTGACATATGGATTTAGATACTGTATGGGGTCATATGGATTTAGATACTGTATGGGGTCATATGGATTTATATTGTATGGGGTCATATGGATTTAGATACTGTATAGGGTCATATGGATTTATATACTGTATGGGGTGTGACATATGGATTTAGATACTGTATGGGGTCTGACATATGGATTTATATACTGTATGGGGACTAACATATGGATTTAGATACTGTATGGGGTCATATGGATTTATATACCGTATGGGGTCATATGGATTTATATACTGTATGGAGTCTGACATGTGGATTTAGATACTGTATGGGGTCTAACATATGGATTTAGATACTGTATGGGGTCTGACATATGGAATTAGATACTGTATGGGGTCATATGGATTTATATACTGTATGGGGTCATATGGATTTATATACTGTATGTAAATCCATGTCAGACCCCATACAGTATCTCAATCCATATGTATGACCCCATACAGTATATAAATCCATATGACCCCATACAGTATCTATATACTGTATGGGGTCATATGGATTCATATACTGTATGGGGTCTGACATATGGATTTAGATACTGTATGGGGTCATATGGATTTAGATACTGTATGGGGTCTAACATATGGATTCATATACTGTATGGGGTCTAACATATGGATTTATATACTGTATGAGGTCTGATATATGGATATAGATACTGTATGGGGTCTGACATATGGAATTAGATACTGTATGGGGTCATATACTGTATGGGGTCATATGGATTTATATACTGTATGGGGTCTGACATATGGATTTAGATACTGTATGGGGTCATATGGATTTATATACTGTATGGGGTCATACATATGGATTGAGATACTGTATGGGGTCTGACATGGATTTACATTTACATTTCAGTCATTTTAGTAGACGCTCTTATCCAGAGCGACTTACAGTAGTGAATGCATTCATTTCATACCTTTTTTTCCCGTACTGGTCCCCTGTGGGAATCGAACCCACAACCCTGGCGTTGCAAACACGTTGCAAACACCATGCTCTACCAACTGAGCCACATGGGGTCATATGGATTTATATACTGTATGGGGTCTGACATATGGATTTAGATACTGTATGGGGTCATATGGATTTAGATACTGTATGGGGTCTGACATATGGATTTATATACTGTATGGGGTCATATGGATTTATATACTGTATGGGGTCATATGGATTTAGATACTGTAACATATCATGGAAAACGCATCATATGCGTTTGTATTTGGAAAAAGTTACACAAATATAAACATATATTTAAAAAAATTGAGTTTTCCTTTAAGTGTATGAACACATGTGAGACTAAATACAGAAATATACAGTGTGTGTGTGTGTGTGTGTGTGTGTGTGTGTGTGTGTGTGTGTGTGTTTGTGTGTGTGTGTGTGTACGGTGTGTGTGTGTACGGTGTGTGTGTACGGTGTGTGTACGGTGTGTGTGTGTGTGTACGGTGTGTGTGTGTGTGTGGTGTGTGTACGGTGTGTGTGTGTGTGTGTGTGTGTGTGTGTACGGTGTGTGTGTGTGTGTGTGTGTGTGTGTGTGTGTGTGTACGGTGTGTGTGTGTGTACGGTGTGTGTGTGTGTGTACGGTGTGTGTGTGTGTGTACGGTGTGTGTGTGTGTGTGTTATCTCTTACGGGGAGGTGGCGTTGAGTCGCCCCACAGCTCGACAGTCGTAGAAGATGATGTCACCGCTAGAGACGGTCACGTCTCTGAACATCACGGACACACGCAGAGACATGTGGTCTACAGAGACAACACACGTTAACATACAGGACCAGAGACATGTGGTCTACAGAGACAACACACGTTAACATACAGGACCAGAGACATGTGGTCTATAGAGACACCACACGTTAACATACAGGGCCAGAGACATGTGGTCTACAGAGACAACACACGTTAACATACAGGACCAGAGACATGTGGTCTACAGAGACACCACACGTTAACATACAGGACCAGAGACATGTGGTCTATAGAGACACCACACGTTAACATACAGGACCAGAGACATGTGGTCTATAGAGACACCAGACGTTAACATACAGGACCAGAGACATGTGGTCTATAGAGACACCACACGTTAACATACAGGACCAGAGACATGTGGTCTACAGAGACACCACACGTTAAAATACAGGACCAGAGACATGTGGTCTATAGAGACACCACACGTTAACATACAGGACCAGAGACATGTGGTCTACAGAGACACCACACGTTAACATACAGGACCAGAGACATGTGGTCTACAGAGACACCACACGTTAACATACAGTGCCTTCGGAAAGTAATCAGACCCCTTGACTTTTTCCACATTTTGTTACGTTACAGCCTTATTCTAAAAATGGATTGAATGCAATCTACACACAATACCCCATAATGACGAAGCGAAAATAGGTATTTAGAAAATGTAGCAAATGTATAAAAAAAATAAAAAATAAATAAAAACCTAAAAAACCTACCTTATTTACATAAGTATTCAGACCCTTTGCTATGAGACTTGAAATTGAGCTCAGGTGCATCCTGTTTCTATTGATCATCCTTGAGATGTTTCTACAACTTGATTGGAGTTCACCTGTGGTGAATTAAATTGATTGGACATGATTTGGAAAGGCACACACCTGTCTATGTCACGTTCTGTGTCCCGTCCTGGCCAGTATAAGGGTTAATTGTCATTGTAGTTTGGTCAGGACGTGGCAGAGGGTATTCGTTTTATGTGGTTCGGGGTGGTGTGTTTGTTGAAGGGGCATTTGATTTAAGTATTCCGGGGTTTTTGGGCACTGTTTGATTTTCATGTATTCTATGTTTAGTCTAGTGTGTCTGTTTCTATGTTTGGTTAATTGGGGTTGGGACTCTCAGTTGAAGTCAGGTGTTGTCTATTTGCCTTTGATTGAGAGTCCCATATATTAGGGTGTGTTTGTGTTTGTCATTTGTGGGAGATTGTTCTGTGTTTAGCCTTGTCAGACTGTTTGTTGATCGTTCGTTCTTTTTTTGTTATTTTTGTACGTTCATTCTGAGTTAATAAACGTCAAGATGAGCATACACATACCTGCTGCGTTTTGGTCCTCCTTTAACGACGACAACTGTGACATTCTGACCTGTAAAGGTGTTATTTGTTAGTGTTTAGTTTGGTCAGGAAGTGGCAGGGGGTATTTGTTTTATGTGGTTCAGGGAGGTGGTTTGTATGTGTCCATGTAGAGAGGGGTATTTGATTTATTTAGTCCAGGGTTTTGGTTATTGTTCTATGTTAGTTTATTTCTATGTTCTGTCTAGTCATTTGTATTTCTATGTTTAGTTAATTGGTGTCGGGGCCTTCAGTTGGAGGCAGCTGTCTATCATTGCCTCTGATTGAAGGTCCTATAATTAGGGGTGTGTTTGTATTGTGGATTGTTGTATTCTGTTTTGTGTTCTTCACCTGACAGAACTGTTAGTGTCGTTTCTAATTGTATACGTGTTTATTTTGTTTCTCCTTCTTATATATGAGTATACACTTCCCTGTTGCGTCTTGGTCCTCCACACACAACACTCGTTACAGTCTATATAAAAGGTGAGAGCAAAACCCAAGACATGAGGTTGAAGGAATTGTCCGTAGAGCTCCGAGACAGGATTGTGTCGAGGCACAGATCAGGGGAAGGGTACCAAAACATTTCTGCAGCATTGAAGGTCCCCAAGAACACAGTGGCCTCCATCATTCTTAAATGGAAGAAGTTTGGAACCACCAAGACTCTTCCTAGAGCTGTCCGCCCGGCCAAACTGAGCAATCAGGGGAGAAGGGCCTTGGTCAGGGAGGTGACCAAGAACCCGATGGTCACTCTGACAGAGTTGTAGAGTTCCTCTGTGGAGATGGGAGAATCTTCCAGAAGGACAACCATCTCTGCAGCACTCCACCAAATCAGGCCTTTATGGTAGAGTGGCTAGACGGAAGCCACTCCTCAGTAAAAGGCACATGACAGCCCGCTTGGAGTTTGCCAAAAGGCATCTAAAGACTCTCAAACCATGAAACAAGATTCTCTGGTCTGATGAAACCAAGATTGAACTATTTGGCCTGAATGCTAAGCATCACGTCTGGAGGAAACCTGGCACCATCCCTACGGTGTTTTTCAGCGGCAGGGACTGGGAGACTAGTCAGGATCGAGGTAAAGATGAACAAAGCAAAGTACAGAGAGATACTTGATGAAAACCTGCTCCAGAGCACTCAGTACTTCATTTTGTATTTTATTCCTTGTGTGACTATTTCTATCTTTTCATTCCTTTTGATCTTTATCTGCATTGTTGAACTGTTCACTGTTTCGAAACAGTGATGGGAAATCTTAACGCTACAAATGAAATTCTACACGATTCTGTCCTTCCAACTTTGTGGCAACAGTTTGGGGAAAGGCCCTTTCCTGTTTCAGCATGACAATGCCCCGTGAACTAAGCGAGGTCCATACAGAAATGGTTTGTCGATATCACTGTGGAAGAACTTGACTGGCCTGCACAGAGCCCTGACCTCAACCCCATCGAACACCTTTGGGATAAATAAATAATGGTAAAAAATAAAAATAAGAACGCCGACAGCGAGCCAGGCCTAATCGCCCAACATTAGTTCTCGACCTCACTAATGCTCTTGTGGCTGAATGGAAGCAAGTCCCCACAGCAATGTTCCAACATCTAGTGGAAAGCCTTCCCTGAAGAGTGGAGGCTGTTAAAGCAGCAATGTTCCAACATCTAGTGGAAAGCCTTCCCTGAAGAGTGGAGGCTGTTATAGCAGCAATGTTCCAACATCTAGTGGAAAGCCTTCCCTGAAGAGTGGAGGCTGTTATAGCAGCAAACGGGGAACCAACTCCATAATAATGCCAATGATTTTGGAATGAGATGTTCGACGAGCAGGTGTCCACATACATGTAGTGTACCTATACCTTGTTATAACACTATGTGTTTGCCGTCAATAGGCCGGGGTCTAAGCGTGGCATAAAGCAACTGGCCGTGACTCAAAACTGATCCAAATAAATCTAGTAATGTGATACAAGCATGGATGTCTTGGACTAATTCTGTCATGGTTTTGTATCTCAACAAGACTAACCTGGATGTCTTGGACTAATTCTGTCATGGTATTGTATCTCAACAAGACTAACCTGGATGTCTTGGACTAAGTCTGCCATGGTGTTGTATCTCAACAAGACTAACCTGGCTGTCTTGGACTAAGTCTGTCATGGTATTGTATCTCAACAAGACTAACCTGGCTGTCTTGGACTAAGTCTCTCATGGTATTGTATCTCAACAAGACAATAAATAATCAAATACATATACAAAAAAAATATATATATATATATTTACAGACATTTTTATATACAACTTTTACATAAAATGTCTGCCTACCACTTCCTGGTGGGCTGGGTGGGAGGAGCTCAGGCAGGGGTGATTGACAGGTTATGGTGGTTCCCGTGACGACAGCTGGTTGAGGGGCGAGGGTTCCGAAGGAGCAGGTCAGAGACTCCTCCTCCTCTGACAGGGTGGGCAACAGGGCCAGCACAAGAGAAACCTGGGAGAGGGTACAGCAATAAACTTTAACTCAACTATGTTTGGACTATCCTGAAGTAAAAGGGCCTTTTTCTTCTCAGTGAGTCTCAACCTGTTTCTATATAATTACTCCAGAATGACACTTCATTGATAAATATCTTTAGTAAAAACAAGGCATGAGTTGACATGTCGTTGTATTGATTGACTAGAGAAGTTATCTGGTTTGTCAGGTCTTTAATGAAACACAGATTTTTCCTGAATCAAGAACAGCAGTTAGAGAGGAACAATATTTTGAGTTCCCCCGACTTTATTCAATACTATACTGCCGCAGTTTAGCCACCTGAGTCTCCTCCTCTCTGCTTTGGATGGCAGGCTCCAAGCTCTGGACAGTCACACACTGGTTGGCAGGCTGGTGGTTGGCAGGCTGGTTGGCAGGCTGGTTGGCAGGCTGGTTGGCAGGCTGGTTGGCAGGCTGGTTGGCAGGCTGGTTGGCAGGCTGGTTGGCAGGCTGGTTGGCAGGCTGGTAGCTCCACAGCCAGTGGTTGGCTTGGCCCTCACGACTACACTCCATTCGACGAGTACATCTGAATGAAGGAGAATAAACACAGATAACCATGGAGACAGCAGAGACTGTTCTGGTCTGGTTGTTAACACAGATTACCATGGAGACAGCAGAGACTGTTCTGGTCTGGTTGTTAACACAGATTAACATGGAGACAGTAGAGACTGTTCTGGTCTGGTTGTTAACACAGATTAACATGGAGACAGCAGAGACTGTTCTGGTCTGGTTGTTAACACAGATTAACATGGAGACAGCAGAGACTGTTCTGGTCTGGTTGTTAACACAGATTAACATGGAGACAGCAGAGACTGTTCTGGTCTGGTTGTTAACACAGATTAACATGGAGACAGCAGAGACTGTTCTGGTTGTTAACACAGATTAACATGGAGACAGCAGAGACTGTTCTGGTCTGGTTGTTAACACAGATTACCATGGAGACAGCAGAGACTGGTCTGGTTGTTAACACAGATTAACATGGAGACAGTAGAGACTGTTCTGGTCTGGTTGTTAACACAGATTACCATGGAGACAGCAGAGACTGTTCTGGTTGTTAACACAGATTAACATGGAGACAGCAGAGACTGTTCTGGTCTGGTTGTTAACACAGATTACCATGGAGACAGCAGAGACTGGTCTGGTTGTTAACACAGATTAACATGGAGACAGCAGAGACTGTTCTGGTCTGGTTGTTAACACAGATTAACATGGAGACAGTAGAGACTGTTCTGGTCTGGTTGTTAACACAGATTACCATGGAGACAGCAGAGACTGTTCTGGTCTGGTTGTTAACACAGATTAACATGGAGACAGTAGAGACTGTTCTGGTTGTTAACACAGATTACCATGGAGACAGCAGAGACTGTTCTGGTCTGGTTGTTAACACAGATTAACATGGAGACAGCAGAGACTGTTCTGGTCTGGTTGTTAACACAGATTAACATGGAGACAGCAGAGACTGTTCTGGTCTGGTTGTTAACACAGATTAACATGGAGACAGCAGAGACTGTTCTGGTCTGCTTGTTAACACAGATTAACAAGGAGACAGCAGAGACTGTTCTGGTCTGGTTGTTAACACAGATTAACATGGAGACAGCAGAGACTGCAGAGCTGCTTCTCCATCAGAATTCACCATCTAGAGATAACATGACCTGGTATATATATACATATAGATCAACAGGTGATACTGCAATGTGTTCTGGGATATCCACTATAGTACTAAAAAGACAGGTGCTGCTGCAATGTGTTCTGGGATATCCACTATAGTACTAATAAGACAGGCGATGCTGCAATGTGTTCTGGGATATCCACTATAGTACTAATAAGACAGGTGATGCTGTAATGTGTTCTGGGATATCCACCATAGTACTAATAAGACAGGTGATGCTGCAATGTGTTCTGGGATATCCACTATAGTACTAATAAGACAGGCGATGCTGTGATGTGTTCTGGGATATCCACTATAGTACTAATAAGACAGGCGATGCTGTAATGTGTTCTGGGATATCCACTATAGTACTAATAAGACAGACGATGCTGCAATGTGTTCTGGGATATCCACTATAGTACTAATAAGACAGGCGATGCTGTAATGTGTTCTGGGATATCCACTATAGTACTAATAAGACAGGTGATGCTGCAATGTGTTCTGGGATATCCACTATAGTACTAATAAGACAGGTGATGCTGCAATGTGTTCTGTGTGGGTGTACAGTACCTTCCCTCCAGCACACACCAGCCACAGTAAGGATCTCTGACAGACAGACAGGACCGGCAGTCAGGCTGCTGTTCACACTGAGATACAGACACCTTGGATACCTGAGAGAGAGAGAGAGAGAGAGAGAGAGAGAGACAGATTCATTCTCTACATTATCAACTCTACAGATCTCAAGTCAAGATAAGACTAAAGACAGCAGTATGGATTATCCACATGGAGCTAAAAGACATCAGGTCTATTATCCACATGGAGCTAAAAGACATCAGGTCTATTATCCGCATGGAGCTAAAAGACATCAGGTATATTATCCACATGGAGCTGAAAGACATCAGGTCTATTATCCACATGGAGCTGAAAGACATCAGGTCTATTATCCACATGGAGCTAAAAGACATCAGGTCTATTATCCACATGGAGCTAAAAGACATCAGGTCTATTATCCACATGGAACTAAAAGACATCAGGTCTATTATGCACATGGAGCTAAAAGACATCAGGTCTATCTGTCCTTTATAAATCACTGAATACAGTTCTTTGAGATTTATTTTCCTAAATATTTTAATCAATTTTTAAAGTAAGTCGAATCCCATGTGTGGGGAAAAGTAAAAACACAAATAAATACAATCAATAGTCAGAGACATTTTCCAAATGGCAACACTAAGAGACATTTTCCTGGACTATAAAGCACCGTCTAATCTCCTGGACTAAAAAAGCACCGTCTAATCTGCTGCACTAAAAAAGCACCGTCTAATCTGCTGCACTAAAAAAGCACCGTCTAATCTCCTAGACTAAAAAGCACCGTCTAATCTCCTGGACTAAAAAAGCACCGTCTAATCTCCTGGACTAAAAAAGCACCGTCTAATCTCCTGGACTAAAAAAGCACCTTCTAATCTCCTGGACTAAAAAAGCACCGTCTAATCTCCTGGACTAAAAAAGCACCGTCTAATCTCCTGGACTAAAAAAGCACCGTCTAATCTCCTGGACTAAAAAAGCACCGTCTAATCTCCTGGACTAAAAAAGCACCGTCTAATCTCCTGGACTAAAAAAGCACCGTCTAATCTCCTGGACTAAAAAAGCACCGTCTAATCTCCTGGACTAAAAAAAGCACCGTCTAATCTCCTGGACTAAAAAAGCACCGTCTAATCTCCTGGACTAAAAAAGCACCGTCTAATCTCCTGGACTAAAAAAGCACCGTCTAATCTCCTGGACTAAAAAAAGCACCGTCTAATCTGCTGCACTAAAAAAGCACCGTCTAATATCCTGGACTAAAAAAGCACCGTCTAATATCCTGGACTAAAAAAGCACCGTCTAATCTCCTGGACTAAAAAAGCACCGTCTAATCTCCTGGACTAAAAAGCACTGGGCTATGGTAGCTAGTGGTACTGAGGCCTACCTTGCCGTCAGTGAGGACATAGACAGAAGGGTTAGCGTCTAAGGGTAGGGTAATAGGGTCTAGCTTGCTGTCAGTGAGGACGTAGACAGAGGGGCTAGGGGTTAGGGTCTAAGAGTAGGGGAATAGGGTCTACCTTGCTGTCAGTGAGGACGTAGACATTCTGTCCAGACTGGTCCAGTAGTAGGTCAGCGTTGACTGGACTGTCCTTGTCCACTATCACACTGAGATACAACGTCCCCGTTGTGTCTGGCTGGAGAAATACCTGACAGGAGAAACAAGGACAACATTTACTATCTTGAAACATCTGAAATTTACACACACAAATCCATGCATGTACACAGTCATAGCTCGATGGACTGGTGTTGGTGTATTGCAGCATTGGGCTTGGACACCACACCACACCACAGCTCAGTGTGTTTGGATGAATATCTGTTGCCATTGGATGTAATCTAGAGGAGAAAGAAATGCACACCTATTTAGGCGAGGTGCTGGCTAGAGGAGTAGAACATTTAACATAAAGGAGAGACTGACACTAAGAGCTCAGATGCAAAAAATATATTTACGTCCAATGTTTGGACAGAGAAGCTGGTCTTAATCAGGGTATAATGCCAAACACTGCGAGATGACTCGTTTATATCGTGTTAAAAGACACACACAGGTGTCTGTAATCATGGCCGGGTTGTGGCCTGATATCATTGGTTAATTCTCATATATTAAAATAACATACAAAAAAACATAAATGGATAGCGTACGGTCATAGATACAATTTGGCTACATAAGTCTACAAACATTTACAATTGCAAAATCCACAATAATCAAAAGAATGGCTTCAGATCAAAGTCTACGTTGAGACTGAAGGGTCTTTAAATTAAAGATCCAGGCAGCCTCTCGTTTTAACAATAAATTGTCGAGGTCACCTCCTCTCCTAGGGAGGGTGACGTGTTCGATGCCGATATAACGTAGGAACGAAATCGAGTGGTTTGCTTCCAAAAAGTGGGCCTCAACTGGGTACGTTGAGTTTTTGCACCTAATGGTGCTACGATGCTCTGAGATACGTACTTTTAATTCACGCTTTGTTTTACCCACATCATTTTTACCACAAGGACAAGTTATAAGATAAATAACTGCCTTAGTGGAGCAGGTGATAACACCTTTGACTGGGATCTGTTTCCCTGTTTGGGGGAGTTTGAAGGATCTACATTTATAAGTGCCATTGCATTGAGAACAGCCAGTACACTTGTAGTTTCCATCCAGTAGGGGGCGCAAATAGACGTTGTGCAGGGATACCTTGGGATGGTAAATCAGAGTTTACCAATTGATCTCTGAGATTTCTGCCCCGTGAGAATACGACCAAGGGAAGATCTAAAAACACATTACCGATACTATCATCGTATTTTAGAATGTGCCGATGTTTGTGAACGATTCCCTTAATTTGTTCAGAGCGCTTTGAATAGCGGGTAGAGCCTTGAAAAAGGTAATGTGTCGTTCTGTTTAGAATTTTCTCAATGGCAGTATTATTAATCTGACCATTTTTGTACCCCACTCTCCTTGAATTTTCTTTGCGTCTCAAGCCATATTTCTGTCGACATCTGATTGCTTTTTTTACAAATTCTTTTGATTCGACAGAATTGGCTGTAGGGCAAACTGTTTTTCAAGGAAAGTGGGTGACAACTATCAGCCCTCAACAAACTGTTACGATCAGTAGGTTTCCTGTAAAGATCAGTAGGTTTCCTGTTACGATCAGTAGGTTTCCTGTAAAGATCAGTAGGTTTCCTGTAAAGATCAGTAGGTTTCCTGTTACGATCAGTAGGTTTCCTGTTACGATCAGTAGGTTTCCTGTAACGATCAGTAGGTTTCCTGTAAAGATCAGTAGGTTTCCTGTAAAGATCAGTAGGTTTCCTGTAAAGATCAGTAGGTTTCCTGTAAAGATCAGTAGGTTTCCTGTTACAATCAGTAGTTTCCTGTTACAATCAGTAGTTTCCTGTAAAAATCAGTAGGTTTCCTGTTACGATCAGTAGGTTTCCTGTTACGATCAGTCGGTTTCCTGTTACGATCAGTCGGTTTCCTGTTACGATCAGTCGGTTTCCTGTAAAGATCAGTAGGTTTCCTGTTAGAATCAGTAGGTTTCCTGTAAAGATCAGTAGGTTTCCTGTAAAGATCAGTAGGTTTCCTGTAAAGATCAGTAGGTTTCCTGTAAAGATCAGTAGGTTTCCTGTAAAGATCAGTAGGTTTCCTGTTACGATCAGTAGGTTTCCTGTAAAGATCAGTAGGTTTCCTGTAAAGATCAGTAGGTTTCCTGTAAAGATCAGTAGGTTTCCTGTTACGATCAGTAGGTTTCCTGTAAAGATCAGTAGGTTTCCTGTAAAGATCAGTAGGTTTCCTGTTACAATCAGTAGGTTTCCTGTTACAATCAGTAGGTTTCCTGTAAAGATCAGTAGGGTTCTTGTAAAGATCAGTAGGTTTCCTGTTACGATCAGTAGGTTTCCTGTTACGATCAGTAGGTTTCCTGTTACGATCAGTAGGTTTCCTGTTACGATCAGTAGGTTTCCTGTTACGATCAGTAGGTTTCCTGATACGATCAGTAGGTTTCCTGTAAAGATCAGTAGGTTTCCTGTAAAGATCAGTAGGTTTCCTGTTACGATCAGTAGGTTTCCTGTTACGATCAGTAGGTTTCCTGTAAAGATCAGTGTATGGCACATTATCTTCACACAAGATCAGAAGATCCAGGAAACTGATTTGACGTGTGTCAGATTGCATAGTAAATCTCAGATGTTCAGAACAGGAGTTAAGAAAAACATGGAACACCTGGAGCTGTTTTGCATCACCCCTCCACAGAACAAAAATATCATCAATATACCGTCTCCAAATCATGATGTTAGGCAAGAAAACATTTTTGAGAGGATTGAAAATAAAATAGTTTCTCCATGTAACCCACATACAAATGAACATAGTTTAGGAGCCATGGGGGATCCCACAGCAGTACCTTTCGTCTGAATTAAGAAATCATTAGAAACATTAAATAGTTATGTGTGAGTACTATTTCAGACACTGGAAGGTAGTTCATTAGTGTCACGGGTGTCGTAATGTAGAGATGACCAAAACGCAGCGGGAATATGAACGATCATCTTGTATTTTAAAAATTAAAGAGAACACGGAAAAAATAACAAAACAAAGAACGACAGATGACAGTTTCACAGGCTAAATTAACAGCAGTGCAAAAGACAACTACCCACAAAACCCCCAGGTGAAAACAAGCTCCTAATATATGACTCCCAATCAGGAACAACGACGTACAGCTGTTCCTGATCGGGAGCCACACAGACAACAAAGAAATAGACAAACCAGAAAACCATAGAAAACCAAACCCAGAACATACACTAAAACCCCGGAATACATAAACCAAACACCCCTTTAATACTACACACACAACCCGAACCATATGAAACAAATACCCTTCTGCCACGTCCTGACCAAACTACAATACAAATACTCCCCCTACTGGTCAGGACGTGACAATTAGGGTCACGTTGCAGAAGAAAATGTTCCAAAGCTTCAATACTGCCCTTGTGTGGAATATTAGTGAATAACGACTCAACATCAAAAGTAACTAACAAAGTGTTATCAGGAAGACGATCAAGAGATTCAATGATAGAGACCATAATGCTGGTGTCCTTTAGGAGGGGAGCTGTTCTGAGATCATACTGCTGGTGTCCTTTAGGAGGGGAGCTGTTCTGAGACCATACTGCTGGTGTCCTTTAGGAGGGGAGCTGTTCTGAGACCATACTGCTGGTGTCCTTTAGGAGGGGAGCTGTTCTGAGACCATACTGCTGGTGTCCTTTAGGAGGAGAGCTGTTCTGAGATCATACTGCTGGTGTCCTTTAGGAGGGGAGCTGTTCTGAGATCATACTGCTGGTGTCCTTTAGGAGGAGAGCTGTTCTGAGATCATACTGCTGGTGTCCTTTAGGAGGGGATCTGTTCCGAGATCATACTGCTGGTGTCTTTTAGGAGGAGAGCTGTTCTGAGATCATACTGCTGGTGTCCTTTAGGAGGGGAGCTGTTCTGAGACTATACTGCTGGTGTCCTTTAGGAGAGGAGCTGTTCTGAGATCATACTGCTGGTGTCCTTTACAAAGGAGGGGAGCTGTTCTGAGACCATACTGCTGGTGTCCTTTAGGAGGGGAGCTGTTCTGAGATCATACTGCTGGTGTCCTTTAGGAGGGGAGCTGTTCTGAGATCATACTTATGGTGTCCTTTAGGAGGGGAGCTGTTCTAAGATCATACTGCTGGTGTCCTTTAGGAGGGGAGTTGTTCTGAGACCATACTGCTGGTGTCCTTTAGGAGGGGAGCTGTTCTGAGACCATACTGCTGGTGTCCTTTAGGAGGGGAGCTGTTCTGAGATCCATACTGCTGGTGTCCTTAAGGAGGGGAGCTGTTCTGAGACCATACTGCTGGTGTCCTTAGGGAGGGGAGCTGTTCTGAGACCATACTGCTGGTGTCCTTTAGGAAGGGAGCTGTTCTGAGACCATACTGCTGGTGTCCTTTAAAAGGGTAGCTGTTCTGAGATCATACTGCTGGTGTCCTTTACAAAGGAGGGGAGCTGTTCTGAGGCCATACTGCTGGTGTCCTTTTGGAGGGGAGCTGTTCTGAGACCATACTGCTGGTGTCCTTTAGGAGTGGAGCTGTTCTGAGACCTTACTGCTGGTGTCCTTTAGGAGGGGAGCTGTTCTGAGACCATACTGCTGGTGTCCTTTAGGAGGGGAGCTGTTCTGAGACCATACTGCTGGTGTCCTTTAGGAGGAGAGCTGTTCTGAGATCATACTGCTGGTGTCCTTTAGGAGGGGAGCTGTTCTGAAATCATACTGCTGGTGTCCTTTAGGAGGAGAGCTATTCTGAGATCATACTGCTGGTGTCCTTTAGGAGGGGATCTGTTCTGAGATCATACTGCTGGTGTCTTTTAGGAGGAGAGCTATTCTGAGATCATACTGCTGGTGTCCTTTAGGAGGGGAGCTGTTCTGAGATCATACTGCTGGTGTCCTTTAGGAGGGGAGCTGTTCTGAGACCATACTGCTGGTGTCCTTTAGGAGGGGAGCTGTTCTGAGATCATACTGCTGGTGTCCTTTAGGAGGAGAGCTGTTCTGAGATCATACTGCTGGTGTCCTTTAGGAGGGGAGCTGTTCTGAGACCATACTGCTGGTGTCCTTTAGGAGGGGAGCTGTTCTGAGACCATACTGCTGGTGTCCTTTAGGAGGGGAGCTCTTCTGAGACCATACTGCTGGTGTCCTTTAGGAGGGGAGCTGTTCTGAGTCCATACTGCTGGTGTCCTTTAGGAGGGGAGCTGTTCTGAGATCATACTGCTGGTCACATTTAGGAGGGGAGCGGTTCTGAGATCATACTGCTGGTGTCCTTTAGGAGGGGAGCTGTTCTGAGATCATACTGCTGGTGTCCTTTAGGAGGGGAGCTGTTCTGAGATCATACTGCTGGTGTCCTTTAGGAGGGGAGCTGCTCTGAGACCATACTGCTGGTGTCCTTTACGAGGGGAGCTGTTCTGAGACCATACTACTGGTGTCCTTTAGGAGGGGAGCTGTTCTGAGACCATCCTGCTGGTGTCCTTTAGGAGGGGAGCTGTTCTGAGATCATACTGCTGGTGTCCTTTAGGAGAGGAGCTGTTCTGAGATCATACTGCTGGTGTCCTTTTGGAGGGGAGCTGTTCTGAGACCATACTGCTGGTGTCCTTTAGGAGTGGAGCTGTTCTGAGACCTTACTGCTGGTGTCCTTTAGGAGGGGAGCTGTTCTGAGACCATACTGCTGGTGTCCTTTAGGAGGGGAGCTGTTCTGAAACCATACTGCTGGTGTCCTTTAGGAGGAGAGTTGTTCTGAGATCATACTGCTGGTGTCCTTTAGGAGGGGAGCTGTTCTGAAATCATACTGCTGGTGTCCTTTAGGAGGAGAGCTATTCTGAGATCATACTGCTGGTGTCCTTTAGGAGGGGATCTGTTCTGAGATCATACTGCTGGTGTCTTTTAGGAGGAGAGCTATTCTGAGATCATACTGCTGGTGTCCTTTAGGAGGAGAGCTATTCTGAGATCATACTGCTGGTGTCCTTTAGGAGGGAATCTGTTCTGAGATCATACTGCTGGTGTCTTTTAGGAGGAGAGCTGTTCTGAGATCATACTGCTGGTGTCCTTTACAAAGGAGGGGAGCTGTTCTGAGACCATACTGCTGGTGTCCTTTAGGAGGGGAGCTGTTCTGAGATCATACTGCTGGTGTCCTTTAGGAGGGGATCTGTTCTGAGATCATACTGCTGGTGTCTTTTAGGAGGAGAGCTATTCTGAGATCATACTGCTGGTGTCCTTTAGGAGGGGAGCTGTTCTGAGATCATACTGCTGGTGTCCTTTAGGAGGGGAGCTGTTCTGAGATCATACTGCTGGTGTCCTTTAGGAGGGGAGCTGTTCTGAGACCATACTGCTGGTGTCCTTTAGGAGGGGAGCTGTTCTGAGATCATACTGCTGGTGTCCTTTAGGAGGAGAGCTGTTTTGAGATCATACTGCTGGTGTCCTTTAGGAGGGGAGCTGTTCTGAGACCATACTGCTGGTGTCCTTTAGGAGGGGAGCTGTTCTGAGACCATACTGCTGGTGTCCTTTAGGAGGGGAGCTCTTCTGAGACCATACTGCTGGTGTCCTTTAGGAGGGGAGCTGTTCTGAGTCCATACTGCTGGTGTCCTTTAGGAGGGGAGCTGTTCTGAGATCATACTGCTGGTCACATTTAGGAGGGGAGCGGTTCTGAGATCATACTGCTGGTGTCCTTTAGGAGGGGAGCTGTTCTGAGATCATACTGCTGGTGTCCTTTAGGAGGGGAGCTGTTCTGAGATCATACTGCTGGTGTCCTTTAGGAGGGGAGCTGCTCTGAGACCATACTGCTGGTGTCCTTTACGAGGGGAGCTGTTCTGAGACCATACTGCTGGTGTCCTTTAGGAGGGGAGCTGTTCTGAGACCATCCTGCTGGTGTCCTTTAGGAGGGGAGCTGTTCTGAGATCATACTGCTGGTGTCCTTTAGTAGGGGAGCTGTTCTGAGACAATACTGCTGGTGTCCTTTAGGAGGGGAGCTGTTCTGAGACCATCCTGCTGGTGTCCCTTAGGAGGGGAATTGTTCTGAGATCATACTGCTGGTGTCCTTTAGGAGGGGAGCTGTTCTGAGACCATACTGCTGGTGTCCTTTAGGAGTGGAGCTGTTCTGAGACCTTACTGCTGGTGTCCTTTAGGAGGGGAGCTGTTCTGAGACCATACTGCTGGTGTCCTTTAGGAGGGGAGCTGTTCTGAAACCATACTGCTGGTGTCCTTTAGGAGGAGAGCTGTTCTGAGATCATACTGCTGGTGTCCTTTAGGAGGGGAGCTGTTCTGAAATCATACTGCTGGTGTCCTTTAGGAGGAGAGCTATTCTGAGATCATACTGCTGGTGTCCTTTACAAAGGAGGGGAGCTGTTCTGAGACCATACTGCTGGTGTCCTTTAGGAGGGGAGCTGTTCTGAGATCATACTGCTGGTGTCCTTTAGGAGGGGAGCTGTTCTGAGATCATACTTCTGGTGTCCTTTAGGAGGGGAGCTGTTCTGAGATCATACTGCTGGTGTCCTTTAGTAGGGGAGCTGTTCTGAGACAATACTGCTGGTGTCCTTTAGGAGGGGAGCTGTTCTGAGACCATCCTGCTGGTGTCCCTTAGGAGGGGAGTTGTTCTGAGATCATACTGCTGGTGTCCTTTAGGAGGGGAGATGTTCTGAGATCATACTGCTGGTGTCCTTTAGGAGAGGAGCTGTTCTGAGATCACACTGCTGGTGTCCTTTTGGAAGGGAGCTGTTCTGAGACCATACTGCTGGTGTCCTTTAGGAGTGGAGCTGTTCTGAGACCTTACTGCTGGTGTCCTTTAGGAGGGGAGCTGTTCTGAGACCATACTGCTGGTGTCCTTTAGGAGGGGAGCTGTTCTGAAACCATACTGCTGGTGTCCTTTAGGAGGAGAGCTGTTCTGAGATCATACTGCTGGTGTCCTTTAGGAGGGGAGCATTTCTGAAATCATACTGCTGGTGTCGTTTAGGAGGAGAGCTATTCTGAGATCATACTGCTGGTGTCCTTTAGGAGGGGATCTGTTCTGAGATCATACTGCTGGTGTCTTTTAGGAGGAGAGCTATTCTGACATCATACTGCTGGTGTCCTTTAGGAGGAGAGCTATTCTGAGATCATACTGCTGGTGTCCTTTAGGAGGGGATCTGTTCTGAGATCATACTGCTGGTGTCTTTTAGGAGGAGAGCTGTTCTGAGATCATACTGCTGGTGTCCTTTACAAAGGAGGGGAGCTGTTCTGAGACCATACTGCTGGTGTCCTTTAGGAGGGGAGCTGTTCTGAGATCATACTGCTGGTGTCCTTTAGGAGGGGAGCTGTTCTGAGATCATACTTCTGGTGTCCTTTAGGAGGGGAGCTGTTCTGAGATCATACTGCTGGTGTCCTTTAGGAGAGGAGCTGTTCTGAGACCATACTGCTGGTGTCCTTAAGGAGGGGAGCTGTTCTGAGACCATACTGCTGGTGTCCTTAGGGAGGGGAGCTGTTCTGAGACCATACTGCTGGTGTCCTTTAGGAGGGGAGCTGTTCTGAGACCATACTGCTGGTGTCCTTTAGGAGGGTAGCTGTTCTGAGATCATACTGCTGGTGTCCTTTACAAAGGAGGGGAGCTGTTCTGAGACCATACTGCTGGTGTCCTTTAGGAGGGGAGCTGTTCTGAGACCATACTGCTGGTGTCCTTTAGGAGGGGAGCTGTTCTGAGACCATACTGCTGGTGTCCTTAAGGAGGGGAGCTGTTCTGAGACCATACTGCTGGTGTCCTTAGGGAGGGGAGCTGTTCTGAGACCATACTGCTGGTGTCCTTTAGGAGGGGAGCTGTTCTGAGACCATACTGCTGGTGTCCTTTAGGAGGGTAGCTGTTCTGAGATCATACTGCTGGTGTCCTTTACAAAGGAGGGGAGCTGTTCTGAGACCATACTGCTGGTGTCCTTTAGGAGGGGAGCTGTTCTGAGATCATATTGCTGGTGTCCTTTAGGAGGGGAGCTGTTCTGAGATCATACTTCTGGTTTCCTTTAGGAGGGGAGCTGTTCTGAGATCATACTGCTGGTGTCCTTTAGGAGGGGAGTTGTTCTGAGATCATACTGCTGGTGTCCTTTAGGAGGGGAGATGTTCTGAGATCATACTGCTGGTGTCCTTTAGGAGAGGAGCTGTTCTGAGATCATACTGCTGGTGTCCTTTTGGAGGGGAGCTGTTCTGAGACCATACTGCTGGTGTCCTTTAGGAGTGGAGCTGTTCTGAGACCTTACTGCTGGTGTCCTTTAGGAGGGGAGCTGTTCTGAGACCATACTGCTGGTGTCCTTTAGGAGGGGAGCTGTTCTGAGACCATACTGCTGGTGTCTTTTAGGAGGAGAGCTGTTCTGAGATCATACTGCTGGTGTCCTTTACAAAGGAGGGGAGCTGTTCTGAGACCATACTGCTGGTGTCCTTTATGAGGGGAGCTGTTCTGAGACCATACTGCTGGTGTCCTTAAGGAGGGGAGGTGTTCTGAGACCATACTGCTGGTGTCCTTAGGGAGGGGAGCTGTTCTGAGACCATACTGCTGGTGTCCTTTAGGAGGGGAGCTGTTCTGAGACCATACTGCTGGTGTCCTTTAGGAGGGTAGCTGTTCTGAGATCATACTGCTGGTGTCCTTTACAAAGGAGGGGAGCTGTTCTGAGACCATACTGCTGGTGTCCTTTAGGAGGGGAGCTGTTCTGAGATCATACTGCTGGTGTCCTTTAGGAGGTGAGCTGTTCTGAGATCATACTTCTGGTGTCCTTTAGGAGGGGAGCTGTTCTGAGATCATACTGCTGGTGTCCTTTAGGAGGGGAGTTGTTCTGAGATCATACTGCTGGTGTCCTTTAGGAGAGGAGCTGTTCTGAGATCATACTGCTGGTGTCCTTTTGGAGGGGAGCTGTTCTGAGACCATACTGCTGGTGTCCTTTAGGAGTGGAGCTGTTCTGAGACCTTACTGCTGGTGTCCTTTAGGAGGGGAGCTGTTCTGAGACCATACTGCTGGTGTCCTTTAGGAGGGGAGCTGTTCTGAAACCATACTGCTGGTGTCCTTTAGGAGGAGAGCTGTTCTGAGATCATACTGCTGGTGTCCTTTACAAAGGAGGGGAGCTGTTCTGAGACCATACTGCTGGTGTCGTTTAGGAGGGGAGCTGTTCTGAGATCATACTGCTGGTGTCCTTTAGGAGGGGATCTGTTCTGAGATCATACTGCTGGTGTCTTTTAGGAGGAGAGCTATTCTGAGATCACACTGCTGGTGTCCTTTAGGAGGGGAGCTGTTCTGAGATCATACTGCTGGTGTCCTTTAGGAGGGGAGCTGTTCTGAGATCATACTGCTGGTGTCCTTTAGGAGGGGAGCTGTTCTGAGACCATACTGCTGGTGTCCTTTAGGAGGGGAGCTGTTCTGAGATCATACTGCTGGTGTCCTTTAGGAGGAGAGCTGTTCTGAGATCATACTGCTGGTGTCCTTTAGGAGGGGAGCTGTTCTGAGACCATACTGCTGGTGTCCTTTAGGAGGGGAGCTGTTCTGAGACCATACTGCTGGTGTCCTTTAGGAGGGGAGCTCTTCTGAGACCATACTGCTGGTGTCCTTTAGGAGGGGAGCTGTTCTGAGTCCATACTGCTGGTGTCCTTTAGGAGGGGAGCTGTTCTGAGATCATACTGCTGGTCACATTTAGGAGGGGAGGGGTTCTGAGATCATACTGCTGGTGTCCTTTAGGAGGGGAGCTGTTCTGAGATCATACTGCTGGTGTCCTTTAGGAGGTGAGCTGTTCTGAGATCATACTTCTGGTGTCCTTTAGGAGGGGAGCTGTTCTGAGATCATACTGCTGGTGTCCTTTAGGAGGGGAGTTGTTCTGAGATCATAATGCTGGTGTCCTTTAGGAGAGGAGCTGTTCTGAGATCATACTGCTGGTGTCCTTTTGGAGGGGAGCTGTTCTGAGACCATACTGCTGGTGTCCTTTAGGAGTGGAGCTGTTCTGAGACCTTACTGCTGGTGTCCTTTAGGAGGGGAGCTGTTCTGAGACCATACTGCTGGTGTCCTTTAGGAGGGGAGCTGTTCTGAGACCATACTGCTGGTGTCTTTTAGGAGGAGAGCTGTTCTGAGATCATACTGCTGGTGTCCTTTACAAAGGAGGGGAGCTGTTCTGAGACCATACTGCTGGTGTCCTTTATGAGGGGAGCTGTTCTGAGACCATACTGCTGGTGTCCTTAAGGAGGGGAGGTGTTCTGAGACCATACTGCTGGTGTCCTTAGGGAGGGGAGCTGTTCTGAGACCATACTGCTGGTGTCCTTTAGGAGGGGAGCTGTTCTGAGACCATACTGCTGGTGTCCTTTAGGAGGGTAGCTGTTCTGAGATCATACTGCTGGTGTCCTTTACAAAGGAGGGGAGCTGTTCTGAGACCATACTGCTGGTGTCCTTTAGGAGGGGAGCTGTTCTGAGATCATACTGCTGGTGTCCTTTAGGAGGTGAGCTGTTCTGAGATCATACTTCTGGTGTCCTTTAGGAGGGGAGCTGTTCTGAGATCATACTGCTGGTGTCCTTTAGGAGGGGAGTTGTTCTGAGATCATACTGCTGGTGTCCTTTAGGAGAGGAGCTGTTCTGAGATCATACTGCTGGTGTCCTTTTGGAGGGGAGCTGTTCTGAGACCATACTGCTGGTGTCCTTTAGGAGTGGAGCTGTTCTGAGACCTTACTGCTGGTGTCCTTTAGGAGGGGAGCTGTTCTGAGACCATACTGCTGGTGTCCTTTAGGAGGGGAGCTGTTCTGAAACCATACTGCTGGTGTCCTTTAGGAGGAGAGCTGTTCTGAGATCATACTGCTGGTGTCCTTTACAAAGGAGGGGAGCTGTTCTGAGACCATACTGCTGGTGTCGTTTAGGAGGGGAGCTGTTCTGAGATCATACTGCTGGTGTCCTTTAGGAGGGGATCTGTTCTGAGATCATACTGCTGGTGTCTTTTAGGAGGAGAGCTATTCTGAGATCACACTGCTGGTGTCCTTTAGGAGGGGAGCTGTTCTGAGATCATACTGCTGGTGTCCTTTAGGAGGGGAGCTGTTCTGAGATCATACTGCTGGTGTCCTTTAGGAGGGGAGCTGTTCTGAGACCATACTGCTGGTGTCCTTTAGGAGGGGAGCTGTTCTGAGATCATACTGCTGGTGTCCTTTAGGAGGAGAGCTGTTCTGAGATCATACTGCTGGTGTCCTTTAGGAGGGGAGCTGTTCTGAGACCATACTGCTGGTGTCCTTTAGGAGGGGAGCTGTTCTGAGACCATACTGCTGGTGTCCTTTAGGAGGGGAGCTCTTCTGAGACCATACTGCTGGTGTCCTTTAGGAGGGGAGCTGTTCTGAGTCCATACTGCTGGTGTCCTTTAGGAGGGGAGCTGTTCTGAGATCATACTGCTGGTCACATTTAGGAGGGGAGGGGTTCTGAGATCATACTGCTGGTGTCCTTTAGGAGGGGAGCTGTTCTGAGATCATACTGCTGGTGTCCTTTAGGAGGTGAGCTGTTCTGAGATCATACTTCTGGTGTCCTTTAGGAGGGGAGCTGTTCTGAGATCATACTGCTGGTGTCCTTTAGGAGGGGAGTTGTTCTGAGATCATAATGCTGGTGTCCTTTAGGAGAGGAGCTGTTCTGAGATCATACTGCTGGTGTCCTTTTGGAGGGGAGCTGTTCTGAGACCATACTGCTGGTGTCCTTTAGGAGTGGAGCTGTTCTGAGACCTTACTGCTGGTGTCCTTTAGGAGGGGAGCTGTTCTGAGACCATACTGCTGGTGTCCTTTAGGAGGGGAGCTGTTCTGAAACCATACTGCTGGTGTCCTTTAGGAGGAGAGCTGTTCTGAGATCATACTGCTGGTGTCCTTTACAAAGGAGGGGAGCTGTTCTGAGACCATACTGCTGGTGTCCTTTAGGAGGGGAGCTGTTCTGAGATCATACTGCTGGTGTCCTTTAGGAGGGGATCTGTTCTGAGATCATACTGCTGGTGTCTTTTAGGAGGAGAGCTATTCTGAAATCACACTGCTGGTGTCCTTTAGGAGGGGAGCTGTTCTGAGATCATACTGCTGGTGTCCTTTAGGAGGGGAGCTGTTCTGAGATCATACTGCTGGTGTCCTTTAGGAGGGGAGCTGTTCTGAGACCATACTGCTGGTGTCCTTTAGGAGGGGAGCTGTTCTGAGATCATACTGCTGGTGTCCTTTAGGAGGAGAGCTGTTCTGAGATCATACTGCTGGTGTCCTTTAGGAGGGGAGCTGTTCTGAGACCATACTGCTGGTGTCCTTTAGGAGGGGAGCTGTTCTGAGACCATACTGCTGGTTTCCTTTAGGAGGGGAGCTCTTCTGAGACCATACTGCTGGTGTCCTTTAGGAGGGGAGCTGTTCTGAGTCCATACTGCTGGTGTCCTTTAGGAGGGGAGCTGTTCTGAGATCATACTGCTGGTCACATTTAGGAGGGGAGGGGTTCTGAGATCATACTGCTGGTGTCCTTTAGGAGGGGAGCTGTTCTGAGATCATACTGCTGGTGTCCTTTAGGAGGGGAGCTGTTCTGAGATCATACTGCTGGTGTCCTTTAGGAGGGGAGCTGCTCTGAGACCATACTGCTGGTGTCCTTTACGAGGGGAGCTGTTCTGAGACCATACTGCTGGTGTCCTTTAGGAGGGGAGCTGTTCTGAGACCATCCTGCTGGTGTCCTTTAGGAGGGGAGCTGTTCTGAGATCATACTGCTGGTGTCCTTTAGTAGGGGAGCTGTTCTGAGACAATACTGCTGGTGTCCTTTAGGAGGGGAGCTGTTCTGAGACCATCCTGCTGGTGTCCCTTAGGAGGGGAGTTGTTCTGAGATCATACTGCTGGTGTCCTTTAGGAGGGGAGATGTTCTGAGATCATACTGCTGGTGTCCTTTAGGAGAGGAGCTGTTCTGAGATCATACTGCTGGTGTCCTTTTGGAAGGGAGCTGTTCTGAGACCATACTGCTGGTGTCCTTTAGGAGTGGAGCTGTTCTGAGACCTTACTGCTGGTGTCCTTTAGGAGGGGAGCTGTTCTGAGACCATACTGCTGGTGTCCTTTAGGAGGGGAGCTGTACTGAAACCATACTGCTGGTGTCCTTTAGGAGGAGAGCTGTTCTGAGATCATACTGCTGGTGTCCTTTAGGAGGGGAGCTGTTCTGAAATCATACTGCTGGTGTCCTTTAGGAGGAGAGCTATTCTGAGATCATACTGCTGGTGTCCTTTAGGAGGGGATCTGTTCTGAGATCATACTGCTGGTGTCTTTTAGGAGGAGAGCTATTCTGAGATCATACTGCTGGTGTCCTTTAGGAGGAGAGCTATTCTGAGATCATACTGCTGGTGTCCTTTAGGAGGGGATCTGTTCTGAGATCATACTGCTGGTGTCTTTTAGGAGGAGAGCTGTTCTGAGATCATACTGCTGGTGTCCTTTACAAAGGAGGGGAGCTGTTCTGAGACCATACTGCTGGTGTCCTTTAGGAGGGGAGCTGTTCTGAGATCATGCTGCTGGTGTCCTTTAGGAGGGGAGCTGTTCTGAGATCATACTTCTGGTGTCCTTTAGGAGGGGAGCTGTTCTGAGATCATACTGCTGGTGTCCTTTAGGAGGGGAGCTGTTCTGAGACCATACTGCTGGTGTCCTTAAGGAGGGGAGCTGTTCTGAGACCATACTGCTGGTGTCCTTAGGGAGGGGAGCTGTTCTGAGACCATACTGCTGGTGTCCTTTAGGAGGGGAGCTGTTCTGAGACCATACTGCTGGTGTCCTTTAGGAGGGTAGCTGTTCTGAGATCATACTGCTGGTGTCCTTTACAAAGGAGGGGAGCTGTTCTGAGACCATACTGCTGGTGTCCTTTAGGAGGGGAGCTGTTCTGAGACCATACTGCTGGTGTCCTTTAGGAGGGGAGCTGTTCTGAGACCATACTGCTGGTGTCCTTAAGGAGGGGAGCTGTTCTGAGACCATACTGCTGGTGTCCTTAGGGAGGGGAGCTGTTCTGAGACCATACTGCTGGTGTCCTTTAGGAGGGGAGCTGTTCTGAGACCATACTGCTGGTGTCCTTTAGGAGGGTAGCTGTTCTGAGATCATACTGCTGGTGTCCTTTACAAAGGAGGGGAGCTGTTCTGAGACCATACTGCTGGTGTCCTTTAGGAGGGGAGCTGTTCTGAGATCATACTGCTGGTGTCCTTTAGGAGGGGAGCTGTTCTGAGATCATACTTCTGGTGTCCTTTAGGAGGGGAGCTGTTCTGAGATCATACTGCTGGTGTCCTTTAGGAGGGGAGTTGTTCTGAGATCATACTGCTGGTGTCCTTTAGGAGGGGAGATGTTCTGAGATCATACTGCTGGTGTCCTTTAGGAGAGGAGCTGTTCTGAGATCATACTGCTGGTGTCCTTTTGGAGGGGAGCTGTTCTGAGACCATACTGCTGGTGTCCTTTAGGAGTGGAGCTGTTCTGAGACCTTACTGCTGGTGTCCTTTAGGAGGGGAGCTGTTCTGAGACCATACTGCTGGTGTCCTTTAGGAGGGGAGCTGTTCTGAGACCATACTGCTGGTGTCTTTTAGGAGGAGAGCTGTTCTGAGATCATACTGCTGGTGTCCTTTACAAAGGAGGGGAGCTGTTCTGAGACCATACTGCTGGTGTCCTTTAGGAGGGGAGCTGTTCTGAGACCATACTGCTGGTGTCCTTAAGGAGGGGAGCTGTTCTGAGACCATACTGCTGGTGTCCTTAGGGAGGGGAGCTGTTCTGAGACCATACTGCTGGTGTCCTTTAGGAGGGGAGCTGTTCTGAGACCATACTGCTGGTGTCCTTTAGGAGGGTAGCTGTTCTGAGATCATACTGCTGGTGTCCTTTAGGAGGAGAGCTGTTCTGAGATCATACTGCTGGTGTCCTTTAGGAGGGGAGCTGTTCTGAGACCATACTGCTGGTGTCCTTTAGGAGGGGAGCTGTTCTGAGACCATACTGCTGGTTTCCTTTAGGAGGGGAGCTCTTCTGAGACCATACTGCTGGTGTCCTTTAGGAGGGGAGCTGTTCTGAGTCCATACTGCTGGTGTCCTTTAGGAGGGGAGCTGTTCTGAGATCATACTGCTGGTCACATTTAGGAGGGGAGGGGTTCTGAGATCATACTGCTGGTGTCCTTTAGGAGGGGAGCTGTTCTGAGATCATACTGCTGGTGTCCTTTAGGAGGGGAGCTGTTCTGAGATCATACTGCTGGTGTCCTTTAGGAGGGGAGCTGCTCTGAGACCATACTGCTGGTGTCCTTTACGAGGGGAGCTGTTCTGAGACCATACTGCTGGTGTCCTTTAGGAGGGGAGCTGTTCTGAGACCATCCTGCTGGTGTCCTTTAGGAGGGGAGCTGTTCTGAGATCATACTGCTGGTGTCCTTTAGTAGGGGAGCTGTTCTGAGACAATACTGCTGGTGTCCTTTAGGAGGGGAGCTGTTCTGAGACCATCCTGCTGGTGTCCCTTAGGAGGGGAGTTGTTCTGAGATCATACTGCTGGTGTCCTTTAGGAGGGGAGATGTTCTGAGATCATACTGCTGGTGTCCTTTAGGAGAGGAGCTGTTCTGAGATCATACTGCTGGTGTCCTTTTGGAAGGGAGCTGTTCTGAGACCATACTGCTGGTGTCCTTTAGGAGTGGAGCTGTTCTGAGACCTTACTGCTGGTGTCCTTTAGGAGGGGAGCTGTTCTGAGACCATACTGCTGGTGTCCTTTAGGAGGGGAGCTGTACTGAAACCATACTGCTGGTGTCCTTTAGGAGGAGAGCTGTTCTGAGATCATACTGCTGGTGTCCTTTAGGAGGGGAGCTGTTCTGAAATCATACTGCTGGTGTCCTTTAGGAGGAGAGCTATTCTGAGATCATACTGCTGGTGTCCTTTAGGAGGGGATCTGTTCTGAGATCATACTGCTGGTGTCTTTTAGGAGGAGAGCTATTCTGAGATCATACTGCTGGTGTCCTTTAGGAGGAGAGCTATTCTGAGATCATACTGCTGGTGTCCTTTAGGAGGGGATCTGTTCTGAGATCATACTGCTGGTGTCTTTTAGGAGGAGAGCTGTTCTGAGATCATACTGCTGGTGTCCTTTACAAAGGAGGGGAGCTGTTCTGAGACCATACTGCTGGTGTCCTTTAGGAGGGGAGCTGTTCTGAGATCATGCTGCTGGTGTCCTTTAGGAGGGGAGCTGTTCTGAGATCATACTTCTGGTGTCCTTTAGGAGGGGAGCTGTTCTGAGATCATACTGCTGGTGTCCTTTAGGAGGGGAGCTGTTCTGAGACCATACTGCTGGTGTCCTTAAGGAGGGGAGCTGTTCTGAGACCATACTGCTGGTGTCCTTAGGGAGGGGAGCTGTTCTGAGACCATACTGCTGGTGTCCTTTAGGAGGGGAGCTGTTCTGAGACCATACTGCTGGTGTCCTTTAGGAGGGTAGCTGTTCTGAGATCATACTGCTGGTGTCCTTTACAAAGGAGGGGAGCTGTTCTGAGACCATACTGCTGGTGTCCTTTAGGAGGGGAGCTGTTCTGAGACCATACTGCTGGTGTCCTTTAGGAGGGGAGCTGTTCTGAGACCATACTGCTGGTGTCCTTAAGGAGGGGAGCTGTTCTGAGACCATACTGCTGGTGTCCTTAGGGAGGGGAGCTGTTCTGAGACCATACTGCTGGTGTCCTTTAGGAGGGGAGCTGTTCTGAGACCATACTGCTGGTGTCCTTTAGGAGGGTAGCTGTTCTGAGATCATACTGCTGGTGTCCTTTACAAAGGAGGGGAGCTGTTCTGAGACCATACTGCTGGTGTCCTTTAGGAGGGGAGCTGTTCTGAGATCATACTGCTGGTGTCCTTTAGGAGGGGAGCTGTTCTGAGATCATACTTCTGGTGTCCTTTAGGAGGGGAGCTGTTCTGAGATCATACTGCTGGTGTCCTTTAGGAGGGGAGTTGTTCTGAGATCATACTGCTGGTGTCCTTTAGGAGGGGAGATGTTCTGAGATCATACTGCTGGTGTCCTTTAGGAGAGGAGCTGTTCTGAGATCATACTGCTGGTGTCCTTTTGGAGGGGAGCTGTTCTGAGACCATACTGCTGGTGTCCTTTAGGAGTGGAGCTGTTCTGAGACCTTACTGCTGGTGTCCTTTAGGAGGGGAGCTGTTCTGAGACCATACTGCTGGTGTCCTTTAGGAGGGGAGCTGTTCTGAGACCATACTGCTGGTGTCTTTTAGGAGGAGAGCTGTTCTGAGATCATACTGCTGGTGTCCTTTACAAAGGAGGGGAGCTGTTCTGAGACCATACTGCTGGTGTCCTTTAGGAGGGGAGCTGTTCTGAGACCATACTGCTGGTGTCCTTAAGGAGGGGAGCTGTTCTGAGACCATACTGCTGGTGTCCTTAGGGAGGGGAGCTGTTCTGAGACCATACTGCTGGTGTCCTTTAGGAGGGGAGCTGTTCTGAGACCATACTGCTGGTGTCCTTTAGGAGGGTAGCTGTTCTGAGATCATACTGCTGGTGTCCTTTACAAAGGAGGGGAGCTGTTCTGAGACCATACTGCTGGTGTCCTTTAGGAGGGGAGCTGTTCTGAGATCATACTGCTGGTGTCCTTTAGGAGGTGAGCTGTTCTGAGATCATACTTCTGGTGTCCTTTAGGAGGGGAGCTGTTCTGAGATCATACTGCTGGTGTCCTTTAGGAGGGGAGTTGTTCTGAGATCATACTGCTGGTGTCCTTTAGGAGGGGAGCTGTTCTGAGATCATACTGCTGGTGTCCTTTAGGAGGGGAGCTGTTCTGAGACCATACTGCTGGTGTCCTTTAGGAGGGGAGCTGTTCTGAGAGCATACTGCTGGTGTCCTTTAGGAGGGGAGCTGTTCTGCGAGTGGTCTTATAAAAAAGTCAACAGAAGTCGATAGCGGGGCCGTTACTGCGTCAATGCCCGCTACAATGGCAATTTTAGGGTGTTGAATAGCCAAAAAGTCGTGATCTTTTTTGGTTATCTGACCAGAACTTAAATACTCATCTAGGACAGTAAAGATAGTTTTCTGAAATTGGGAAGTGGGGTCACTTCAGAGTTTCTTGTAAAAGGTGTTGTCAAGCAGTTGTCTATAAAACTAATTTACATAAACGGTCCTATTCATGAGTACAACCCACCCACCCTTATCAGCAGGGAGGGTAAGGACTGACGTATCAGATTGACCAACCGACCCACCCTTATCAGCAGGGAGGGTAAGGACTGACGTATCGGATTGACCAACCGACCCACCCTTATCAGCAGGGAGGGTAAGGACTGACGTATCGGATTGACCAACCGACCCACCCTTATCAGCAGGGAGGGTAAGGACTGACGTATCGGATTGACCAACCGACCCACCCTTATCAGCAGGGAGGGTAAGGACTGACGTATCGGATTGTAAATCAAGCAAAGCTTGTATTTCATCCTGAGGTAAATTATGGAAAGATTTGTTCTCCTGTTTGTTCTTAATGAGATGAACAACATATTTTTAAACAAGTCTGCAATATCTCTCAATAGAGTGATTGTGATTGGCTGGAGTTACAAAATAACTTTTACTTCAAATTCTTTTTGCATCTGAGCTCCTATAGTTTGCGTTTCTCCTTTATTTTAAGCCATTGGATGTAAACCTAGCTAGAGTCGGCTCGCGTTACCTAGCTAGAGTCGGCTCGCGTTACCTAGCTAGAGTCGGCTGGCGTTACCTAGCTAGAGTCGGCTCGCGTTACCTAGCTAGAGTCGGCTCGCGTTACCTAGCTAGAGTCGGCTCGCGTTACCTAGCTAGAGTCGGCTGGCGTTACCTAGCTAGAGTCGGCTGGCGTTACCTAGCTAGAGTCGGCTGGCGTTACCTAGCTAGAGTCGGCTGGCGTTACCTAGCTAGAGTCGGCTGGCGTTACCTAGCTAGAGTCTGCTGATGTTACCTAGCTAGTCGGCTGACGTTACCTAGCTAGAGTCGGCTGATGTTACCTAGCTAGAGTCGGCTGGCGTTACCTAGCTAGAGTCGGCTGATGTTACCTAGCTAGAGTTGGCTGATGTTACCTAGCTAGAGTTGGCTGGCGTTACCTAGCTAGAGTCGGTTGGCGTTACCTAGCTAGAGTTGGCTAACGTTACCTAGCTAGAGTCGGCTCGCGTTACCTAGCTAGAGTCGGCTCATGTTACCTCAATAAGTAGCTACCAGCAGAGTCAGTGCTAGTAAGAAAAGACTTGCGGCATTAAACAAGATACTCTTTGAAGAGGTAGGTTTTCAGAGGTTTTCCGGACACTACAACCAAAGATGCTGGATAAATTAAGATAGTTCACTCAGGCCCCTTTAGCATTGAAAAAAAATATATATAGTCAGTTCCTGTCTACTTAAGGGGGCAGCTCCCCCAAAGACAACAATATGATAGCAGCTGGATCTGGTCTACTTAGTTCATAGATTTTTATTGAAACAGAAAAATAAAAAGAAGGAGTTGGATGTCTCACTTCCTCTTCCATCTCTGACTAGAACACTTCATATTCTGTAATTCCGTAAATTTTGTAATGGTATAATGGAGGAGCTTCGCATAGAGATACACATATCTCAGTAATGTAACACAAATGTTTTCCTTCCCTGTAAAGAAATGTAGGGAATAGGTGCCATTTGGCACACAATCCTCCTCACAGTGCTGGCCCACAATGCACTGCACATGGCATTCCCTCTGGGACCACTAACCAATCAGCAGTCAGAACATGTCCTACTGCGTTGCCTTCAGACATCACACACACACACACCTCCTGCGTTAGGAGAAGCTGGGGTTATTCGTTCGCCTTCTGTTACCCTTTCCGCCCCGGGGTAAGACGCCTCCGCGCTAGATACAAACACAAACCACCGCGATGTGGACACGTGATCCACCCCTGCGGCCATATTATCCCCCTCCTACCCAGGATGCACAGCTTGTGTCCAAAACACTGACAGACTGCTGTACACATGGCACAGGCACATCAATAGAATCCCTATTTACATACACATCAACATTAGGGAGACCTGGCTGGGAATATCTTACAATGAAAACCACTAGGAACGTTTTTCAGTTGGAATTACATGGGGGCTAGGGGAGGCTGGGCACCCCACCCCCACAACCAATCAGGCACCCCACCCCAACAACCAATCAGGCACCCCACCCCAACAACCAATCAGGCACTCCACCCCCACAACCAATCAGGCACCCCACCCCCACAACCAATCAGGCACCCCACCCCCACAACCAATCAGGCACCCCACCCCCACAACCAATCAGGCATCCCACCCCAACAACCAATCAGGCATCCCACCCCAACAACCAATCAGGCACCCCACCCCCACAACCAATCAGGCACCCCACATCCAATCAGGCATCCCACCCCCACAACCAATCAGGCACCCCACCCCAACAACCAATCAGACCCCATCACCACAACCAATCAGGCACCCCACCCCCACAACCAATCAGGCACCCCAGACCCACAACCAATCAGGCACCCCACCCCCACAACCAATCAGGCACCCCACCCCCACAACTAATCAGGCACCCCAACCCCACAACCAATCAGGCACCCCACCCCAACAACCAATCAGGCACCCCACCCCCACAACCAATCAGGCACCCCACCCCCACAACCAATCAGGCACCCCACCCCCACAACCAATCAGGCACCCCAACCCCACAACCAATCAGGCACCCCACCCCAACAACCAATCAGGCACCCCACCCCCACAACCAATCAGGCACCCCACCCCCACAACCAATCAGGCACCCCACCCCCACAACCAATCAGGCACCCCACCCCCACAACCAATCAGGCACCCCACAACCAATCAGGCATCCCACCCCCACAACCAATCAGGCATCCCACCCCCACAACCAATCAGGCATCCAACCCCCACAACCAATCAGGCACCCCACAACCAATCAGGCACCCCACCCCAACAACCAATCAGGCACCCCAACCCCATAATCATGTCTCAGGAAGGCGTTCTGAACAGACCCAGGTGTCTCAGGAAGGCGTTCTGAACAGGCCTAGGTGTCTCAGGAAGGCATTCTGAACAGACCTAGGTGTCTCAGGAAGGCGTCCTGAACAGACCTAGGTGTCTCAGGAAGGCGTCCTGAACAGACCTAGGTGTCTCAGGAAGGCGTTCTGAACAGACCTAGGTGTCTCAGGAAGGCGTTCTGAACAGGCCTAGGTGTCTCAGGTGGGAAGGCGTTCTGAACAGACCTAGGTGTCTCAGGTGGGAGGGCGTTCTGAACAGACCTAGGTGTCTCAGGAAGGCGTTCTGAACAGACCTAGGTGTTTCAGGAAGGCGTTCTGAACAGACCTAGGTGTCTCAGGAAGGCGTTCTGAACAGACCTAGGTGTCTCAGGAAGGCGTTCTGAACAGACCCAGGTGTCTCAGGTGGGAAGGCGTTCTGAACAGACCTAGGTGTCTCAGGTGGGAAGGCCTTCTGAACAGACCTAGGTGTCTCAGGTGGGAAGGCCTTCTGAACAGACCTAGGTGTCTCAGGAAGGCGTTCTGAACAGACCTAGGTGTCTCAGGTGGGAGGTGCGTTCTGAACAGACCTAGGTGTCTCAGGTGGGTGGGCGTTCTGAACAGAGAACAGAAGTCTCTTCTCTTCAACAGAAAACCTTAATCTCTGTGTAACACTTTGTGTCTATGTCCCAAATGACACCAGCCTATTCCCTTAATAGGGCGCTACTTTAGACCAGTGTCCATAGGGCTCTGCGTGTGATTAGGGAGTGTCTCGTTAGTGTGTGAGTGGCTGTCTGTGTGTGTGTGTGTGTGTGTGTGTGTGTGTGTGTGTGTGTGTGTGTGTGTGTGTGTGTGTGTGTGTGTGTGGTGTGTGTGTGTGTGTGTGTGTGTGTGTGTGTGTGTGTGTGTGTGTGTAAGGTATCTACCCTGAGGACTGGCAGGCAGCACTAGGCATTGTGGGGCTGAGCAGGATCTGGTTTCATCAATAATTCACATTAGCAACATGTTTCATGTTAATTAACTCTCTGTGGAACTGCCTGGTGGAACAGTGGTAGTGTTTAACACAGTACTAATGAAGAGTCTAGCTCTGGGGTGGGCAGCCGGTGTGGGCCCAGGTTTGTAATGTAGCTGAAAGTAGGGGTGGGAAATCTTTCCTGCCAAGGGCTGTTCCACACACGCCTTTTATCCAAACCATTGGACTCTACTACACCGCCCCCCCCCACACACACATACACTGCTGCTGCTCCATATATATATATAGCCATGTTATTACCTGGTACTTCCTGTATATAGCCATGTTGCTACCTGGTACTTCCTGTATATAGCCATGTTATTTCCTGGTACTTCCTGTATATAGCCATGTTATTACCTGGTACTTCCTGTATATAGCCATGTTATTACCTGGTACTTCCTGTATATAGCCATGTTATTACCTGGTACTTCCTGTATATAGCCATGTTATTACCTGGTTCTTCCTGTATATAACCATGTTGTTACCTGGTACTTCTTGTATATAGCCATGTTATTTCCTGGTACTTCCTGTATATAACCATGTTATTACCTGGTACTTCCTGTATATAACCATGTTATTTCCTGGTACTTCCTGTATATAACCATGTTATTACCTGGTACTTCCTGTATATAGCCATGTTATTGCCTGGTACTTCCTGTATATAGCCATGTTATTACCTGGTACTCCCTGTATATAGCCATGTTATTACCTGGTACTTACTGTATGTAAAGCAATGTTATTGCCTGGTACTTCCTGTATATAGCCATGTTATTACCTGGTACTCCCTGTATTTAGCCATGTTATTACCTGGTACTCCCTGTATATAGCCATGTTATTACCTGGTACTTACTGTATGTAAAGCTATGTTATTACCTGGTACTTCCTGTATATAAAGCCATGTTATTTTTACTCATTATTATCATTATTATTCACTGTGTATTTATTCCTCAAGTCACTCTTTCTATTTTCTGTTTTATCTTTAACTCTGTATTGTTGGAAAAGGACCCGTCAGTCAGCATGTCAATGTAAGTCTACACCTGTTGTTTGCTAAGCATGTGACAAACAACATTTCATTTGTAGGCTACAGTCATAGTGTTAAGTAATTAAAAGTCTATATCAGGGGGGCCCGTCTATATCAGGGGTGCCCAATCCCCCTGTTGAACGTCTATATCAGGGGGGCCCATCTATATCAGGGGTTCCCAATCCCCCTGTTGAACGTCTATATCAGGGGGGCCCGTCTATATCAGGGGGGCCCAATCCCCCTGTTGAACGCCTATATCAGGGGGCCCGTCTATATCAGGGGGGCCCGTCTATATCAGTGGGCCCGTCTATATCAGGGGGGCCCGTCTATATCAGGGGGGGCCCGTCTATATCAGGGGGGGCCCGTCTATATCAGGGGGCCCAATCCCCCTGTTGAACGTCTATATCAGGGGGGCCCATCTATATCAGGGGGGCCCGTCTAAATCAGGGGGCCCATCTATATCAGGGGTGCCCAATCCGCCTGTTGAACGTCTATATCAGGGGGGCCCGTCTATATCAGGGGGGCCCAATCCGCCTGTTGAACGTCTATATCAGGGGGGCCCATCTATATCAGGGGGGCCCGTCTATATCAGGAGGGCCCGTCTATATCAGGGGCCCCGTCTATATCAGGGGGGCCCATCTATATCAGGGGGGCCCGTCTATATCAGGGGGCCCGTCTATATCAGGGGGGCCCAATCCCCCTGTTGAACGTCTATATCAGGGGGGCCCGTCTATATCAGGGGGGCCTGTCTATATCATGGGGGCCCGTCTATATCAGGGGGGCCCGACTATATCAGGGGGGACCAATCCACCAGTTGAACGTCTATATCAGGGGGGCCTGTCTATATCAGGGGGGTCCGTCTATATCAGGGGTGTCCAATCCGCCTGTTGACTCTGTTATGTAGTCACAGTATTAAATATAGTATTCAAAATATACAATAGCCTAGTGCATGGGTATTCAACTGGGCAGAGGGTCCGCAATTTATAATTTCAATGTTTTTATGAATATTTTTACCTTTATTTTATATATATATATATATATATATATATATATATATATATATATATATATATATAGCAACAACAGGGTAAACATATTTTGTGCCTTCAGAAATTGTTCATACCCCTTGACAAATTACATATTTTTTTGTGTTACTTATCACCCACCCACACAACAACCCATAACGACAATGTGAAAACATGATTTTTTTTTCCCCCCTAAAAATGTATTGAAAATGAAATACAGACCAATCTAATTTACATAAGTATTCACACCCCTGAGTCAATACATGTTAGAATCATCTTTTGTCAGCGATTACAGCTGTGAGTCCTTCTGGGTAACTCTGAGACCTTCGCACACCTGGACTGTACAATATTTGCACATTATTCTTTTAAAGAATTCTTCAAGCTCTGTCAAGTTGGTTGTTGATCATTGCTAAAGAGTCATTTACAAGTCTTTGCCATATATTTTCAAGTAGATTTAAGTCAAAACTGTAACTAGGCCACTAAGGAACGATGTCTACTTGGTAAGCAACTCCAGTGTGGATTTGGCCTTGTGTTTTATGTTATTGTCCTGCTGAAAGGAGAATTCATCTCCCAGCGTCTGGTGGAAAGCAGACTGAACGAGGTTTTCCTCTAGGGTTTGCCTGTGCTTAGTTCTATTCCGTTTCTATCTATCCTAAAAAACTCTCTAGTCCTTGCCAATGACAAGCATACCCATAACATGATGCAGCCACCACCATGCTCTCTAATCCTTAATGATGACAAGCGTACCCATAACATGATGCAGCCACCACCATGCCCTCTAATCCTTAATGATGACAAGCATACCCATAACATGATGCAGACATCGCCATGCTCTCTAATCCTTAATGATGACAAGCATACCGATAAAATGATGCAGACACCACCATGCTCTCTAATCCTTAATGATGACAAGCATACCCATAACATGATGCAGACACCACCATGCTCTCTAATCCTTAATGATGACAAGCATACCCATATCATGATGCAGCCACCACCATGCTCTCTAATCCTTAATGATGACAAGCATACCCATAACATGATGCAGCCACCACCATGCTCTCTAATCCTTAATGATGACAAGCATACCCATAACATGATGCAGCCACCACCATGCTCACCACCATGCTCCCTAATCCTTAACGATGACAAGCATACCCATAACATGATGCAGCCACCACCATGATTGAAAATATGAAGAGTGGTACTCAGTGATGTGCTCTGTTGCATAAAGTTAATATGGCACATTTTTTGGCACTTTTACATTAGTGTTTTGGAATATTTATTTTCTGTACAGGCTTACTTCTTTCCACTGAGTATGGATTAACGATGATGTTGATCCATACTCCATTTTCTCTTATCACAGCCATTCAACTAACTAGTCACCGTTAAGCATCTGTAGCCTGTGTCTTTGTAGTGACTGGGTGTATTGATACACCATCCACAGTGTAATTAATAACTCCACCATGATCATTGCTTTTTTTAAATGTTAAATTCAGGCTGTAACGCAACAAAATGTGGAAAAAGTCAAGGGGTGTGAATACTTTCTGAAGGCGCTGTACATACACGAGTCATAATATCTTATTTCTAATGATGTCAACTTTATTTCCTAACTCCTAATATTGCAAATGGAGAACGTGGGACGGAGAACGTGGGATGGAGAACGTGTAGTGGAGAACGTGTAATGGAGAGAATGTGTAAAGGAGACGTGTAATGGTGTAATATAGAACAGAGAACGTGTAATGGTGTAATGGAGAATGGAGAACGTGTAATGGAGAACGTGTAATGGAGAACGTGTAATGGTGTAATGGAGAACGTGTAATGGAGAACGTGTAATGGTGTAATGGAGAACGTGTAATTGAGAACGTGTAATGGAGAACGTGTAATGGTGTAATGGAGAACGTATAATGGAGAACATGTAATGGTGTAATGGAGAACGTGGAATGGAGAACGTGTAATGGAGAACGTGTAATGGTGTAATGGAGAACGTGTAATGGAGAACGTGTAATGGTGTAATGGAGAACGTGTAATGGAGAACGTGTAATGGTGTAATGGAGAACGTGTAATGGTGTAATTGAGAACATGCAATGGAGAACGTGTAATGAAGAACGTGTAATGGTGTAATGGAGAACGTGTAATGGAGAACGTGTAATGGACAGGTGTAATGGTGTAATTGAGAACGTGTAATGGAGAACGTGTAATGGAGAACGTGTAATGGTGTAATGGAGAATGTGTAATGGTGTAATGGAGAACGTGACATAAGCTTTAAAAAAAAAGCACCCGGCAGCCGCTGCCTGCTGATAAGCTTTGTTGACTTGGACATAATGTTTTTGCCAACACATGGCTAACCTTTAACCAACTAAACAGCTGTTCTGATAGGCTACGTTAGACTTTACACTTCATCATCCAATTATAATGTGGAGAGGTAACACATCATTTAAAACTAATCTACCAAATCTATTCATTTGAAAAATGTTGATAACTTCGCCTTGCCTTTATAATCACCAGAAAATAAGACGAGAAAAAAATTCAAATAGATTGCTAACATACGATGGGAGTCCCTGGGTTGCCTGGGGGAGGACCAGCCTCCTCAGTGAATTTCATAAATATAAAAATTGCGAAACATTTAAAGTTATCCATTTTATATAAAACTATACTAAATATAGTCACGTCACCAAATAATTTATTAAAAACACACTGTTTTGTAATGAAGGTCTATAGTAGCTTCAACAGCACTCTGTAGGTTAGCACCACGGTGTAGCCGGAGGACAGCTAGCTTCCGTCCTCCTCTGGGTACATTGACTTCAATACAAAACCTAGGAGGCTCATGGTTCTCACCCCCTTCCATAGACTTACCCAGTAATTATGACAACTTCTGGAGGATGTCCTCCGACCTCTCAGAGCTCTTGCAGCATGAACTGAAATGTTGTCCACCCAATCAAAGGATCAGAGTATTAATCTAGTACTGAAAGCATAAGCTACAGTTAGCTAGCACTGCAGTGCATAAAATGTGGTGAGTAGTTGACTCAAAGAGAGAGAAAGACAATAGTTGAACAGTTTTTAAATTAATTTCCTCCAAAAGGAAGGAGAAGCAGAGAAATAGAGAGTTTCACGTACTTAGCTAGCAAATGCAGCTAGCTAGTTTAGCCTACAGAAACACCCTGCCACTGATGTGCAGCCTCCCGTTCTTGTCCCCCAGCAATGCGATGGTGTGTGTGCCTCTGTGTGTGTCTCTCATTACTGTGTGTGTGTGTGTGTGTGTGTGTGTGTGTGTGTGTGTGTGTCTCTCATTACTGTGTGTGTGTGTGTGTGTGTGTGTTTGTATACACACCTTGTGCAGCCATCCGTTCTTGTCCCCGAGCAGAGCGATGGTGTGACCGGCCTCGGTAGTGGTGGTGACTGCGGTGAGTTGAGTGTCAGTGGTCAGAGATGGGGCGGCAGACAGAGGAACAGCGGAGGCGATGGGGCTGGGGGTGTGTTCCCCTCCACACGGATACTTCTTTAATGAATCCTAAAGAAAAGAAGAGTCAGAGGTGGTGATTGGTTGATTGGACAATTAAAAATGCATAATGCATATAAAAGTTTGCCATGATTGGTTGATTGAAAATACATATAAAAGCGATCCGGCAAAAATACAACATTATGATACATCGCTGTATTCTGTATCAGAAAGACAACATTACGATACATCGCTGTATTCTGTATCAGAAATACAACATTTCGATACATCGCTGTATTCTGTATCAGAAATACAACATTGCGATAGATCGCTGTATTCTGTATCAGAAAGACAACATTACGATACATCGCTGTATTCTGTATCAGAAAGACAACATTACGATACATCGCTGTATTCTGTATCAGAAAGACAACATTACGATACATCGCTGTATTCTGTATCAGAAAGACAACATTACGATAGATCGCTGTATTCTGTATCAGAAAGACAACATTACGATACATCACTGTATTCTGTATCAGAAAGACAACATTACGATAGATCGCTGTATTCTGTATCAGAAAGACAACATTACGATAGATCGCTGTATTCTGTATCAGAAAGACAACATTACGATACATCGCTGTATTCTGTATCAGATTGACAACATTACGATACATCGCTGTATTCTGTATCAGAAATACAACATTGCGATACATCGCTGTATTCTGTATCAGAAATACAACATTGCGATAGATCGCTGTATTCTGTATCAGAAAGACAACATTACGATACATCGCTGTATTCTGTATCAGAAAGACAACATTACGATACATCGCTGTATTCTGTATCAGAAAGACAACATTACGATACATCGCTGTATTCTGTATCAGAAAGACAACATTACGATAGATCGCTGTATTCTGTATCAGAAAGACAACATTACGATACATCGCTGTATTCTGTATCAGAAAGACAACATTACGATAGATCGCTGTATTCTGTATCAGAAAGACAACATTACGATAGATCGCTGTATTCTGTATCAGAAAGACAACATTACGATACATCGCTGTATTCTGTATCAGATTGACAACATTACGATACATTGCTGTATTCTGTATCAGAAAGACAACATTACGATACATTGCTGTATTCTGTATCAGAAAGACAACATTACGATACATTGCTGTATTCTGTCAGAAAGACAACATTACGATACATTGTTGTATTCTGTATCAGAAAGACAACATTACGATACATTGTTGTATTCTGTATCAGAAAGACAACATTACGATACATCGCTGTATTCTGTATCAGAAAGACAACATTACGATACATTGTTGTATTCTGTATCAGAAAGACAACATTACGATAGATCGCTGTATTCTGTCATGACTCTCCTGGTCGAGGATCAAAGGCCTCAGATCAGCTTGGTAAATAGCTGACAACAACCTGACCCTCTTACCCACAGAAGGAGAGGAATGGGGGGGGGGGTGGGCGGTTTTGACACCTTAACACTCGGTCGTAAATTAAAGCAGGAGGGGGAATCTCTCCCTTTGCTCCTCAGTATTGGGAAAGGAATGTCTTTGTTACAGAAACATTTTTCTGCCCAAAACTATAAACACAGAAAGAGAGAACTTTAAAACAATATTTCTAAGATGTGAATGTTTAAGAACGGTCCGTGGAGATCTGAAGAATAATCCTGTCACATTGTTTATTATTTTGTGACGTTAATAAAAACTGTATGAACCACATACATTAACATAGGAGGGAAACACATTCAAATCAAAATGTTATTTGTCAAATGCTCCGAATACAACAGGTGTAGTAGACCTTGCAGTGAAATGCTTACTTACAATCCCTTAACCAACAATGCAGTTTTAAGAAAAATACCTAAAACGTCTGGGTAGCCATTTGATTATCTGTTCAGGAGTCTTGTGACTTCGGTGTAGAACTGTCAAGAAGCCTTTTGGACCTACACTTGGTACTCCGGTACCGCTTGCTGTGCGTTAGCAGAGAGAACAGTCTATGACTAGGGCGGCTGGAATCTTTGACAATTTTTAGGGCCTTCACAAGGTGAAGAAGATAAATACTGTAACTTAGGAAAGAAACACCTTCACGAGGTGAAGAAGACAAAGACTAGACCAGAACATTTGAAAGTCTGCAGCTGTGTATGTAAAGGGATATAGAATTTGACTCCTCTACCCGAGAAAGAAAGGAGAAGATCCCATCTCAGACAATCATTGGTGCATTTTGAAGAAACATCCACAACCAGAGAAGCTCTACAACTAAGAAGGCGACCTCTGGTGGACAAGCCGAGCCTGACACCGAAGCCGAGCCTCACACCGAAGCCGAGTCTCACACCGAAGCCGAGTCTCACACCGAAGCCGAGCCTCACACCGAAGCTGAGCCTCACACCGAAGCCGAGCCTGACACCTAAGCCGAGCCTGACACCGAAGCCGAGCCTCACACCGAAGCCGAGCCGGACACCTAAGCCGAGCCTGACACCTAAGCCGAGCCTGAAACCGAGCCTCACACCGAAGCCGAGCCTGACACCGAAGCCGAGCCTGACGCCGAAGCCGAACCTGACACCGAGCCTCACACCGAAGCCGAGCCTCACACCGAAGCCGAGTCTGATACCGAAGCCGAGCCTGACGCCGAAGCCGAACCTGACACCGAGCCTCACACCGAAGCCGAGCCTCACACCGAACCCGACACCGAAGCCGAGCCTGACGCCAAAGCCGAACATGACACCGAGCCTCACACCGAAGCCGAGCCTCACACCGAAGCCGAGCCTCACACCAAAGCTGAGCCTGACAACGAAGCCGAGCCTGACGCCGAAGCCGAACCTGACACCGAGCCTCACACCGAAGCCGAGCCTCACACCGAAGCCGAACCTGACACCGAGCCTCACACCGAAGCCGAGCCTCACACCGAAGCCGAGCCTCACACCGAGCCTCACACCGAAGCCGAGCCTCACACCGAGCCTCACACCGAAGCCGAGCCTCACACCGAAGCCGATCCTCACACCGAAGCCGAGCCCGACACCGAAGCCGAGCCAGACACCAAAGCCGAGCCTGACGCCGAAGCCGAGCCTGACGCCGAAGCCGAGCCTAACGCCGAAGCCGAGCCTCACACCGAAGCCGAGCCTGACACCGAAGCCGAGCATGATCCCGAAGCCGAGCCTGACGCCGAAGCCGAGCCTGACGCCGAAGCCGAACCTGATGCCGAGCCTCACACCGAAGCCGAGCCTGACACCGAAGCCGAGCCTCACGCCGAAGCCGAACCTGACGCCGAAGCCGAACCTGACACCGAGCCTCACACCGAAGCCAAGCCTGACACCGAAGCCGAGGCTGACGCCGAAGCCGAGCCTGACGCCGAAGCCGAACCTGACACCGAGCCTCACACCAAAGCCGAGCCTGACGCCGAAGGCGAGCCTGATGCCGAAGCCGAACCCGACACCGAGCCTCACACCGAAGCCGAGCCTGACACCGAAGCCGAGCCTGACGCCGAAGCCAAACCTGACACCGAGACTCACACCGAAGCCAAGCCTGACACCGAAGCCGAGGCTGACGCCGAAGCCGAGCCTGACGCCGAAGCCGAACCTGACACCGAGCCTCACACCGAAGCCGAGCCTGACACCGAAGCCGAGAATGACGCCGATGCCGAACCTGACACCGAGCCTCACACCGAAGCCGAGCCTCACACCGAAGCCGAGCCTGATACCGAAGCCGAGCCTGACGCCGAAGCCGAACCTGACACCGAGCCTCACACCGAAGCCGAGCCTCACACCGAAGCCGAACCTGACACCGAGCCTCACACCGAAGCCGAGCCTCACACCGAAGCCGAGCCTCACACCGAGCCTCACACCGAAGCCGAGCCTCACACCGAGCCTCACACCGAAGCCGAGACTCACACCGAAGCCGATCCTCACACCGAAGCCGAGCCCGACACCGAAGCCGAGCCAGACACCAAAGCCGAGCCTGACGCCGAAGCCGAGCCTCACACCGAAGCCGAGCCTGACACCGAAGCCGAGCATGATCCCGAAGCCGAGCCTGACGCCGAAGCCGAGCCTGACGCCGAAGCCGAACCTGACGCCGAGCCTCACACCGAAGCCGAGCCTGACACCGAAGCCGAGCCTCACGCCGAAGCCGAACCTGACGCCGAAGCCGAACCTGACACCGAGCCTCACACCGAAGCCAAGCCTGACACCGAAGCCGAGGCTGACGCCGAAGCCGAGCCTGACGCCGAAGCCGAACCTGACACCGAGCCTCACACCAAAGCCGAGCCTGACGCCGAAGGCGAGCCTGATGCCGAAGCCGAACCCGACACCGAGCCTCAAACCGAAGCCGAGCCTGACACCGAAGCCGAGCCTGACGCCGAAGCCAAACCTGACACCGAGCCTCACACCGAAGCCGAGCCTCACATCGAAGCCGAGCCTGATACCGAAGCCGAGCCTGACGCCGAAGCCGAACCTGACACCGAGCCTCACACCGAAGCCGAGCCTCATACCGAACCCGACACCGAAGCCGAGCCTGACGCCAAAGCCGAACCTGACACCGAGCCTCACACCGAAGCCGAGCCTCACACCGAAGCCGAGCCTCACACCAAAGCCGAGCCTGACAACGAAGCCGAGCCTGACGCCGAAGCCGAACCTGACACCGAGCCTCACAACGAAGCCGAGCCTCACACCGAAGCCGAACCTGACACCGAAGCCGAACCTGACACCGAAGCCGATCCTGACACCGAAGCCGAGCCTGACGCCGAAGCCGAACCTGACACCGAGCCTCACACCAAAGCCGAGCCTGACGCCGAAGCCGAGCCTGATGCCGAAGCCGAACCCGACACCGAGCCTCACACCGAAGCCGAGCCTGACACCGAAGCCGAGCCTGACGCCGAAGCCAAACCTGACACCGAGACTCACACCGAAGCCAAGCCTGACACCGAAGCCGAGGCTGACGCCGAAGCCGAGCCTGACGCCGAAGCCGAACCTGACACCGAGCCTCACACCGAAGCCGAGCCTGACACCGAAGCCGAGAATGACGCCGATGCCGAACCTGACACCGAGCCTCACACCGAAGCCGAGCCTCACACCGAAGCCGAGCCTGATACCGAAGCCGAGCCTGACGCCGAAGCCGAACCTGACACCGAGCCTCACACCGAAGCCGAGCCTCACACCGAAGCCGAACCTGACACCGAGCCTCACACCGAAGCCGAGCCTCACACCGAAGCCGAGCCTCACACCGAGCCTCACACCGAAGCTGAGCCTCACACCGAGCCTCACACCGAAGCCGAGCCTGACGCCGAAGCCGAGCCTGACGCCGAAGCCGAGCCTGACGCCGAAGCCGAGCCTCACACCGAAGCCGAGCCTGACGCCGAAGCCGAGCCTGACGCCGAAGCCGAGCCTGACGCCGAAGCCGAGCCTGACGCCGAAGCCGAACCTGACTCCGAGCCTCACACAGAAGCCGAGCCTCACACCGAAGCCGAGCCTGACACCGAAGCCGAGCCTCACGCCGAAGCCGAACCTGACACCGACCCTCACACCGAAGCCGAGCCTCACACCGAAGCCGAGCCTGACACCGAGCCTCACACCGAAGCTTAGCCTGACACCGAGCCTCACACCGAAGCCGAGCCTGACGCCGAAGCCGAGCCTGACGCTGAAGCTGAACCTGACACCGAGCCTCACACCGAAGCCGAGCCTGACACCGAAGCCGTGCCTCACACCGAAGCCGAGCCTGACGCCGAAGCCGAGCCTGACATCGAAGCCGAGCCTGACGCCGAAGCCGAACCTGACACCGAGCCTCACACCGAAGCCGAGCCTCACACCGAAGCCGAGCCTGACACCGAGCCTCACACCAAAGCCGAGCCTCACACCGAAGCCGAGCCTGACACCGAAGCCGAGCCTGACACCGAAGCCGTGCCTCACACCGAAGCCGAGCCTGACGCCGAAGCCGAGCCTGACGCCGAAGCCGAGCCTGACGCCGAAGCTGAGCCTGACACCGAAGCCGAGCCCGACACCGAAGCCCAGCCCGACACCGAGGCCGAGCCCGACGCCGAAGCCGATTCTCACACCGAAGCCGAGACTGACGCCGAAGCCGAGCCTGACGCCGAAGCCGAGCCTGACACCGAGCCTAACACCGAAGCCGAAGCCGAGCCTCACACCGAAGCCGAGACTGACGCCGAAGCCGAGCCTGACGCCGAAGCCGAGCCTGATGCCGAAGCCGAACCTGACACCGAGCCTCACACTGAAGCCGAGCCTCACACCGAAGCCGAGCCTGACGCCGAAGCCGAACCTGACGCCGAGCCTCACACCGAAGCCGAGCCTCACACCGAAGCCGTGTCCTCACACCGAAGCCGAGCCTCACGCCGAAGCCGAACCTGACACCGAGCCTCACACCGAAGCCAAGCCTGACACCGAAGCCGAGGCTGACGCCGAAGCCGAGCCTGACGCCGAAGCCGAACCTGACACCGAGCCTCACACCAAAGCCGAGCCTGACGCCGAAGGCGAGCCTGATGCCGAAGCCGAACCCGACACCGAGCCTCAAACCGAAGCCGAGCCTGACACCGAAGCCGAGCCTGACGCCGAAGCCAAACCTGACACCGAGCCTCACACCGAAGCCGAGCCTCACATCGAAGCCGAGCCTGATACCGAAGCCGAGCCTGACGCCGAAGCCGAACCTGACACCGAGCCTCACACCGAAGCCGAGCCTCATACCGAACCCGACACCGAAGCCGAGCCTGACGCCAAAGCCGAACCTGACACCGAGCCTCACACCGAAGCCGAGCCTCACACCGAAGCCGAGCCTCACACCAAAGCCGAGCCTGACAACGAAGCCGAGCCTGACGCCGAAGCCGAACCTGACACCGAGCCTCACAACGAAGCCGAGCCTCACACCGAAGCCGAACCTGACACCGAAGCCGAACCTGACACCGAAGCCGATCCTGACACCGAAGCCGAGCCTGACGCCGAAGCCGAACCTGACACCGAGCCTCACACCAAAGCCGAGCCTGACGCCGAAGCCGAGCCTGATGCCGAAGCCGAACCCGACACCGAGCCTCACACCGAAGCCGAGCCTGACACCGAAGCCGAGCCTGACGCCGAAGCCAAACCTGACACCGAGACTCACACCGAAGCCAAGCCTGACACCGAAGCCGAGGCTGACGCCGAAGCCGAGCCTGACGCCGAAGCCGAACCTGACACCGAGCCTCACACCGAAGCCGAGCCTGACACCGAAGCCGAGAATGACGCCGATGCCGAACCTGACACCGAGCCTCACACCGAAGCCGAGCCTCACACCGAAGCCGAGCCTGATACCGAAGCCGAGCCTGACGCCGAAGCCGAACCTGACACCGAGCCTCACACCGAAGCCGAGCCTCACACCGAAGCCGAACCTGACACCGAGCCTCACACCGAAGCCGAGCCTCACACCGAAGCCGAGCCTCACACCGAGCCTCACACCGAAGCTGAGCCTCACACCGAGCCTCACACCGAAGCCGAGCCTGACGCCGAAGCCGAGCCTGACGCCGAAGCCGAGCCTGACGCCGAAGCCGAGCCTCACACCGAAGCCGAGCCTGACGCCGAAGCCGAGCCTGACGCCGAAGCCGAGCCTGACGCCGAAGCCGAGCCTGACGCCGAAGCCGAACCTGACTCCGAGCCTCACACAGAAGCCGAGCCTCACACCGAAGCCGAGCCTGACACCGAAGCCGAGCCTCACGCCGAAGCCGAACCTGACACCGACCCTCACACCGAAGCCGAGCCTCACACCGAAGCCGAGCCTGACACCGAGCCTCACACCGAAGCTTAGCCTGACACCGAGCCTCACACCGAAGCCGAGCCTGACGCCGAAGCCGAGCCTGACGCTGAAGCTGAACCTGACACCGAGCCTCACACCGAAGCCGAGCCTGACACCGAAGCCGTGCCTCACACCGAAGCCGAGCCTGACGCCGAAGCCGAGCCTGACATCGAAGCCGAGCCTGACGCCGAAGCCGAACCTGACACCGAGCCTCACACCGAAGCCGAGCCTCACACCGAAGCCGAGCCTGACACCGAGCCTCACACCAAAGCCGAGCCTCACACCGAAGCCGAGCCTGACACCGAAGCCGAGCCTGACACCGAAGCCGTGCCTCACACCGAAGCCGAGCCTGACGCCGAAGCCGAGCCTGACGCCGAAGCCGAGCCTGACGCCGAAGCTGAGCCTGACACCGAAGCCGAGCCCGACACCGAAGCCCAGCCCGACACCGAGGCCGAGCCCGACGCCGAAGCCGATTCTCACACCGAAGCCGAGACTGACGCCGAAGCCGAGCCTGACGCCGAAGCCGAGCCTGACACCGAGCCTAACACCGAAGCCGAAGCCGAGCCTCACACCGAAGCCGAGACTGACGCCGAAGCCGAGCCTGACGCCGAAGCCGAGCCTGATGCCGAAGCCGAACCTGACACCGAGCCTCACACTGAAGCCGAGCCTCACACCGAAGCCGAGCCTGACGCCGAAGCCGAACCTGACGCCGAGCCTCACACCGAAGCCGAGCCTCACACCGAAGCCGTGTCCTCACACCGAAGCCGAGCCTCACGCCGAAGCAGAGCCTGATACCGAAGCCGAGCCTGACGCCGAAGCCGAACCTGACACCGAGCCTCACACCGAAGCCGAGCCTCACACCGAACCCGACACCGAAGCCGAGCCTGACGCCGAAGGCGAGCCTGATGCCGAAGCCGAACCCGACACCGAGCCTCAAACCGAAGCCGAGCCTGACACCGAAGCCGAGCCTGACGCCGAAGCCAAACCTGACACCGAGCCTCACACCGAAGCCGAGCCTCACATCGAAGCCGAGCCTGATACCGAAGCCGAGCCTGACGCCGAAGCCGAACCTGACACCGAGCCTCACACCGAAGCCGAGCCTCATACCGAACCCGACACCGAAGCCGAGCCTGACGCCAAAGCCGAACCTGACACCGAGCCTCACACCGAAGCCGAGCCTCACACCGAAGCCGAGCCTCACACCAAAGCCGAGCCTGACAACGAAGCCGAGCCTGACGCCGAAGCCGAACCTGACACCGAGCCTCACAACGAAGCCGAGCCTCACACCGAAGCCGAACCTGACACCGAAGCCGAACCTGACACCGAAGCCGATCCTGACACCGAAGCCGAGCCTGACGCCGAAGCCGAACCTGACACCGAGCCTCACACCAAAGCCGAGCCTGACGCCGAAGGCGAGCCTGATGCCGAAGCCGAACCCGACACCGAGCCTCACACCGAAGCCGAGCCTGACACCGAAGCCGAGCCTGACGCCGAAGCCAAACCTGACACCGAGACTCACACCGAAGCCAAGCCTGACACCGAAGCCGAGGCTGACGCCGAAGCCGAGCCTGACGCCGAAGCCGAACCTGACACCGAGCCTCACACCGAAGCCGAGCCTGACACCGAAGCCAAGAATGACGCCGATGCCGAACCTGACACCGAGCCTCACACCGAAGCCGAGCCTCACACCGAAGCCGAGCCTGATACCGAAGCCGAGCCTGACGCCGAAGCCGAACCTGACACCGAGCCTCACACCGAAGCCGAGCCTCACACCGAAGCCGAACCTGACACCGAGCCTCACACCGAAGCCGAGCCTCACACCGAAGCCGAGCCTCACACCGAGCCTCACACCGAAGCTGAGCCTCACACCGAGCCTCACACCGAAGCCGAGCCTGACGCCGAAGCCGAGCCTGACGCCGAAGCCGAGCCTGACGCCGAAGCCGAGCCTCACACCGAAGCCGAGCCTGACGCTGAAGCCGAGCCTGACGCCGAAGCCGAGCCTGACGCCGAAGCCGAGCCTGACGCCGAAGCCGAACCTGACTCCGAGCCTCACACAGAAGCCGAGCCTCACACCGAAGCCGAGCCTGACACCGAAGCCGAGCCTCACGCCGAAGCCGAACCTGACACCGACCCTCACACCGAAGCCGAGCCTCACACCGAAGCCGAGCCTGACACCGAGCCTCACACCGAAGCTTAGCCTGACACCGAGCCTCACACCGAAGCCGAGCCTGACGCCGAAGCCGAGCCTGACGCTGAAGCTGAACCTGACACCGAGCCTCACACCGAAGCCGAGCCTGACACCGAAGCCGTGCCTCACACCGAAGCCGAGCCTGACGCCGAAGCCGAGCCTGACATCGAAGCCGAGCCTGACGCCGAAGCCGAACCTGACACCGAGCCTCACACCGAAGCCGAGCCTCACACCGAAGCCGAGCCTGACACCGAGCCTCACACCAAAGCCGAGCCTCACACCGAAGCTGAGCCTGACACCGAAGCCGAGCCTGACACCGAAGCCGTGCCTCACACCGAAGCCGAGCCTGACGCCGAAGCCGAGCCTGACGCCGAAGCCGAGCCTGACGCCGAAGCTGAGCCTGACACCGAAGCCGAGCCCGACACCGAAGCCCAGCCAGACACCGAGGCCGAGCCCGACGCCGAAGCCGATTCTCACACCGAAGCCGAGACTGACGCCGAAGCCGAGCCTGACGCCGAAGCCGAGCCTGACACCGAGCCTAACACAGAAGCCGAAGCCGAGCCTCACACCGAAGCCGAGACTGACGCCGAAGCCGAGCCTGACGCCGAAGCCGAGCCTGATGCCGAAGCCGAACCTGACACCGAGCCTCACACTGAAGCCGAGCCTCACACCGAAGCCGAGCCTGACGCCGAAGCCGAACCTGACGCCGAGCCTCACACCGAAGCCGAGCCTCACACCGAAGCCGTGTCCTCACACCGAAGCCGAGCCTCACGCCGAAGCAGAGCCTGATACCGAAGCCGAGCCTGACGCCGAAGCCGAACCTGACACCGAGCCTCACACCGAAGCCGAGCCTCACACCGAACCCGACACCGAAGCCGAGCCTGATGCCAAAGCCGAACATGACACCGAGCCTCACACCGAAGCCGAGCCTCACACCGAAGCCGAGCCTCACACCAAAGCTGAGCCTGACAACGAAGCCGAGCCTGACGCCGAAGCCGAACCTGACACCGAGCCTCACACCGAAGCCGAGCCTCACACCGAAGCCGAACCTGACACCGAACCTCACACCGAAGCCGAGCCTCACACCGAAGCCGAGCCTCACACCGAGCCTCACACCGAAGCCGAGCCTCACACCGAGCCTCACACCGAAGCCGAGACTCACACCGAAGCCGATCCTCACACCGAAGCCGAGCCCGACATCGAAGCCGAGCCAGACACCAAAGCCGAGCCTGACGCCGAAGCCGAGCCTCACACCGAAGCCGAGCCTGACACCGAAGCCGAGCATGATCCCGAAGCCGAGCCTGACGCCGAAGCCGAGCCTGACACCGAAGCCGAGCCCGACACCGAAGCCGAGCCTCACACCGAAGCCGAGCCTGACACCGAAGCCGAGCCTCACGCCGAAGCCGAACCTGACGCCGAAGCCGAACCTGACACCGAGCCTCACACCGAAGCCAAGCCTGACACCGAAGCCGAGGCTGACGCCGAAGGCGAGCCTGATGCCGAAGCCGAACCCGACACCGAGCCTCAAACCGAAGCCGAGCCTGACACCGAAGCCGAGCCTGACGCCGAAGCCAAACCTGACACCGAGACTCACACCGAAGCCAAGCCTGACACCGAAGCCGAGGCTGACGCCGAAGCCGAGCCTGACGCCGAAGCCGAACCTGACACCGAGCCACACACCGAAGCCGAGCCTGACACCGAAGCCGAGCCTGACGCCGATGCCGAACCTGACACCGAGCCTCACACCGAAGCCGAGCCTCACACCGAAGCCGAGCCTGATACCGAAGCCGAGCCTGATGCCGAAGCCGAACCTGACACCGAGCCTCACACCGAAGCCGAGCCTCATACCGAACCCGACACCGAAGCCGAGCCTGACGCCAAAGCCGAACCTGACACCGAGCCTCACACCAAAGCCGAGCCTGACGCCGAAGGCGAGCCTGATGCCGAAGCCGAACCCGACACCGAGCCTCACACCGAAGCCGAGCCTGACACCGAAGCCGAGCCTGACGCCGAAGCCAAACCTGACACCGAGACTCACACCGAAGCCAAGCCTGACACCGAAGCCGAGGCTGACGCCGAAGCCGAGCCTGACGCCGAAGCCGAACCTGACACCGAGCCTCACACCGAAGCCGAGCCTGACACCGAAGCCGAGAATGACGCCGATGCCGAACCTGACACCGAGCCTCACACCGAAGCCGAGCCTCACACCGAAGCCGAGCCTGATACCGAAGCCGAGCCTGACGCCGAAGCCGAACCTGACACCGAGCCTCACACCGAAGCCGAGCCTCACACCGAAGCCGAACCTGACACCGAGCCTCACACCGAAGCCGAGCCTCACACCGAAGCCGAGCCTCACACCGAGCCTCACACCGAAGCTGAGCCTCACACCGAGCCTCACACCGAAGCCGAGCCTGACGCCGTAGCCGAGCCTGACGCCGAAGCCGAGCCTGACGCCGAAGCCGAGCCTCACACCGAAGCCGAGCCTGACGCCGAAGCCGAGCCTGACGCCGAAGCCGAGCCTGACGCCGAAGCCGAGCCTGACGCCGAAGCCGAACCTGACTCCGAGCCTCACACAGAAGCCGAGCCTCACACCGAAGCCGAGCCTGACACCGAAGCCGAGCCTCACGCCGAAGCCGAACCTGACACCGACCCTCACACCGAAGCCGAGCCTCACACCGAAGCCGAGCCTGACACCGAGCCTCACACCGAAGCTTAGCCTGACACCGAGCCTCACACCGAAGCCGAGCCTGACGCCGAAGCCGAGCCTGACGCTGAAGCTGAACCTGACACCGAGCCTCACACCGAAGCCGAGCCTGACACAGAAGCCGTGCCTCACACCGAAGCCGAGCCTGACGCCGAAGCCGAGCCTGACATCGAAGCCGAGCCTGACGCCGAAGCCGAACCTGACACCGAGCCTCACACCGAAGCCGAGCCTCACACCGAAGCCGAGCCTGACACCGAGCCTCACACCAAAGCCGAGCCTCACACCGAAGCCGAGCCTGACACCGAAGCCAGGCCTGACACCGAAGCCGTGCCTCACACCGAAGCCGAGCCTGACGCCGAAGCCGAGCCTGACGCCGAAGCCGAGCCTGACGCCGAAGCTGAGCCTGACACCGAAGCCGAGCCCGACACCGAAGCCCAGCCCGACACCGAGGCCGAGCCCGACGCCGAAGCCGATTCTCACACCGAAGCCGAGACTGACGCCGAAGCCGAGCCTGACGCCGAAGCCGAGCCTGACACCGAGCCTAACACCGAAGCCGAAGCCGAGCCTCACACCGAAGCCGAGACTGACGCCGAAGCCGAGCCTGACGCCGAAGCCGAGCCTGATGCCGAAGCCGAACCTGACACCGAGCCTCACACTGAAGCCGAGCCTCACACCGAAGCCGAGCCTGACGCCGAAGCCGAACCTGACGCCGAGCCTCACACCGAAGCCGAGCCTCACACCGAAGCCGTGTCCTCACACCGAAGCCGAGCCTCACGCCGAAGCAGAGCCTGATACCGAAGCCGAGCCTGACGCCGAAGCCGAACCTGACACCGAGCCTCACACCGAAGCCGAGCCTCACACCGAACCCGACACCGAAGCCGAGCCTGATGCCAAAGCCGAACATGACACCGAGCCTCACACCGAAGCCGAGCCTCACACCGAAGCCGAGCCTCACACCAAAGCTGAGCCTGACAACGAAGCCGAGCCTGACGCCGAAGCCGAACCTGACACCGAGCCTCACACCGAAGCCGAGCCTCACACCGAAGCCGAACCTGACACCGAACCTCACACCGAAGCCGAGCCTCACACCGAAGCCGAGCCTCACACCGAGCCTCACACCGAAGCCGAGCCTCACACCGAGCCTCACACCGAAGCCGAGACTCACACCGAAGCCGATCCTCACACCGAAGCCGAGCCCGACATCGAAGCCGAGCCAGACACCAAAGCCGAGCCTGACGCCGAAGCCGAGCCTCACACCGAAGCCGAGCCTGACACCGAAGCCGAGCATGATCCCGAAGCCGAGCCTGACGCCGAAGCCGAGCCTGACACCGAAGCCGAGCCCGACACCGAAGCCGAGCCTCACACCGAAGCCGAGCCTGACACCGAAGCCGAGCCTCACGCCGAAGCCGAACCTGACGCCGAAGCCGAACCTGACACCGAGCCTCACACCGAAGCCAAGCCTGACACCGAAGCCGAGGCTGACGCCGAAGGCGAGCCTGATGCCGAAGCCGAACCCGACACCGAGCCTCAAACCGAAGCCGAGCCTGACACCGAAGCCGAGCCTGACGCCGAAGCCAAACCTGACACCGAGACTCACACCGAAGCCAAGCCTGACACCGAAGCCGAGGCTGACGCCGAAGCCGAGCCTGACGCCGAAGCCGAACCTGACACCGAGCCACACACCGAAGCCGAGCCTGACACCGAAGCCGAGCCTGACGCCGATGCCGAACCTGACACCGAGCCTCACACCGAAGCCGAGCCTCACACCGAAGCCGAGCCTGATACCGAAGCCGAGCCTGATGCCGAAGCCGAACCTGACACCGAGCCTCACACCGAAGCCGAGCCTCATACCGAACCCGACACCGAAGCCGAGCCTGACGCCAAAGCCGAACCTGACACCGAGCCTCACACCGAAGCCGAGCCTCACACCGAAGCCGAGCCTCACACCAAAGCCGAGCCTGACAACGAAGCCGAGCCTGACGCCGAAGCCGAACCTGACACCGAGCCTCACAACGAAGCCGAGCCTCACACCGAAGCCGAACCTGACACCGAAGCCGAACCTGACACCGAAGCCGATCCTGACACCGAAGCCGAGCCTGACGCCGAAGCCGAACCTGACGCCGAGCCTCACACCGAAGCCGAGCCTCACACCGAAGCCGTGTCCTCACACCGAAGCCGAGCCTCACGCCGAAGCAGAGCCTGATACCGAAGCCGAGCCTGACGCCGAAGCCGAACCTGACACCGAGCCTCACACCGAAGCCGAGCCTCACACCGAACCCGACACCGAAGCCGAGCCTGATGCCAAAGCCGAACATGACACCGAGCCTCACACCGAAGCCGAGCCTCACACCGAAGCCGAGCCTCACACCAAAGCTGAGCCTGACAACGAAGCCGAGCCTGACGCCGAAGCCGAACCTGACACCGAGCCTCACACCGAAGCCGAGCCTCACACCGAAGCCGAACCTGACACCGAACCTCACACCGAAGCCGAGCCTCACACCGAAGCCGAGCCTCACACCGAGCCTCACACCGAAGCCGAGCCTCACACCGAGCCTCACACCGAAGCCGAGACTCACACCGAAGCCGATCCTCACACCGAAGCCGAGCCCGACATCGAAGCCGAGCCAGACACCAAAGCCGAGCCTGACGCCGAAGCCGAGCCTCACACCGAAGCCGAGCCTGACACCGAAGCCGAGCATGATCCCGAAGCCGAGCCTGACGCCGAAGCCGAGCCTGACACCGAAGCCGAGCCCGACACCGAAGCCGAGCCTCACACCGAAGCCGAGCCTGACACCGAAGCCGAGCCTCACGCCGAAGCCGAACCTGACGCCGAAGCCGAACCTGACACCGAGCCTCACACCGAAGCCAAGCCTGACACCGAAGCCGAGGCTGACGCCGAAGGCGAGCCTGATGCCGAAGCCGAACCCGACACCGAGCCTCAAACCGAAGCCGAGCCTGACACCGAAGCCGAGCCTGACGCCGAAGCCAAACCTGACACCGAGACTCACACCGAAGCCAAGCCTGACACCGAAGCCGAGGCTGACGCCGAAGCCGAGCCTGACGCCGAAGCCGAACCTGACACCGAGCCACACACCGAAGCCGAGCCTGACACCGAAGCCGAGCCTGACGCCGATGCCGAACCTGACACCGAGCCTCACACCGAAGCCGAGCCTCACACCGAAGCCGAGCCTGATACCGAAGCCGAGCCTGATGCCGAAGCCGAACCTGACACCGAGCCTCACACCGAAGCCGAGCCTCATACCGAACCCGACACCGAAGCCGAGCCTGACGCCAAAGCCGAACCTGACACCGAGCCTCACACCAAAGCCGAGCCTGACGCCGAAGGCGAGCCTGATGCCGAAGCCGAACCCGACACCGAGCCTCACACCGAAGCCGAGCCTGACACCGAAGCCGAGCCTGACGCCGAAGCCAAACCTGACACCGAGACTCACACCGAAGCCAAGCCTGACACCGAAGCCGAGGCTGACGCCGAAGCCGAGCCTGACGCCGAAGCCGAACCTGACACCGAGCCTCACACCGAAGCCGAGCCTGACACCGAAGCCGAGAATGACGCCGATGCCGAACCTGACACCGAGCCTCACACCGAAGCCGAGCCTCACACCGAAGCCGAGCCTGATACCGAAGCCGAGCCTGACGCCGAAGCCGAACCTGACACCGAGCCTCACACCGAAGCCGAGCCTCACACCGAAGCCGAACCTGACACCGAGCCTCACACCGAAGCCGAGCCTCACACCGAAGCCGAGCCTCACACCGAGCCTCACACCGAAGCTGAGCCTCACACCGAGCCTCACACCGAAGCCGAGCCTGACGCCGTAGCCGAGCCTGACGCCGAAGCCGAGCCTGACGCCGAAGCCGAGCCTCACACCGAAGCCGAGCCTGACGCCGAAGCCGAGCCTGACGCCGAAGCCGAGCCTGACGCCGAAGCCGAGCCTGACGCCGAAGCCGAACCTGACTCCGAGCCTCACACAGAAGCCGAGCCTCACACCGAAGCCGAGCCTGACACCGAAGCCGAGCCTCACGCCGAAGCCGAACCTGACACCGACCCTCACACCGAAGCCGAGCCTCACACCGAAGCCGAGCCTGACACCGAGCCTCACACCGAAGCTTAGCCTGACACCGAGCCTCACACCGAAGCCGAGCCTGACGCCGAAGCCGAGCCTGACGCTGAAGCTGAACCTGACACCGAGCCTCACACCGAAGCCGAGCCTGACACAGAAGCCGTGCCTCACACCGAAGCCGAGCCTGACGCCGAAGCCGAGCCTGACATCGAAGCCGAGCCTGACGCCGAAGCCGAACCTGACACCGAGCCTCACACCGAAGCCGAGCCTCACACCGAAGCCGAGCCTGACACCGAGCCTCACACCAAAGCCGAGCCTCACACCGAAGCCGAGCCTGACACCGAAGCCAGGCCTGACACCGAAGCCGTGCCTCACACCGAAGCCGAGCCTGACGCCGAAGCCGAGCCTGACGCCGAAGCCGAGCCTGACGCCGAAGCTGAGCCTGACACCGAAGCCGAGCCCGACACCGAAGCCCAGCCCGACACCGAGGCCGAGCCCGACGCCGAAGCCGATTCTCACACCGAAGCCGAGACTGACGCCGAAGCCGAGCCTGACGCCGAAGCCGAGCCTGACACCGAGCCTAACACCGAAGCCGAAGCCGAGCCTCACACCGAAGCCGAGACTGACGCCGAAGCCGAGCCTGACGCCGAAGCCGAGCCTGATGCCGAAGCCGAACCTGACACCGAGCCTCACACTGAAGCCGAGCCTCACACCGAAGCCGAGCCTGACGCCGAAGCCGAACCTGACGCCGAGCCTCACACCGAAGCCGAGCCTCACACCGAAGCCGTGTCCTCACACCGAAGCCGAGCCTCACGCCGAAGCAGAGCCTGATACCGAAGCCGAGCCTGACGCCGAAGCCGAACCTGACACCGAGCCTCACACCGAAGCCGAGCCTCACACCGAACCCGACACCGAAGCCGAGCCTGATGCCAAAGCCGAACATGACACCGAGCCTCACACCGAAGCCGAGCCTCACACCGAAGCCGAGCCTCACACCAAAGCTGAGCCTGACAACGAAGCCGAGCCTGACGCCGAAGCCGAACCTGACACCGAGCCTCACACCGAAGCCGAGCCTCACACCGAAGCCGAACCTGACACCGAACCTCACACCGAAGCCGAGCCTCACACCGAAGCCGAGCCTCACACCGAGCCTCACACCGAAGCCGAGCCTCACACCGAGCCTCACACCGAAGCCGAGACTCACACCGAAGCCGATCCTCACACCGAAGCCGAGCCCGACATCGAAGCCGAGCCAGACACCAAAGCCGAGCCTGACGCCGAAGCCGAGCCTCACACCGAAGCCGAGCCTGACACCGAAGCCGAGCATGATCCCGAAGCCGAGCCTGACGCCGAAGCCGAGCCTGACACCGAAGCCGAGCCCGACACCGAAGCCGAGCCTCACACCGAAGCCGAGCCTGACACCGAAGCCGAGCCTCACGCCGAAGCCGAACCTGACGCCGAAGCCGAACCTGACACCGAGCCTCACACCGAAGCCAAGCCTGACACCGAAGCCGAGGCTGACGCCGAAGGCGAGCCTGATGCCGAAGCCGAACCCGACACCGAGCCTCAAACCGAAGCCGAGCCTGACACCGAAGCCGAGCCTGACGCCGAAGCCAAACCTGACACCGAGACTCACACCGAAGCCAAGCCTGACACCGAAGCCGAGGCTGACGCCGAAGCCGAGCCTGACGCCGAAGCCGAACCTGACACCGAGCCACACACCGAAGCCGAGCCTGACACCGAAGCCGAGCCTGACGCCGATGCCGAACCTGACACCGAGCCTCACACCGAAGCCGAGCCTCACACCGAAGCCGAGCCTGATACCGAAGCCGAGCCTGATGCCGAAGCCGAACCTGACACCGAGCCTCACACCGAAGCCGAGCCTCATACCGAACCCGACACCGAAGCCGAGCCTGACGCCAAAGCCGAACCTGACACCGAGCCTCACACCGAAGCCGAGCCTCACACCGAAGCCGAGCCTCACACCAAAGCCGAGCCTGACAACGAAGCCGAGCCTGACGCCGAAGCCGAACCTGACACCGAGCCTCACAACGAAGCCGAGCCTCACACCGAAGCCGAACCTGACACCGAAGCCGAACCTGACACCGAAGCCGATCCTGACACCGAAGCCGAGCCTGACGCCGAAGCCGAACCTGACGCCGAGCCTCACACCGAAGCCGAGCCTCACACCGAAGCCGTGTCCTCACACCGAAGCCGAGCCTCACGCCGAAGCAGAGCCTGATACCGAAGCCGAGCCTGACGCCGAAGCCGAACCTGACACCGAGCCTCACACCGAAGCCGAGCCTCACACCGAACCCGACACCGAAGCCGAGCCTGATGCCAAAGCCGAACATGACACCGAGCCTCACACCGAAGCCGAGCCTCACACCGAAGCCGAGCCTCACACCAAAGCTGAGCCTGACAACGAAGCCGAGCCTGACGCCGAAGCCGAACCTGACACCGAGCCTCACACCGAAGCCGAGCCTCACACCGAAGCCGAACCTGACACCGAACCTCACACCGAAGCCGAGCCTCACACCGAAGCCGAGCCTCACACCGAGCCTCACACCGAAGCCGAGCCTCACACCGAGCCTCACACCGAAGCCGAGACTCACACCGAAGCCGATCCTCACACCGAAGCCGAGCCCGACATCGAAGCCGAGCCAGACACCAAAGCCGAGCCTGACGCCGAAGCCGAGCCTCACACCGAAGCCGAGCCTCACACCGAGCCTCACACCGAAGCCGAGACTCACACCGAAGCCGATCCTCACACCGAAGCCGAGCCCGACATCGAAGCCGAGCCAGACACCAAAGCCGAGCCTGACGCCGAAGCCGAGCCTCACACCGAAGCCGAGCCTGACACCGAAGCCGAGCATGATCCCGAAGCCGAGCCTGACGCCGAAGCCGAGCCTGACACCGAAGCCGAGCCCGACACCGAAGCCGAGCCTCACACCGAAGCCGAGCCTGACACCGAAGCCGAGCCTCACGCCGAAGCCGAACCTGACGCCGAAGCCGAACCTGACACCGAGCCTCACACCGAAGCCAAGCCTGACACCGAAGCCGAGGCTGACGCCGAAGGCGAGCCTGATGCCGAAGCCGAACCCGACACCGAGCCTCAAACCGAAGCCGAGCCTGACACCGAAGCCGAGCCTGACGCCGAAGCCAAACCTGACACCGAGACTCACACCGAAGCCAAGCCTGACACCGAAGCCGAGGCTGACGCCGAAGCCGAGCCTGACGCCGAAGCCGAACCTGACACCGAGCCACACACCGAAGCCGAGCCTGACACCGAAGCCGAGCCTGACGCCGATGCCGAACCTGACACCGAGCCTCACACCGAAGCCGAGCCTCACACCGAAGCCGAGCCTGATACCGAAGCCGAGCCTGATGCCGAAGCCGAACCTGACACCGAGCCTCACACCGAAGCCGAGCCTCATACCGAACCCGACACCGAAGCCGAGCCTGACGCCAAAGCCGAACCTGACACCGAGCCTCACACCGAAGCCGAGCCTCACACCGAAGCCGAGCCTCACACCAAAGCCGAGCCTGACAACGAAGCCGAGCCTGACGCCGAAGCCGAACCTGACACCGAGCCTCACAACGAAGCCGAGCCTCACACCGAAGCCGAACCTGACACCGAAGCCGAACCTGACACCGAAGCCGATCCTGACACCGAAGCCGAGCCTGACGCCGAAGCCGAACCTGACACCGAGCCTCACACCAAAGCCGAGCCTGACGCCGAAGGCGAGCCTGATGCCGAAGCCGAACCCGACACCGAGCCTCACACCGAAGCCGAGCCTGACACCGAAGCCGAGCCTGACGCCGAAGCCAAACCTGACACCGAGACTCACACCGAAGCCAAGCCTGACACCGAAGCCGAGGCTGACGCCGAAGCCGAGCCTGACGCCGAAGCCGAACCTGACACCGAGCCTCACACCGAAGCCGAGCCTGAAACCGAAGCCGAGAATGACGCCGATGCCGAACCTGACACCGAGCCTCACACCGAAGCCGAGCCTCACACCGAAGCCGAGCCTGATACCGAAGCCGAGCCTGACGCCGAAGCCGAACCTGACACCGAGCCTCACACCGAAGCCGAGCCTCACACCGAAGCCGAACCTGACACCGAGCCTCACACCGAAGCCGAGCCTCACACCGAAGCCGAGCCTCACACCGAGCCTCACACCGAAGCTGAGCCTCACACCGAGCCTCACACCGAAGCCGAGACTCACACCGAAGCCGATCCTCACACCGAAGCCGAGCCCGACACCGAAGCCGAGCCAGACACCAAAGCCGAGCCTGACGCCGAAGCCGAGCCTCACACCGAAGCCGAGCCTGACACCGAAGCCGAGCATGATCCCGAAGCCGAGCCTGACGCCGAAGCCGAGCCTGACGCCGAAGCCGAACCTGACGCCGAGCCTCACACCGAAGCCGAGCCTGACACCGAAGCCGAGCCTCACGCCGAAGCCGAACCTGACGCCGAAGCCGAACCTGACACCGAGCCTCACACCGAAGCCAAGCCTGACACCGAAGCCGAGGCTGACGCCGAAGCCGAGCCTGACGCCGAAGCCGAACCTGACACCGAGCCTCACACCAAAGCCGAGCCTGACGCCGAAGGCGAGCCTGATGCCGAAGCCGAACCCGACACCGAGCCTCAAACCGAAGCCGAGCCTGACACCGAAGCCGAGCCTGACGCCGAAGCCAAACCTGACACCGAGACTCACACCGAAGCCAAGCCTGACACCGAAGCCGAGGCTGACGCCGAAGCCGAGCCTGACGCCGAAGCCGAACCTGACACCGAGCCTCACACCGAAGCCGAGCCTGACACCGAAGCCGAGCCTGACGCCGATGCCGAACCTGACACCGAGCCTCACACCGAAGCCGAGCCTCACACCGAAGCCGAGCCTGATACCGAAGCCGAGCCTGACGCCGAAGCCGAACCTGACACCGAGCCTCACACCGAAGCCGAGCCTCATACCGAACCCGACACCGAAGCCGAGCCTGACGCCAAAGCCGAACCTGACACCGAGCCTCACACCGAAGCCGAGCCTCACACCGAAGCCGAGCCTCACACCAAAGCCGAGCCTGACAACGAAGCCGAGCCTGACGCCGAAGCCGAACCTGACACCGAGCCTCACAACGAAGCCGAGCCTCACACCGAAGCCGAACCTGACACCGAAGCCGATCCTGACACCGAAGCCGAGCCCGACGTCGAAGCCGAGCCAGACACCAAAGCCGAGCCTGACGCCGAAGCCGAGCCTGACGCCGAAGCCGAGCCTGACGCCGAAGCCGAGCCTCACACCGAAGCCGAGCCTGACGCCGAAGCCGAGCCTGACGCCGAAGCCGAGCCTGACGCCGAAGCCGAGCCTGACGCCGAAGCCGAACCTGACTCCGAGCCTCACACAGAAGCCGAGCCTCACACCGAAGCCGAGCCTGACACCGAAGCCGAGCCTCACGCCGAAGCCGAACTTGACACCGACCCTCACACCGAAGCCGAGCCTCACACCGAAGCCGAGCCTGACACCGAGCCTCACACCGAAGCTTAGCCTGACACCGAGCCTCACACCGAAGCCGAGCCTGACGCCGAAGCCGAGCCTGACGCTGAAGCTGAACCTGACACCGAGCCTCACACCGAAGCCGAGCCTGACACCGAAGCCGTGCCTCACACCGAAGCCGAGCCTGACGCCGAAGCCGAGCCTGACATCGAAGCCGAGCCTGACGCCGAAGCCGAACCTGACACCGAGCCTCACACCGAAGCCGAGCCTCACACCGAAGCCGAGCCTGACACCGAGCCTCACACCAAAGCCGAGCCTCACACCGAAGCCGAGCCTGACACCGAAGCCGAGCCTGACACCGAAGCCGTGCCTCACACCGAAGCCGAGCCTGACGCCGAAGCCGAGCCTGACGCCGAAGCCGAGCCTGACGCCGAAGCTGAGCCTGACACCGAAGCCGAGCCCGACACCGAAGCCCAGCCCGACACCGAGGCCGAGCCCGACGCCGAAGCCGATTCTCACACCGAAGCCGAGACTGACGCCGAAGCCGAGCCTGACGCCGAAGCCGAGCCTGACACCGAGCCTAACACCGAAGCCGAAGCCGAGCCTCACACCGAAGCCGAGACTGACGCCGAAGCCGAGCCTGACGCCGAAGCCGAGCCTGATGCCGAAGCCGAACCTGACACCGAGCCTCACACTGAAGCCGAGCCTCACACCGAAGCCGAGCCTGACGCCGAAGCCGAACCTGACGCCGAAGCCGAGCCTGACGCCGAAGCCGAACCTGACTCCGAGCCTCACACAGAAGCCGAGCCTCACACCGAAGCCGAGCCTGACACCGAAGCCGAGCCTCACGCCGAAGCCGAACCTGACACCGACCCTCACACCGAAGCCGAGCCTCACACCGAAGCCGAGCCTGACACCGAGCCTCACACCGAAGCTTAGCCTGACACCGAGCCTCACACCGAAGCCGAGCCTGACGCCGAAGCCGAGCCTGACGCTGAAGCTGAACCTGACACCGAGCCTCACACCGAAGCCGAGCCTGACACCGAAGCCGTGCCTCACACCGAAGCCGAGCCTGACGCCGAAGCCGAGCCTGACATCGAAGCCGAGCCTGACGCCGAAGCCGAACCTGACACCGAGCCTCACACCGAAGCCGAGCCTCACACCGAAGCCGAGCCTGACACCGAGCCTCACACCAAAGCCGAGCCTCACACCGAAGCCGAGCCTGACACCGAAGCCGAGCCTGACACCGAAGCCGTGCCTCACACCGAAGCCGAGCCTGACGCCGAAGCCGAGCCTGACGCCGAAGCCGAGCCTGACGCCGAAGCTGAGCCTGACACCGAAGCCGAGCCCGACACCGAAGCCCAGCCCGACACCGAGGCCGAGCCCGACGCCGAAGCCGATTCTCACACCGAAGCCGAGACTGACGCCGAAGCCGAGCCTGACGCCGAAGCCGAGCCTGACACCGAGCCTAACACCGAAGCCGAAGCCGAGCCTCACACCGAAGCCGAGACTGACGCCGAAGCCGAGCCTGACGCCGAAGCCGAGCCTGATGCCGAAGCCGAACCTGACACCGAGCCTCACACTGAAGCCGAGCCTCACACCGAAGCCGAGCCTGACGCCGAAGCCGAACCTGACGCCGAGCCTCACACCGAAGCCGAGCCTCACACCGAAGCCGTGTCCTCACACCGAAGCCGAGCCTCACGCCGAAGCAGAGCCTGATACCGAAGCCGAGCCTGACGCCGAAGCCGAACCTGACACCGAGCCTCACACCGAAGCCGAGCCTCACACCGAACCCGACACCGAAGCCGAGCCTGATGCCAAAGCCGAACATGACACCGAGCCTCACACCGAAGCCGAGCCTCACACCGAAGCCGAGCCTCACACCAAAGCTGAGCCTGACAACGAAGCCGAGCCTGACGCCGAAGCCGAACCTGACACCGAGCCTCACACCGAAGCCGAGCCTCACACCGAAGCCGAACCTGACACCGAACCTCACACCGAAGCCGAGCCTCACACCGAAGCCGAGCCTCACACCGAGCCTCACACCGAAGCCGAGCCTCACACCGAGCCTCACACCGAAGCCGAGACTCACACCGAAGCCGATCCTCACACCGAAGCCGAGCCCGACATCGAAGCCGAGCCAGACACCAAAGCCGAGCCTGACGCCGAAGCCGAGCCTCACACCGAAGCCGAGCCTGACACCGAAGCCGAGCATGATCCCGAAGCCGAGCCTGACGCCGAAGCCGAGCCTGACACCGAAGCCGAGCCCGACACCGAAGCCGAGCCTCACACCGAAGCCGAGCCTGACACCGAAGCCGAACCTGACGCCGAAGCCGAACCTGACGCCGAAGCCGAACCTGACACCGAGCCTCACACCGAAGCCAAGCCTGACACCGAAGCCGAGGCTGACGCCGAAGGCGAGCCTGATGCCGAAGCCGAACCCGACACCGAGCCTCAAACCGAAGCCGAGCCTGACACCGAAGCCGAGCCTGACGCCGAAGCCAAACCTGACACCGAGACTCACACCGAAGCCAAGCCTGACACCGAAGCCGAGGCTGACGCCGAAGCCGAGCCTGACGCCGAAGCCGAACCTGACACCGAGCCACACACCGAAGCCGAGCCTGACACCGAAGCCGAGCCTGACGCCGATGCCGAACCTGACACCGAGCCTCACACCGAAGCCGAGCCTCACACCGAAGCCGAGCCTGATACCGAAGCCGAGCCTGATGCCGAAGCCGAACCTGACACCGAGCCTCACACCGAAGCCGAGCCTCATACCGAACCCGACACCGAAGCCGAGCCTGACGCCAAAGCCGAACCTGACACCGAGCCTCACACCGAAGCCGAGCCTCACACCGAAGCCGAGCCTGACACCGAAGCCGAGCCTCACGCCGAAGCCGAACCTGACGCCGAAGCCGAACCTGACACCGAGCCTCACACCGAAGCCAAGCCTGACACCGAAACCGAGGCTGACGCCGAAGCCGAGCCTGACGCCGAAGCCGAACCTGACACCGAGCCTCACACCAAAGCCGAGCCTGACGCCGAAGGCGAGCCTGATGCCGAAGCCGAACCCGACACCGAGCCTCAAACCGAAGCCGAGCCTGACACCGAAGCCGAGCCTGACGCCGAAGCCAAACCTGACACCGAGACTCACACCGAAGCCAAGCCTGACACCGAAGCCGAGGCTGACGCCGAAGCCGAGCCTGACGCCGAAGCCGAACCTGACACCGAGCCTCACACCGAAGCCGAGCCTGACACCGAAGCCGAGCCTGACGCCGATGCCGAACCTGACACCGAGCCTCACACCGAAGCCGAGCCTCACACCGAAGCCGAGCCTGATACCGAAGCCGAGCCTGACGCCGAAGCCGAACCTGACACCGAGCCTCACACCGAAGCCGAGCCTCATACCGAACCCGACACCGAAGCCGAGCCTGACGCCAAAGCCGAACCTGACACCGAGCCTCACACCGAAGCCGAGCCTCACACCGAAGCCGAGCCTCACACCAAAGCCGAGCCTGACAACGAAGCCGAGCCTGACGCCGAAGCCGAACCTGACACCGAGCCTCACAACGAAGCCGAGCCTCACACCGAAGCCGAACCTGACACCGAAGCCGATCCTGACACCGAAGCCGAGCCCGACATCGAAGCCGAGCCAGACACCAAAGCCGAGCCTGACGCCGAAGCCGAGCCTGACGCCGAAGCCGAGCCTGACGCCGAAGCCGAGCCTCACACCGAAGCCGAGCCTGACGCCGAAGCCGAGCCTGACGCCGAAGCCGAGCCTGACGCCGAAGCCGAGCCTGACGCCGAAGCCGAACCTGACTCCGAGCCTCACACAGAAGCCGAGCCTCACACCGAAGCCGAGCCTGACACCGAAGCCGAGCCTCACGCCGAAGCCGAACCTGACACCGACCCTCACACCGAAGCCGAGCCTCACACCGAAGCCGAGCCTGACACCGAGCCTCACACCGAAGCTTAGCCTGACACCGAGCCTCACACCGAAGCCGAGCCTGACGCCGAAGCCGAGCCTGACGCTGAAGCTGAACCTGACACCGAGCCTCACACCGAAGCCGAGCCTGACACCGAAGCCGTGCCTCACACCGAAGCCGAGCCTGACGCCGAAGCCGAGCCTGACATCGAAGCCGAGCCTGACGCCGAAGCCGAACCTGACACCGAGCCTCACACCAAAGCCGAGCCTCACACCGAAGCCGAGCCTGACACCGAGCCTCACACCAAAGCCGAGCCTCACACCGAAGCCGAGCCTGACACCGAAGCCGAGCCTGACACCGAAGCCGTGCCTCACACCGAAGCCGAGCCTGACGCCGAAGCCGAGCCTGACGCCGAAGCCGAGCCTGACGCCGAAGCTGAGCCTGACACCGAAGCCGAGCCCGACACCGAAGCCCAGCCCGACACCGAGGCCGAGCCCGACGCCGAAGCCGATTCTCACACCGAAGCCGAGACTGACGCCGAAGCCGAGCCTGACGCCGAAGCCGAGCCTGACACCGAGCCTAACACTGAAGCCGAAGCCGAGCCTCACACCGAAGCCGAGACTGACGCCGAAGCCGAGCCTGACGCCGAAGCCGAGCCTGATGCCGAAGCCGAACCTGACACCGAGCCTCACACTGAAGCCGAGCCTCACACCGAAGCCGAGCCTGACGCCGAAGCCGAACCTGACGCCGAGCCTCACACCGAAGCCGAGCCTCACACCGAAGCCGTGTCCTCACACCGAAGCCGAGCCTCACGCCGAAGCAGAGCCTGATACCGAAGCCGAGCCTGACGCCGAAGCCGAACCTGACACCGAGCCTCACACCGAAGCCGAGCCTCACACCGAACCCGACACCGAAGCCGAGCCTGATGCCAAAGCCGAACATGACACCAAGCCTCACACCGAAGCCGAGCCTCACACCGAAGCCGAGCCTCACACCGAAGCCGAGCCTCACACCAAAGCTGAGCCTGACAACGAAGCCGAGCCTGACGCCGAAGCCGAACCTGACACCGAGCCTCACACCGAAGCCGAGCCTCACACCGAAGCCGAACCTGACACCGAACCTCACACCGAAGCCGAGCCTCACACCGAAGCCGAGCCTCACACCGAGCCTCACACCGAAGCCGAGCCTCACACCGAGCCTCACACCGAAGCCGAGACTCACACCGAAGCCGATCCTCACACCGAAGCCGAGCCCGACATCGAAGCCGAGCCAGACACCGAAGCCGAGCCTGACGCCGAAGCCGAGCCTCACACCGAAGCCGAGCCTGACACCGAAGCCGAGCATGATCCCGAAGCCGAGCCTGACGCCGAAGCCGAGCCTGACACCGAAGCCGAGCCCGACACCGAAGCCGAGCCTCACACCGAAGCCGAGCCTGACACCGAAGCCGAGCCTCACGCCGAAGCCGAACCTGACGCCGAAGCCGAACCTGACACCGAGCCTCACACCGAAGCCAAGCCTGACACCGAAGCCGAGGCTGACGCCGAAGCCGAGCCTGACGCCGAAGCCGAACCTGACACCGAGCCACACACCGAAGCCGAGCCTGACACCGAAGCCGAGCCTGACGCCGATGCCGAACCTGACACCGAGCCTCACACCGAAGCCGAGCCTCACACCGAAGCCGAGCCTGATACCGAAGCCGAGCCTGATGCCGAAGCCGAACCTGACACCGAGCCTCACACCGAAGCCGAGCCTCATACCGAACCCGACACCGAAGCCGAGCCTGACGCCAAAGCCGAACCTGACACCGAGCCTCACACCGAAGCCGAGCCTCACACCGAAGCCGAGCCTCACACCAAAGCCGAGCCTGACAACGAAGCCGAGCCTGACGCCGAAGCCGAACCTGACACCGAGCCTCACAACGAAGCCGAGCCTCACACCGAAGCCGAACCTGACACCGAAGCCGAACCTGACACCGAGCCTCACACCGAAGCCGAGCCTCACACCGAAGCCGAGCCTCACACCAAAGCCGAGCCTCACACCGTCGCCGAGCCTGATGCCGAAGCCGAACCTGACACCGAGCCTCACAACGAAGCCGAGCCTCACACCGAAGCCGAGCCTGATGCCGAAGCCGAGCCTGACGCCGAAGCCGAACCTGACACCGAGCGTCACACCGAAGCCGAGCCTCACACCGAAGCCGAGCCTCACACCAAAGCCGAGCCTCACGCCGAAGCCGAGCCTGACGCCGAAGCCAAGCCTGACACCGAGCCTCACACCGAAGCCGAGCCTCACACAGAAGCCGAGCCAGACACCAAAGCCGAGCCTGACGCCGAAGCCGAGCCTCACGCCGAAGCCGAACCTGACACCGACCCTCACACCGAAGCCTAGCCTCACACCGAAGCCGAGCCTGACGCCGAGCCTCACACCGAAGCTGAGTCTGACACCGAGCCTCACACCGAAGCCGAGCCTGACGCCGAAGCCGAGCCTGACGCCGAAGCCGAACCTGACACCGACCCTCACACCGAAGCCGAGCCTGACACCGAAGCCGTGCCTCACACCGAAGCCGAGCCTGATGCCGAAGCCGAGCCTGACACCGAAGCCGAGCCTGACGCCGAAGCCGAACCTGACACCGAGCCTCACACCGAAGCCGAGCCTCACACCGAAGCCGAGCCTGACACCGAAGCCGAGCCTGACACCGAAGCCGTGCCTTACACCGAAGCCGAGCCTGACGCCGAAGCCGAGCCTGACGCCGAAGCCGAGCCTGATGCCGAAGCCGAGCCTGACACCGAAGCCGAGCCCGACACTGAAGCCGAGCCCGACACCGAAGCCGAGCCCGACACCGAAGCCGAGACTGACACCGAAGCCGAGCCTGACGCCGAAGCCGAGCCTGACGCCGAAGCCGAACCTGACACCGAGCCTCACACCGAAGCCGAGCCTCACACCGAAGCCGAGCCTGACACCGAGCCTCACACCGAAGCCGAGCCCGACGCCGAAGCCGAGCCCGACGCCAAAGCCGAGCCCGACGCCGAAGCCGAGCCCGACGCCGAAGCCGAGCCCGACGCCGAAGCCGAGCCCGACGCCGAAGCCGAGCCTGACGCCGAAGCCGAGCCTGACGCCGAAGCCGAACCTGACACCGAGCCTCACACCGAAGCCGAGCCTGACACCGAAGCCGAGCCTGACGCCGAAGCCGAACCTGACACCGAGCCTCACATCGAAGCCGAGCCTCACACCGAAGCCGAGCCTGATACCGAAGCCGAGCCTGACGCCGAAGCCGAACCTGACACCGAGCCTCACACCGAAGCCGAGCCTCACACCGAACCCGACAACGAAGCCGAGCCTGAAGCCGAAGCCGAACCTGACACCGAGCCTCACACCGAAGCCGAGCCTGACGCCGAAGCCGAGCCTTACGCCGAAGCCGAACCTGACACCGAGCCTCACACCGAAGCCGAGTCTCACACCGAAGCCGAGCCTCACACCGAAGCCGAGCCTCACACCAAAGCCGAGCCTCACACCGTCGCCGAGCCTGATGCCGAAGCCGAACCTGACACCGAGCCTCACAACGAAGCCGAGCCTCACACCGAAGCCGAGCCTGATGCCGAAGCCGAGCCTGACGCCGAAGCCGAACCTGACACCGAGCGTCACACCGAAGCCGAGCCTCACACCGAAGCCGAGCCTCACACCAAAGCCGAGCCTCACGCCGAAGCCGAGCCTGACGCCGAAGCCAAGCCTGACACCGAGCCTCACACCGAAGCCGAGCCTCACACCGAAGCCGAGCCTCACACCGAAGCCGAGCTTGACGCCGAAGCCGAACCTGACACCGATCCTCACACCAAAGCCGAGCCTGACACCGAAGCCGTGCCTCACACCGAAGCCGAGCCTGATGCCGAAGCCGAGCCTGACACCGAAGCCGAGCATGACGCCGAAGCCGAACCTGACACCGAGCCTCACACCGAAGCCGAGCCTCACACCGAAGCCGAGCCTGACACCGAGCCTCACACCAAAGCCGAGCCTCACACCGAAGCCGAGCCTGACACCGAAGCCGAGCCTGACACCGAAGCCGAACCTCACACCGAAGCCGAGCCTGACGCCGAAGCCGAGCCTGATGCCGAAGCCGAGCCTGATGCCGAAGCCGAGCCTGACACCGAAGCCGAGCCCGACACTGAAGCCGAGCCCGACACCGAAGCCGAGCCCGACGCCGAAGCCGACCCTCACACCGAAGCCTAGCCTCACACCGAAGCCGAGCCTGACGCCGAGCCTCACACCGAAGCTGAGTCTGACACCGAGCCTCACACCGAAGCCGAGCCTGACGCCGAAGCCGAGCCTGACGCCGAAGCCGAACCTGACACCGACCCTCACACCGAAGCCGAGCCTGACACCGAAGCCGTGCCTCACACCGAAGCCGAGCCTGATGCCGAAGCCGAGCCTGACACCGAAGCCGAGCCTGACGCCGAAGCCGAACCTGACACCGAGCCTCACACCGAAGCCGAGCCTCACACCGAAGCCGAGCCTGACACCGAGCCTCACACCAAAGCCGAGCCTCACACCGAAGCCGAGCCTGACACCGAAGCCGAGCCTGACACCGAAGCCGTGCCTTACACCGAAGCCGAGCCTGACGCCGAAGCCGAGCCTGACGCCGAAGCCGAGCCTGATGCCGAAGCCGAGCCTGACACCGAAGCCGAGCCCGACACTGAAGCCGAGCCCGACACCGAAGCCGAGCCCGACACCGAAGCCGAGACTGACACCGAAGCCGAGCCTGACGCCGAAGCCGAGCCTGACGCCGAAGCCGAACCTGACACCGAGCCTCACACCGAAGCCGAGCCTCACACCGAAGCCGAGCCTGACACCGAGCCTCACACCGAAGCCGAGCCCGACGCCGAAGCCGAGCCCGACACCGAAGCCGAGCCCGACACCGAAGCCGAGACTGACACCGAAGCCGAGCCTGACGCCGAAGCCGAGCCTGACGCCGAAGCCGAACCTGACACCGAGCCTCACACCGAAGCCGAGCCTCACACCGAAGCCGAGCCTGACACCGAGCCTCACACCGAAGCCGAGCCCGACGCCGAAGCCGAGCCCGACGCCAAAGCCGAGCCCGACGCCGAAGCCGAGCCCGACGCCGAAGCCGAGCCCGACGCCGAAGCCGAGCCCGACGCCGAAGCCGAGCCTGACGCCGAAGCCGAGCCTGACGCCGAAGCCGAACCTGACACCGAGCCTCACACCGAAGCCGAGCCTGACACCGAAGCCGAGCCTGACGCCGAAGCCGAACCTGACACCGAGCCTCACATCGAAGCCGAGCCTCACACCGAAGCCGAGCCTGATACCGAAGCCGAGCCTGACGCCGAAGCCGAACCTGACACCGAGCCTCACACCGAAGCCGAGCCTCACACCGAACTCGACAACGAAGCCGAGCCTGAAGCCGAAGCCGAACCTGACACCGAGCCTCACACCGAAGCCGAGCCTGACGCCGAAGCCGAGCCTGACGCCGAAGCCGAACCTGACACCGAGCCTCACACCGAAGCCGAGCCTCACACCGAACCCGACGCCGCAGCCGAGCCTGAAGCCAGAGCCGCACATGACACCGAGCCTCACACCGAAGCCGAGTCTCACACCGAAGCCGAGCCTCACACCGAAGCCGAGCCTCACACCAAAGCCGAGCCTCACACCGTCGCCGAGCCTGATGCCGAAGCCGAACCTGACACCGAGCCTCACAACGAAGCCGAGCCTCACACCGAAGCCGAGCCTGATGCCGAAGCCGAGCCTGACGCCGAAGCCGAACCTGACACCGAGCGTCACACCGAAGCCGAGCCTCACACCGAAGCCGAGCCTCACACCAAAGCCGAGCCTCACGCCGAAGCCGAGCCTGACGCCGAATCCAAGCCTTACACCGAGCCTCACACCGAAGCCGAGCCTCACACCGAAGCCGAGCCTCACACCAAAGCCGAGCTTGACGCCGAAGCCGAACCTGACACCGATCCTCACACCAAAGCCGAGCCTGACACCGAAGCCGTGCCTCACACCGAAGCCGAGCCTGATGCCGAAGCCGAGCCTGACACCGAAGCCGAGCATGACGCCGAAGCCGAACCTGACACCGAGCCTCACACCGAAGCCGAGCCTCACACCGAAGCCGAGCCTGACACCGAGCCTCACACCAAAGCCGAGCCTCACACCGAAGCCGAGCCTGACACCGAAGCCGAGCCTGACACCGAAGCCGAACCTCACACCGAAGCCGAGCCTGACGCCGAAGCCGAGCCTGATGCCGAAGCCGAGCCTGATGCCGAAGCCGAGCCTGACACCGAAGCCGAGCCCGACACTGAAGCCGAGCCCGACACCGAAGCCGAGCCCGACGCCGAAGCCGACCCTCACACCGAAGCCTAGCCTCACACCGAAGCCGAGCCTGACGCCGAGCCTCACACCGAAGCTGAGTCTGACACCGAGCCTCACACCGAAGCCGAGCCTGACGCCGAAGCCGAGCCTGACGCCGAAGCCGAACCTGACACCGAGCCTCACACCGAAGCCGAGCCTCACACCGAAGCCGAGCCTGACACCGAGCCTCACACCAAAGCCGAGCCTCACACCGAAGCCGAGCCTGACACCGAAGCCGAGCCTGACACCGAAGCCGTGCCTTACACCGAAGCCGAGCCTGACGCCGAAGCCGAGCCTGATGCCGAAGCCGAGCCTGATGCCGAAGCCGAGCCTGACACCGAAGCCGAGCCCGACACTGAAGCCGAGCCCGACACCGAAGCCGAGCCCGACGCCGAAGCCGAGCCTCACCGAGCCGAGACTGACACCGAAGCCGAGCCTGACGCCGAAGCCGAGCCTGACGCCGAAGCCGAACCTGACACCGAGCCTCACACCGAAGCCGAGCCTCACACCGAAGCCGAGCCTGACACCGAGCCTCACACCGAAGCCGAGCCTGACGCCGAAGCCGAGCCTGACGCCGAAGCCGAGCCTGACGCCGAAGCCGAGCCTCACACCGAAGCCGAGCCTGACGCCGAAGCCGAGCCTGACGCCGAAGCCGAGCCTGACGCCGAAGCCGAGCCTCACACCGAAGCCGAGCCCGACGCCGAAGCCGAGCCCGACGCCGAAGCCGAGCCTGACGCCGAAGCCGAGCCCGACGCCGAAGCCGAACCTGACGCCGAGCCTCACACCGAAGCCGAGCCTCACACCGAAGCCGAGCCTGACACCGAAGCCGAGCCTCACGCCGAAGCCGAACCTGACACCGACCCTCACACCGAAGCCTAGCCTCACACCGAAGCCGAGCCTGACACCGAGCCTCACACCGAAGCTGAGTCTGACACCGAGCCTCACACCGAAGCCGAGCCTGACGCCGAAGCCGAGCCTGACGCCGAAGCCGAACCTGACACCGACCCTCACACCGAAGCCGAGCCTGACACCGAAGCCGTGCCTCACACCGAAGCCGAGCCTGATGCCGAAGCCGAGCCTGACGCCGAAGCCGAACCTGACACCGAGCCTCACACCGAAGCCGAGCCTCACACCGAAGCCGAGCCTCACACCGAAGCCGAGCCTGACACCGAAGCCGAGCCTGACGCCGAAGCCGAGCCTGACGCCGAAGCCGAGCCTGACGCCGAAGCCGAGCCTGACACCGAAGCCGAGCCCGACGCCGAAGCCGAGCCTCGACGCCGAAGCCGAGCCTGACGCCGAAGCCGAGCCTGACGCCGAAGCCGAACCTGACACCGAGCCTCACACTGAAGCCGAGCCTCACACCGAAGCCGAGCCTGACGCCGAAGCCGAACCTGACTCCGAGCCTCACACCGAAGCCGAGCCTCACACCGAAGCCGAGCCTGACACCGAAGCCGAGCCTCACGCCGAAGCCGAGCCTGACGCCGAAGCCGAAAATGACACCGAGCCTCACACCGAAGCCGAGCCTGACACTGAAGCCGAGCCTGACGCCGAAGCCGAACCTGACACTGAGACTCACACCGAAGCCAAGCCTGACACCGAAGCCGAGGCTGACGCCGAAGCCGAGCCTGATGCCGAAGCCGAACCTGACACCGAGCCTTACACCGAAGCCGAGCCTGACACCGAAGCCGAGCCTGACGCCGAAGCCGAACCTGACGACGAAGCCGAGCCCGACGCCGAAGCCGAGCCCGACGCCGAAGCCGAGCCCGACGCCGAAGCCGAGCCTGACACCGAAGCTGAGCCTCACGCCGAAGCCGAACCTGACACCGACCCTCACACCGAAGCCGAGCCTCACACCGAACCCGACAACGAAGCCGAGCCTGAAGCCGAAGCCGAACCTGACACCGAGCCTCACACCGAAGCCGAGCCTGACGCCGAAGCCGAGCCTTACGCCGAAGCCGAACCTGACACCGAGCCTCACACCGAAGCCGAGTCTCACACCGAAGCCGAGCCTCACACCGAAGCCGAGCCTCACACCAAAGCCGAGCCTCACACCGTCGCCGAGCCTGATGCCGAAGCAGAACCTGACACCGAGCCTCACAACGAAGCCGAGCCTCACACCGAAGCCGAGCCTGATGCCGAAGCCGAGCCTGACGCCGAAGCCGAACCTGACACCGAGCGTCACACCGAAGCCGAGCCTCACACCGAAGCCGAGCCTCACACCGTCGCCGAGCCTGATGCCGAAGCCGAACCTGACACCGAGCCTCACAACGAAGCCGAGCCTCACACCGAAGCCGAGCCTGATGCCGAAGCCGAGCCTGACGCCGAAGCCGAACCTGACACCGAGCGTCACACCGAAGCCGAACCTCACACCGAAGCCGAGCCTGACGCCGAAGCCGAGCCTGATGCCGAAGCCGAGCCTGATGCCGAAGCCGAGCCTGACACCGAAGCCGAGCCCGACACTGAAGCCGAGCCCGACACCGAAGCCGAGCCCGACGCCGAAGCCGACCCTCACACCGAAGCCTAGCCTCACACCGAAGCCGAGCCTGACGCCGAGCCTCACACCGAAGCTGAGTCTGACACCGAGCCTCACACCGAAGCCGAGCCTGACGCCGAAGCCGAGCCTGACGCCGAAGCCGAACCTGACACCGACCCTCACACCGAAGCCGAGCCTGACACCGAAGCCGTGCCTCACACCGAAGCCGAGCCTGATGCCGAAGCCGAGCCTGACACCGAAGCCGAGCCTGACGCCGAAGCCGAACCTGACACCGAGCCTCACAACGAAGCCGAGCCTCACACCGAAGCCGAGCCTGACACCGAGCCTCACACCAAAGCCGAGCCTCACACCGAAGCCGAGCCTGACACCGAAGCCGAGCCTCACACCAAAGCCGAGCCTCACACCGAAGCCGAGCCTGATGCCGAAGCCGAGCCTGATGCCGAAGCCGAGCCTGACACCGAAGCCGAGCCCGACACTGAAGCCGAGCCCGACGCCGAAGCCGAACCTGACGCCGAGCCTCACACCGAAGCCGAGCCTCACACCGAAGCCGAGCCTGACACCGAAGCCGAGCCTCACGCCGAAGCCGAACCTGACACCGACCCTCACACCGAAGCCTAGCCTCACACCGAAGCCGAGCCTGACACCGAGCCTCACACCGAAGCTGAGTCTGACACCGAGCCTCACACCGAAGCCGAGCCTGACGCCGAAGCCGAGCCTGACGCCGAAGCCGAACCTGACACCGAGCCTCACACCGAAGCCGAGCCTGACACCGAAGCCGTGCCTCACACCGAAGCCGAGCCTGATGCCGAAGCCGAGCCTGACACCGAAGCCGAGCCTGACGCCGAGAGCCGAACCTGACACCGAGCCTCACACCGAAGCCGAGCCTCACACCGAAGCCGAGCCTGACACCGAGCCTCACACCAAAGCCGAGCCTCACACCGAAGCCGAGCCTGACACCGAAGCCGAGCCTGACACCGAAGCCGAGCCTGACACCGAAGCCGTGCCTTACACCGAAGCCGAGCCCGACACCGAAGCCCAGCCCGACACCGAGGCCGAGCCCGACGCCGAAGCCGAGCCTCACACCGAAGCCGAGACTGACGCCGAAGCCGAGCCTGACGCCGAAGCCGAGCCTGACGCCGAAGCCGAACCTGACACCGAGCCTCACACCAAAGCCGAGCCTCACACCGAAGCCGAGCCTGACACCGAAGCCGAGCCTCACACCAAAGCCGAGCCTCACACCGAAGCCGAGCCTGATGCCGAAGCCGAGCCTGATGCCGAAGCCGAGCCTGACACCGAAGCCGAGCCCGACACTGAAGCCGAGCCCGACGCCGAAGCCGAACCTGACGCCGAGCCTCACACCGAAGCCGAGCCTCACACCGAAGCCGAGCCTGACACCGAAGCCGAGCCTCACGCCGAAGCCGAACCTGACACCGACCCTCACACCGAAGCCTAGCCTCACACCGAAGCCGAGCCTGACACCGAGCCTCACACCGAAGCTGAGTCTGACACCGAGCCTCACACCGAAGCCGAGCCTGACGCCGAAGCCGAGCCTGACGCCGAAGCCGAACCTGACACCGACCCTCACACCGAAGCCGAGCCTGACACCGAAGCCGTGCCTCACACCGAAGCCGAGCCTGATGCCGAAGCCGAGCCTGACACCGAAGCCGAGCCTGACGCCAGAGCCGAACCTGACACCGAGCCTCACACCGAAGCCGAGCCTCACACCGAAGCCGAGCCTGACACCGAGCCTCACACCAAAGCCGAGCCTCACACCGAAGCCGAGCCTGACACCGAAGCCGAGCCTGACACCGAAGCCGAGCCTGACACCGAAGCCGTGCCTTACACCGAAGCCGAGCCCGACACCGAAGCCCAGCCCGACACCGAGGCCGAGCCCGACGCCGAAGCCGAGCCTCACACCGAAGCCGAGACTGACGCCGAAGCCGAGCCTGACGCCGAAGCCGAGCCTGACGCCGAAGCCGAACCTGACACCGAGCCTCACACTGAAGCCGAGCCTCACACCGAAGCCGAGCCTGACGCCGAAGCCGAACCTGACTCCGAGCCTCACACCGAAGCCGAGCCTCACACCGAAGCCGAGCCTGACACCGAAGCCGAGCCTCACGCCGAAGCCGAGCCTGACGCCGAAGCCGAAAATGACACCGAGCCTCACACCGAAGCCGAGCCTGACACTGAAGCCGAGCCTGACGCCGAAGCCGAACCTGACACTGAGACTCACACCGAAGCCAAGCCTGACACCGAAGCCGAGGCTGACGCCGAAGCCGAGCCTGATGCCGAAGCCGAACCTGACACCGAGCCTTACACCGAAGCCGAGCCTGACACCGAAGCCGAGCCTGACGCCGAAGCCGAACCTGACGACGAAGCCGAGCCCGACGCCGAAGCCGAGCCCGACGCCGAAGCCGAGCCCGACGCCGAAGCCGAGCCTGACACCGAAGCTGAGCCTCACGCCGAAGCCGAACCTGACACCGACCCTCACACCGAAGCCGAGCCTGACACCGAAGCCGTGCCTCACACCGAAGCCGAGCCTGATGCCGAAGCCGAGCCTGACACCGAAGCCGAGCCTGACGCCAGAGCCGAACCTGACACCGAGCCTCACACCGAAGCCGAGCCTCACACCGAAGCCGAGCCTGACACCGAGCCTCACACCAAAGCCGAGCCTCACACCGAAGCCGAGCCTGACACCGAAGCCGAGCCTGACACCGAAGCCGAGCCTGACACCGAAGCCGTGCCTTACACCGAAGCCGAGCCCGACACCGAAGCCCAGCCCGACACCGAGGCCGAGCCCGACGCCGAAGCCGAGCCTCACACCGAAGCCGAGACTGACGCCGAAGCCGAGCCTGACGCCGAAGCCGAGCCTGACGCCGAAGCCGAACCTGACACCGAGCCTCACACTGAAGCCGAGCCTCACACCGAAGCCGAGCCTGACGCCGAAGCCGAACCTGACTCCGAGCCTCACACCGAAGCCGAGCCTCACACCGAAGCCGAGCCTGACACCGAAGCCGAGCCTCACGCCGAAGCCGAGCCTGACGCCGAAGCCGAAAATGACACCGAGCCTCACACCGAAGCCGAGCCTGACACTGAAGCCGAGCCTGACGCCGAAGCCGAACCTGACACTGAGACTCACACCGAAGCCAAGCCTGACACCGAAGCCGAGGCTGACGCCGAAGCCGAGCCTGATGCCGAAGCCGAACCTGACACCGAGCCTTACACCGAAGCCGAGCCTGACACCGAAGCCGAGCCTGACGCCGAAGCCGAACCTGACGACGAAGCCGAGCCCGACGCCGAAGCCGAGCCCGACGCCGAAGCCGAGCCCGACGCCGAAGCCGAGCCTGACACCGAAGCTGAGCCTCACGCCGAAGCCGAACCTGACACCGACCCTCACACCGAAGCCGAGCCTCACACCGAAGCATAGCCTGACACCGAGCCTCACACCGAAGCCGAGCCTGATGCCGAAGCCGAGCCTGACACCGAAGCCGAGCCTGACGCCGAAGCCGAACCTGACACCGAGCCTCACACCGAAGCCGAGCCTCACACCGAAGCCGAGCCTGACACCGAGCCTCACACCAAAGCCGAGCCTCACACCGAAGCCGAGCCTGACACCGAAGCCGAGCCTGACACCGAAGCCGAGCCTGACACCGAAGCCGTGCCTTACACCGAAGCCGAGCCCGACACCGAAGCCCAGCCCGACACCGAGGCCGAGCCCGACGCCGAAGCCGAGCCTCACACCGAAGCCGAGACTGACGCCGAAGCCGAGCCTGACGCCGAAGCCGAGCCTGACGCCGAAGCCGAACCTGACACCGAGCCTCACACTGAAGCCGAGCCTCACACCGAAGCCGAGCCTGACGCCGAAGCCGAACCTGACTCCGAGCCTCACACCGAAGCCGAGCCTCACACCGAAGCCGAGCCTGACACCGAAGCCGAGCCTCACGCCGAAGCCGAGCCTGACGCCGAAGCCGAAAATGACACCGAGCCTCACACCGAAGCCGAGCCTGACACTGAAGCCGAGCCTGACGCCGAAGCCGAACCTGACACTGAGACTCACACCGAAGCCAAGCCTGACACCGAAGCCGAGGCTGACGCCGAAGCCGAGCCTGATGCCGAAGCCGAACCTGACACCGAGCCTTACACCGAAGCCGAGCCTGACACCGAAGCCGAGCCTGACGCCGAAGCCGAACCTGACGACGAAGCCGAGCCCGACGCCGAAGCCGAGCCCGACGCCGAAGCCGAGCCCGACGCCGAAGCCGAGCCTGACACCGAAGCTGAGCCTCACGCCGAAGCCGAACCTGACACCGACCCTCACACCGAAGCCGAGCCTCACACCGAAGCATAGCCTGACACCGAGCCTCACACCGAAGCCGAGCCTGATGCCGAAGCCGAGCATGACGCTGAAGCCGAACCTGACACCGAGCCTCACACCGAAGCCGAGCCTGACACCGAAGCCGAGCCTCACACCGAAGCCGAGACTGACGCCGAAGCCGAGCCTGACGCCGAAGCCGAGCCTGACGCCGAAGCCGAACCTGACACCGAGCCTCACACTGAAGCCGAGCCTCACACCGAAGCCGAGACTGACGCCGAAGCCGAGCCTGACGCCGAAGCCGAGCCTGACGCCGAAGCCGAACCTGACACCGAGCCTCACACCGAAGCCCAGCCCGACACCGAGGCCGAGCCCGACGCCGAAGCCGAGCCTCACACCGAAGCCGAGACTGACGCCGAAGCCGAGCCTGACGCCAAAGCCGAGCCTGACGCCGAAGCCGAAAATGACACCGAGCCTCACACCGAAGCCGGGCCTGACACTGAAGCCGAGCCTGACGCCGAAGCCGAACCTGACACTGAGACTCACACCGAAGCCAAGCCTGACACAGAAGCCGAGGCTGACGCCGAAGCCGAGCCTGATGCCGAAGCCGAACCTGACACCGAGCCTTACACCGAAGCTGAGCCTGACACCGAGCCTCACACCGAAGCCGAGCCCGACGCCGAAGCCGAGCCTGACGCCGAAGCCGAGCCTGACGCCGAAGCCGAACCTGACACCGAGCCTCACACCGAAGCCGAGCCTCACACCGAAGCCTAGCCTGACACCGAGCCTCACACCGAAGCCGAGCCCGACGCCGAAGCCGAGCCCGACGCCGAAGCCGAGCCCGACGCCGAAGCCGAGCCCGACGCCGAAGCCGAGCCCGACGCCGAAGCCGAGCCCGACGCCGAAGCCGAGCCTGACGCCGAATCCGAACCTGACACCGAGCCTCACACCGAAGCCGAGCCTGACCCGAAGCCGAGCCTGACGCCGAAGCCGAGCCTGACGCCGAAGCCGAACCTGACACCGAGCCTCACATCGAAGCCGAGCCTCACACCGAAGCCGAGCCTGATACCGAAGCCGAGCCTGACGCCGAAGCCGAACCTGACACCGAGCCTCACACCGAAGCCGAGCCTCACACCGAACCCGACAACGAAGCCGAGCCTTACACCGAAGCCGAACCTGACACCGAGCCTTACACCGAAGCCGAGCCTGACACCGAAGCTGAGCCTTACACCGAATCCGAGCATGACGCCGAAGCCGAACCTGACACCGAGCCTCACACCGAAGCCGAGCCTCACACCGAAGCCGAGCCTGACACCGAGCCTCACACCAAAGCCGAGCCTCACACCGAAGCCGAGCCTGACACCGAAGCCGAGCCTGACACCGAAGCCGAACCTCACACCGAAGCCGAGCCTGACGCCGAAGCCGAGCCTGATGCCGAAGCCGAGCCTGATGCCGAAGCCGAGCCTCACACCGAAGCCGAGCCCGACACTGAAGCCGAGCCCGACACCGAAGCCGAGCCCGACGCCGAAGCCGAGCCTCATACCGAAGCCGAGACTGACACCAAAGCCGAGCCTGACACCGAAGCCGAGCCTGACGCCGAAGCCGAACCTGACACCGAGCCTCACACCGAAGCCGAGCATCACACCGAAGCCGAGCCTGACACCGAGCCTCACACCGAAGCCGAGCCTGACTCCGAAGCCGAGCCTGACGCCGAAGCCGAACCTGACACCGAGCCTCACACCGAAGCCGAGCCTGACACCGAAGCCGAGCCTGACGCCGAAGCCGAACCTGACACCGAGCCTCACACCGAAGCCGAGCCTCACACCGAAGCCGAGCCTGATGCCGAAGCCGAGGCTGACGCCGAAGCCGAGCCTGACGCCGAAGCCGAACCTGACACCGAGCCTCACACCGAAGCCGAGCCTGACACCGAAGCCGAGCCTGACGCCGAAGCCGAACCTGACACCAAGCCTCACACCGAAGCCGAGCCTCACACCGAAGCCGAGCCTGATGCCGAAGCCGAGCTTGACGCCGAAGCCGAACCTGACACCGAGCCTCACACCGAAGCCGTGCCTCACACTGAACCCGACACCGAAGCCGAGCCTCACGCCGAAGCCGAACCTGACACCGAGCCTCACTCCGAAGCCGAGCCTGATGCCGAACCCGAGCCTGACACCGAAGCCGAGCCTGACACCGAAGCCGAGCCCGACACCGAAGCTGAGCCCGACGCCGAAGCCGAGCCCGACGCCGAAGCCGAGCCCGACGCCGAAGCCGAGCCCGACGCCGAAGCCGAGCCTGACGCCGAAGCCGAGCCTGACGCCGAATCCGAACCTGACACCGAGCCTCACACCGAAGCCGAGCCTGACACCAAAGCCGAGCCTGCCGCCGAAGCCGAACCTGACACCGAGCCTCACACCGAAGCCGAGCCTCACACCGAAGCCGAGCCTGATACCGAAGCCGAGCCTGACGCCGAAGCCGAACCTGACACCGAGCCTCACACCGAAGCCGAGCCTCACACCGAACCCGACAACGAAGGCCGAGCCTGAAGCCGAAGCAGAACCTGACACCGAGCCTCACACCGAAGCCGAGCCTGACGCCGAAGCCGAGCCTTACGCCGAAGCCGAACCTGACACCGAGCCTCACACCGAAGCCGAGCCTGACACCGAAGCCGTGCCTCACACCGAAGCCGAGAATGACGCCGAAGCCGAGCCTGACATCGAAGCCGAGCCTGACGCCGAAGCCGAACCTGACACCGAGCCTCACACCGAAGCCGAGCCTCACACCGAAGCCGAGCCTGACACCGAGCCTCACACCAAAGCCGAGCCTCACACCGAAGCCGAGCCTGACACCGAAGCTGAGCCTGACACCGAAGCCGTGCCTCACACCGAAGCCGAGAATGACGCCGAAGCCGAGCCTGACATCGAAGCCGAGCCTGACGCCGAAGCCGAACCTGACACCGAGCCTCACACCGAAGCCGAGCCTCACACCGAAGCCGAGCCTGACACCGAGCCTCACACCAAAGCCGAGCCTCACACCGAAGCCGAGCCTGACACCGAAGCTGAGCCTGACACCGAAGCCGTGCCTCACACCGAAGCCGAGCCTGACGCCGAAGCCGAGCCTGATGCCGAAGCCGAGCCTGATGCCGAAGCCGAGCCTCACACCGAAGCCGAGCCCGACACTGAAGCCGAGCCCGACACCGAAGCCGAGCCTCATACCGAAGCCGAGACTGACACCAAAGCCGAGCCTGACACCGAAGCCGAGCCTGACGCCGAAGCCGAACCTGACACCGAGCCTCACACCGAAGCCGAGCATCACACCGAAGCCGAGCCTGACACCGAGCCTCACACCGAAGCCGAGCCTGACTCCGAAGCCGAGCCTGACGCCGAAGCCGAACCTGACACCGAGCCTCACACCGAAGCCGAGCCTGACACCGAAGCCGAGCCTGACGCCGAAGCCGAACATGACACCGAGCCTCACACCGAAGCCGAGCCTCACACCGAAGCCGAGCCTGATGCCGAAGCCGAGGCTGACGCCGAAGCCGAGCCTGACGCCGAAGCCGAACCTGACACCGAGCCTCACACCGAAGCCGAGCCTGACACCGAAGCCGAGCCTGACGCCGAAGCCGAACCTGACACCAAGCCTCACACCGAAGCCGAGCCTCACACCGAAGCCGAGCCTGATGCCGAAGCCGAGCTTGACGCCGAAGCCGAACCTGACACCAAGCCTCACACCGAAGCCGAGCCTCACACTGAACCCGACACCGAAGCCGAGCCTCACGCCGAAGCCGAACCTGACACCGAGCCTCACTCCGAAGCCGAGCCTGACGCCGAAGCCGAGCATGACACCGAAGCCGAGCCTGACACCGAAGCCAAGCCCGACACCGAAGCTGAGCCCGACGCCGAAGCCGAGCCCGACGCCGAAGCTGAGCCCGACGCCGAAGCCGAGCTCGACGCCGAAGCCGAGCCCGACGCCGAAGCCGAGCCTGACGCCGAAGCCGAGCCTCACACCGAAGCCGAGCCTGACAACGAAGCCGAGCCTGAAACCGAAGCAGAACCTGACACCGAGCCTCACACCGAAGCCGAGCCTGACGCCGAAGCCGAGCCTTACGCCGAGCCGAACCTGACACCGAGCCTCACACCGAAGCCGAGCCTGACACCGAAGCCGTGCCTCACACCGAAGCCGAGCCTGACGCCGAAGCCGAGCCTGACGCCGAAGCCGAACCTGACACCGAGCCTCACACCGAAGCCGAGCCTGACACCGAGCCTCACACCAAAGCCGAGCCTCACACCGAAGCCGAGCCTGACACCGAAGCTGAGCCTGACACCGAAGCCGTGCCTCACACCGAAGCCGAGCCTGACACCGAAGCCGAGCCTGACGCCGAAGCCGAGCCTGACGCCGAAGCTGAGCCTCACACCGAAGCCGAGACTGACGCCGAAGCCGAGCCTGACGCCGAAGCCGAGCCTGACGCCGAAGCCGAACCTGACACCGAGCCTCACACCGAAGCCGAGCCTCACACCGAAGCCGAGCCTGACGCCGAAGCCGAACCTGACGCCGAGCCTCACACCGAAGCCGAGCCTCACACCGAAGCCGAGCCTGACACCGAAGCCGAGCCTCACGCCGAAGCCGAGCCTGACGCCGAAGCCGAAAATGACACCGAGCCTCACACCGAAGCCGAGCCTGACGCCGAAGCCGAGCCTGATGCTGAAGCCGAACCTGACACCGAGCCTCACACCGAAGCCGAGCCTGACTCCGAAGCAAAGCCTGACGCCGAAGCCGAACCTGACACCGAGCCTCACACCGAAGCCGAGCCTCACACCGAAGCCGACACCGAAGCCGAGCCTGACGCCAAAGCCGAACCTGACACCGAGCCTCACACCGAAGCCGAGCCTCACACCAAAGCCGAGCCTCACACCAAAGCCGAGCCTGACAACGAAGCCGAGCCTGACGCCGAAGCCGAACCTGACACCGAGCCTCACACCGAAGCCGAGCCTCACACCGAAGCCAAACCTGACACCGAGCCTCACACCGAAGACGAGCCTCACACCGAAGCCGAGCCTCACACCGAGCCTCACACCGAAGCCGAGCCTCACACCGAAGCCGAGCCAGACACCAAAGCCGAGCCTAACGCCGAAGCCGAGCCTGACGCCGAAGCCGAACCTGACGCCGAGCCTCACACCGATGCCGAGCCTCACACCGAAGCCGAGCCTGACACCGAAGCCGAGCCTCACGCCGAAGCCGAACCTGACACCAACCCTCACACCGAAGCCTAGCCTCACACCGAAGCCGAGCCTGACACCGAGCCTCACACCGAAGCTGAGCCTGACACCGAGCCTCACACCGAAGCCGAGCCTGTCGCCGAAGCCGAGCCTGAAGCCGAAGCCGAACCTGACACCGACCCTCACACCGAAGCCAAGCCTGACACCGAAGCCGTGCCTCACACCGAAGCCGAGCCTGATGCCGAAGCCGAGCCTGACACCGAGCCTCACACCGAGCCTCACACCGAAGCCGAGCCTCACACCGAAGCCGAGCCTGACACCGAGCCTCACACCAAAGCCGAGCCTCACACCGAAGCCGAGCCTGACACCGAAGCCGAGCCTGACACCGAAGCCGTGCCTTACACCGAAGCCGACCCTGACGCCGAAGCCGAGCCTGACGCCGAAGCCGAGCCTGATGCCGAAGCCGAGCCTGACACCGAAGCCGAGCCCGACGCTGAAGCCGAGCCCGACACCGAAGCCGAGCCCGACACCGAAGCCGAGACTGACACCGAAGCCGAGCCTGACGCCGAAGCCGAGCCTGACGCCGAAGCCGAACCTGACACCGAGCCTCACACCGAAGCCGAGCCTCACACCGAAGCCTAGCCTGACACCGAGCCTCACACCGAAGCCGAGCCCGACGCCGAAGCCGAGCCCGACGCCGAAGCCGAGCCTGACACCGAAGCCGAGCCTGACGCCGAAGCCGAACCTGACACCGAGCCTCACACCGAAGCCGAGCCTCACACCGAACCCGACAACGAAGCCGAGCCTGAAGCCGAAGCCGAACCTGACACCGAGCCTTACACCGAAGCCGAGCCTGACACCGAAGCTGAGCCTTACACCGAATCCGAGCATGACGCCGAAGCCGAACCTGACACCGAGCCTCACACCGAAGCCGAGCCTCACACCGAAGCCGAGCCTGACACCGAGCCTCACACCAAAGCCGAGCCTCACACCGAAGCCGAGCCTGACACCGAAGCCGAGCCTGACACCGAAGCCGAACCTCACACCGAAGCCGAGCCTGACGCCGAAGCCGAGCCTGATGCCGAAGCCGAGCCTGATGCCGAAGCCGAGCCTCACACCGAAGCCGAGCCCGACGCCGAAGCCGAGCCTCATACCGAAGCCGAGACTGACACCAAAGCCGAGCCTGACACCGAAGCTGAGCCTGACGCCGAAGCCGAACCTGACACCGAGCCTCACACCGAAGCCGAGCATCACACCGAAGCCGAGCCTGACACCGAGCCTCACACCGAAGCCGAGCCTGACTCCGAAGCCGAGCCTGACGCCGAAGCCGAACCTGACACCGAGCCTCACACCGAAGCCGAGCCTGACACCGAAGCCGATCCTGACGCCGAAGCCGAACCTGACACCGAGCCTCACACCGAAGCCGAGACTCACACCGAACCCGACAACGAAGCCGAGCCTGAAGCCGAAGCAGAACCTGACACCGAGCCTCACACCGAAGCCGAGCCTGACGCCGAAGCCGAGCCTTACGCCGAGCCGAACCTGACACCGAGCCTCACACCGAAGCCGAGCCTGACACCGAAGCCGTGCCTCACACCGAAGCCGAGCCTGACGCCGAAGCCGATTCTCACACCGAAGCCGAGCCTGACACCGAAGCCGAGCCTGACGCCGAAGCCGAGCCTGACGCCGAAGCTGAGCCTCACACCGAAGCCGAGACTGACGCCGAAGCCGAGCCTGACGCCGAAGCCGAGCCTGACGCCGAAGCCGAACCTGACACCGAGCCTCACACCGAAGCCGAGCCTCACACCGAAGCCGAGCCTGACGCCGAAGCCGAACCTGACGCCGAGCCTCACACCGAAGCCGAGCCTCACACCGAAGCCGAGCCTGACACCGAAGCCGAGCCTCACGCCGAAGCCGAGCCTGACGCCGAAGCCGAAAATGACACCGAGCCTCACACCGAAGCCGAGCCTGACGCCGAAGCCGAGCCTGATGCTGAAGCCGAACCTGACACCGAGCCTCACACCGAAGCCGAGCCTGACTCCGAAGCAAAGCCTGACGCCGAAGCCGAACCTGACACCGAGCCTCACACCGAAGCCGAGCCTCACACCGAAGCCGACACCGAAGCCGAGCCTGACGCCAAAGCCGAACCTGACACCGAGCCTCACACCGAAGCCGAGCCTCACACCAAAGCCGAGCCTCACACCAAAGCCGAGCCTGACAACGAATCCGAGCCTGACGCCGAAGCCGAACCTGACACCGAGCCTCACACCGAAGCCGAGCCTCACACCGAAGCCAAACCTGACACCGAGCCTCACACCGAAGACGAGCCTCACACCGAAGCCGAGCCTCACACCGAGCCTCACACCGAAGCCGAGCCTCACACCGAAGCCGAGCCAGACACCAAAGCCGAGCCTAACGCCGAAGCCGAGCCTGACGCCGAAGCCGAACCTGACGCCGAGCCTCACACCGATGCCGAGCCTCACACCGAAGCCGAGCCTGACACCGAAGCCGAGCCTCACGCCGAAGCCGAACCTGACACCGACCCTCACACCGAAGCCTAGCCTCACACCGAAGCCGAGCCTGACACCGAGCCTCACACCGAAGCTGAGCCTGACACCGAGCCTCACACCGAAGCCGAGCCTGTCGCCGAAGCCGAGCCTGAAGCCGAAGCCGAACCTGACACCGACCCTCACACCGAAGCCAAGCCTGACACCGAAGCCGTGCCTCACACCGAAGCCGAGCCTGATGCCGAAGCCGAGCCTGACACCGAGCCTCACACCGAGCCTCACACCGAAGCCGAGCCTCACACCGAAGCCGAGCCTGACACCGAGCCTCACACCAAAGCCGAGCCTCACACCGAAGCCGAGCCTGACACCGAAGCCGAGCCTGACACCGAAGCCGTGCCTTACACCGAAGCCGAGCCTGACGCCGAAGCCGAGCCTGACGCCGAAGCCGAGCCTGATGCCGAAGCCGAGCCTGACACCGAAGCCGAGCCCGACGCTGAAGCCGAGCCCGACACCGAAGCCGAGCCCGACACCGAAGCCGAGACTGACACCGAAGCCGAGCCTGACGCCGAAGCCGAGCCTGACGCCGAAGCCGAACCTGACACCGAGCCTCACACCGAAGCCGAGCCTCACACCGAAGCCTAGCCTGACACCGAGCCTCACACCGAAGCCGAGCCCGACGCCGAAGCCGAGCCCGACGCCGAAGCCGAGCCCGACGCCGAAGCCGAGCCCGACGCCGAAGCCGAGCCCGACGCCGAAGCCGAGCCTGACGCCGAAGCCGAGCCTGACGCCGAATCCGAACCTGACACCGAGCCTCACACCGAAGCCGAGCCTGACACCGAAGCCGAGCCTGACGCCGAAGCCGAACCTGACACCGAGCCTCACATCGAAGCCGAGCCTCACACCGAAGCCGAGCCTGATACCGAAGCCGAGCCTGACGCCGAAGCCGAACCTGACACCGAGCCTCACACCGAAGCCGAGCCTCACACCGAACCCGACAACGAAGCCGAGCCTGAAGCCGAAGCCGAACCTGACACCGAGCCTTACACCGAAGCCGAGCCTGACACCGAAGCTGAGCCTTACACCGAATCCGAGCATGACGCCGAAGCCGAACCTGACACCGAGCCTCACACCGAAGCCGAGCCTCACACCGAAGCCGAGCCTGACACCGAGCCTCACACCAAAGCCGAGCCTCACACCGAAGCCGAGCCTGACACCGAAGCCGAGCCTGACACCGAAGCCGAACCTCACACCGAAGCCGAGCCTGACGCCGAAGCCGAGCCTGATGCCGAAGCCGAGCCTGATGCCGAAGCCGAGCCTCACACCGAAGCCGAGCCCGACGCCGAAGCCGAGCCTCATACCGAAGCCGAGACTGACACCAAAGCCGAGCCTGACACCGAAGCTGAGCCTGACGCCGAAGCCGAACCTGACACCGAGCCTCACACCGAAGCCGAGCATCACACCGAAGCCGAGCCTGACACCGAGCCTCACACCGAAGCCGAGCCTGACTCCGAAGCCGAGCCTGACGCCGAAGCCGAACCTGACACCGAGCCTCACACCGAAGCCGAGCCTGACACCGAAGCCGATCCTGACGCCGAAGCCGAACCTGACACCGAGCCTCACACCGAAGCCGAGCCTCACACCGAAGCCGAGCCTGACACCGAGCCTCACACCAAAGCCGAGCCTCACACCGAAGCCGAGCCTGACACCGAAGCCGAGCCTGACACCGAAGCCGAACCTCACACCGAAGCCGAGCCTGACGCCGAAGCCGAGCCTGATGCCGAAGCCGAGCCTGATGCCGAAGCCGAGCCTCACACCGAAGCCGAGCCCGACGCCGAAGCCGAGCCTCATACCGAAGCCGAGACTGACACCAAAGCCGAGCCTGACACCGAAGCTGAGCCTGACGCCGAAGCCGAACCTGACACCGAGCCTCACACCGAAGCCGAGCATCACACCGAAGCCGAGCCTGACACCGAGCCTCACACCGAAGCCGAGCCTGACTCCGAAGCCGAGCCTGACGCCGAAGCCGAACCTGACACCGAGCCTCACACCGAAGCCGAGCCTGACACCGAAGCCGATCCTGACGCCGAAGCCGAACCTGACACCGAGCCTCACACCGAAGCCGAGACTCACACCGAACCCGACAACGAAGCCGAGCCTGAAGCCGAAGCAGAACCTGACACCGAGCCTCACACCGAAGCCGAGCCTGACGCCGAAGCCGAGCCTTACGCCGAGCCGAACCTGACACCGAGCCTCACACCGAAGCCGAGCCTGACACCGAAGCCGTGCCTCACACCGAAGCCGAGCCTGACGCCGAAGCCGAGCCTGACATCGAAGCCGAGCCTGACGCCGAAGCCGAACCTGACACCGAGCCTCACACCGAAGCCAAGCCTCACACCGAAGCCGAGCCTGACACCGAGCCTCACACCAAAGCCGATCCTCACACCGAAGCCGAGCCTGACACCGAAGCTGAGCCTGACACCGAAGCCGTGCCTCACACCGAAGCCGAGACTCACACCGAACCCGATAACGAAGCCGAGCCTGAAGCCGAAGCAGAACCTGACACCGAGCCTCACACCGAAGCCGAGCCTGACGCCGAAGCCGAACCTGACACCGAGCCTCACACCGAAGCCGAGCCTGACACCGAAGCCGATCCTGACGCCGAAGCCGAACCTGACACCGAGCCTCACACCGAAGCCGAGACTCACACCGAACCCGACAACGAAGCCGAGCCTGAAGCCGAAGCAGAACCTGACACCGAGCCTCACACCGAAGCCGAGCCTGACGCCGAAGCCGAGCCTTACGCCGAGCCGAACCTGACACCGAGCCTCACACCGAAGCCGAGCCTGACACCGAAGCCGTGCCTCACACCGAAGCCGAGCCTGACGCCGAAGCCGAGCCTGACATCGAAGCCGAGCCTGACGCCGAAGCCGAACCTGACACCGAGCCTCACACCGAAGCCGAGCCTCACACCGAAGCCGAGCCTGACACCGAGCCTCACACCAAAGCCGATCCTCACACCGAAGCCGAGCCTGACACCGAAGCTGAGCCTGACACCGAAGCCGTGCCTCACACCGAAGCCGAGCCTGACACCGAAGCCGAGCCTGACGCCGAAGCCGAGCCTGACGCCGAAGCTGAGCCTGACACCGAAGCCGAGCCCGACACCGAAGCCGAACCTGACACCGAGCCTCACACCGAAGCCGAGCCTCACACCGAAGCCGAGCCTGACACCGAGCCTCACACCAAAGCCGATCCTCACACCGAAGCCGAGCCTGACACCGAAGCTGAGCCTGACACCGAAGCCGTGCCTCACACCGAAGCCGAGCCTGACACCGAAGCCGAGCCTGACGCCGAAGCCGAGCCTGACGCCGAAGCTGAGCCTGACACCGAAGCCGAGCCCGACACCGAAGCCCAGCCCGACACCGAGGCCGAGCCCGACGCCGAAGCCGAGCCTCACACCGAAGCCGAGACTGACGCCGAAGCCGAGCCTGACGCCGAAGCCGAGCCTGACGCCGAAGCCGAACCTGACACCGAGCCTCACACCGAAGCCTAGCCTCACACCGAAGCCGAGCCTGACACCGAGCCTCACACCAAAGCCGATCCTCACACCGAAGCCGAGCCTGACACCGAAGCTGAGCCTGACACCGAAGCCGTGCCTCACACCGAAGCCGAGCCTGACACCGAAGCCGAGCCTGACGCCGAAGCCGAGACTGACGCCGAAGCTGAGCCTGACACCGAAGCCGAGCCTGACGCCGAAGCCGAACCTGACACCGAGCCTCACACCGAAGCCTAGCCTCACACCGAAGCCGAGCCTGACGCCGAAGCCGAACCTGACGCCGAGCCTCACACCGAAGCCGAGCCTCACACCGAAGCCGAGCCTGACACCGAAGCCGAGCCTCACGCCGAAGCCGAGCCTGACGCCGAAGCCGAAAATGACACCGAGCCTCACACCGAAGCCGAGCCTGACGCCGAAGCCGAGCCTGACGCTGAAGCCGAACCTGACACCGAGCCTCACACCGAAGCCGAGCCTGACACTGAAGCCGAGCCTGACGCCGAAGCCGAACCTGACACCGAGCCTCACACCGAAGCCGAGCCTGACTCCGAAGCAAAGCCTGACGCCGAAGCCGAACCTGACACCGAGCCTCACACCGAATCCGAGCCTGACACCGAAGCCGAGCCTGACGCCGAAGCCGAACCTGACACCGAGCCTCACAAAGAAGCCGAGCCTCACACCGAAGCCGAGCCTGACACCGAAGCCGAGCCTGACGCCGAAGCCGAACCTTACGCCGAGCCGAACCTGACACCGAGCCTCACACCGAAGCCGAGCCTGACACCGAAGCCGTGCCTCACACCGAAACCGAGCCTGACGCCGAAGCCGAGCCTGACATCGAAGCCGAGCCTGACGCCGAAGCCGAACCTGACACCGAGCCTCACACCGAAGCCGAGCCTCACACCGAAGCCGAGCCTGACACCGAGCCTCACACCAAAGCCGAGCCTCACACCGAAGCCGAGCCTGACACCGAAGCCGAGCCTGACGCCGAAGCTGAGCCTGACACCGAAGCCGAGCCCGACACCGAAGCCCAGCCCGACACCGAGGCCGAGCCCGACGCCGAAGCCGAGCCTCACACCGAAGCCGAGACTGACGCCGAAGCCGAGCCTGACGCCGAAGCCGAGCCTGACGCCGAAGCCGAACCTGACACCGAGCCTCACACCGAAGCCGAGCCTCACACCGAAGCCGAGCCTGACGCCGAAGCCGAACCTGACGCCGAGCCTCACACCGAAGCCGAGCCTCACACCGAAGCCGAGCCTGACAACGAAGCCGAGCCTCACGCCGAAGCCGAGCCTGACGCCGAAGCCGAAAATGACACCGAGCCTCACACCGAAGCCGAGCCTGACGCCGAAGCCGAGCCTGATGCTGAAGCCGAACCTGACACCGAGCCTCACACCGAAGCCGAGCCTGACACTGAAGCCGAGCCTGACGCCGAAGCCGAACCTGACACCCAGACTCACACCGAAGCCAAGCCTGACACCGAAGCCGAGGCTGACGCCAAAGCCGAGCCTGATGCCGAAGCCGAACCTGACACCGAGCCTTACACCGAAGCCGAGCCTGACACCGAAGCCGAGCCTGACGCCGAAGCCGAACCTGACACCGAGCCTCACACCGAAGCCGAGCCTCACACCGAACCCGACACCGAAGCCGAGCCTGACGCCAAAGCCGAACCTGACACCGAGCCTCACACCGAAGCCGAGCCTCACACCAAAGCCCAGCCTGACAACGAAGCCAAGCCTGACGCCGAAGCCGAACCTGACACCGAGCCTCACACCGAAGCCGAGCCTCACACCGAAGCCAAACCTGACACCGAGCCTCACACCGAAGCCGAGCCTCACACCGAAGCCGAGCCTCACACCGAGCCTCACACCGAAGCCGAGCCTCACACCGAAGCCGATCCTGACACCGAAGCCAAGCCCGACACCGAAGCCGAGCCAGACACCAAAGCCGAGCGTGACGCCGAAGCCGACCCTGACGCCGAAGCTGAGCCTGATGCCGAAGCCGAGCCTCACACCGAAGCCGAGCCTAACACCGAAGCCGAGCCTGATGCCGAAGCCGAGCCTGACGCCGAAGCCGAGCCCGACGCCGAAGCCGAACCTGACGCCGAGCCTCACACCGAAGCCGAGCCTCACACCGAAGCCGAGCCTGACACCGAAGCCGAGCCTCACGCCGAAGCCGAACCTGACACCGACCCTCACAACGAAGCCTAGCCTCACACGAAGCCGAGCCTGACACCGAGCCTCACACCGAAGCTGAGCCTGACACCGAGCCTCACACCGAAGCCGAGCCTGACACCGAAGCCGAGCCTGACGCCGAAGCCGAACCTGACACCGACCCTCACACCGAAGCCCAGCCTGACACTGAAGCCGTGCCTCACACCGAAGCCGAGCCTGATGCCGAAGCCGAGCCTGACACCGAAGCCGAGCCTGACGCCGAAGCCGAACCTGACACCGAGCCTCACACCGAAGCCGAGCCTCACACCGAAGCCGAGCCTGACACCGAAGCCGAGCCTGACACCGTCGCCGAGCCTGACGCCGAAGCCGAAAATGACACCGAGCCTCACACCGAAGCCGAGCCTGACGCCGAAGCCGAGCCTGATGCTGAAGCCGAACCTGACACCGAGCCTCACACCGAAGCCGAGCCTGACACTGAAGCCGAGCCTGACGCCGAAGCCGAACCTGACACCCAGACTCACACCGAAGCCAAGCCTGACACCGAAGCCGAGGCTGACGCCAAAGCCGAGCCTGATGCCGAAGCCGAACCTGACACCGAGCCTTACACCGAAGCCGAGCCTGACGCCGAAGCCGAGCCTGACGCCGAAGCTGAGCCTGACACCGAAGCCGAGCCCGACACCGAAGCCCAGCCCGACACCGAGGCCGAGCCCGACGCCGAAGCCAAGCCTCACACCGAAGCCGAGACTGACGCCGAAGCCGAGCCTGACGCCGAAGCCGAGCCTGACGCCGAAGCCGAACCTGACACCGAGCCTCACACCGAAGCCGAGCCTCACACCGAAGCCGAGCCTGACGCCGAAGCCGAACCTGACGCCGAGCCTCACACCGAAGCCGAGCCTCACACCGAAGCCGAGCCTGACACCGAAGCCGAGCCTCACGCCGAAGCCGAGCCTGACGCCGAAGCCGAAAATGACACCGAGCCTCACACCGAAGCCGAGCCTGACGCAGAAGCCGAGCCTGATGCTGAAGCCGAACCTGACACCGAGCCTCACACCGAAGCCGAGCCTGACACTGAAGCCGAGCAAGACGCCGAAGCCGAACCTGACACCGAGACTCACACCGAAGCCAAGCCTGACACCGAAGCCGAGGCTGACGCCAAAGCCGAGCCTGATGCCGAAGCCGAACCTGACACCGAGCCTTACACCGAAGCCGAGCCTGACACCGAAGCCGAGCCTGACGCCGAAGCCGAACCTGACACCGAGCCTCACACCGAAGCCGAGCCTCACACCGAACCCGACACCGAAGCCGAGCCTGACGCCAAAGCCGAACCTGACGCCGAGCCTCACACCGAAGCCGAGCCTCACACCAAAGCCCAGCCTGACAACGAAGCCAAGCCTGACGCCGAAGCCGAACCTGACACCGAGCCTCACACCGAAGCCGAGCCTCACACCGAAGCCAAACCTGACACCGAGCCTCACACCGAAGCCGAGCCTCACACCGAAGCCGAACCTGACACCGAGCCTCACACCGAAGCCGAGCCTCACACCGAAGCCGAGCCTGACACCGAAGCCGAGCCTGACGCCGAAGCCGAACCTGACACCGAGCCTCACACCGAAGCCGAGCCTCACACCGAAGCCGAGCCTGACACCGAGCCTCACACCAAAGCCGAGCCTCACACCGAAGCCGAGCCTGACACCGAAGCCGAGCCTGACACCGAAGCCGTGCCTCACACCGAAGCCGAGCCTGACGCCGAAGCCGAGCCTGACGCCGAAGCCGAGCCTGATGCCGAAGCCGAGCCTGACACCGAAGCCGAGCCCGACACTGAAGCCGAGCCCGACACCGAAGCCGAGCCCGACACCGAAGCCGAGACTGACACCGAAGCCGAGCCTGACACCGAAGCCGAGCCTGACGCTGATGCCGAACCTGACACCGAGCCTCACACCGAAGCCGAGCCTCACACCGAAGCCGAGCCTGACACCGAAGCCGAGCCTCACGCCGAAGCCGAGCCTGACGCCGAAGCCGAAAATGACACCGAGCCTCACACCGAAGCCGAGCCTGACGCCGAAGCCGAGCCTGATGCTGAAGCCGAACCTGACACCGAGCCTCACACCGAAGCCGAGCCTGACACTGAAGCCGAGCCTGACGCCGAAGCCGAACCTGACACCGAGACTCACACCGAAGCCAAGCCTGACACCGAAGCCGAGGCTGACGCCAAAGCCGAGCCTGATGCCGAAGCCGAACCTGACACCGAGCCTTACACCGAAGCCGAGCCTGACACCGAAGCCGAGCCTGACACCGAAGCCGAACCTGACACCGAGCCTCACACCGAAGCCGAGCCTCACACCGAACCCGACACCGAAGCCGAGCCTGACGCCAAAGCCGAACCTGACACCGAGCCTCACACCGAAGCCGAGCCTCACACCAAAGCCCAGCCTGACAACGAAGCCAAGCCTGACGCCGAAGCCGAACCTGACACCGAGCCTCACACCGAAGCCGAGCCTCACACCGAAGCCAAACCTGACACCGAGCCTCACACCGAAGCCGAGCCTCACACCGAAGCCGAACCTGACACCGAGCCTCACACCGAAGCCGAGCCTCACACCGAAGCCGAGCCTGACACCGAAGCCGAGCCTGACGCCGAAGCCGAACCTGACACCGAGCCTCACACCGAAGCCGAGCCTCACACCGAAGCCGAGCCTGACACCGAGCCTCACACCAAAGCCGAGCCTCACACCGAAGCCGAGCCTGACACCGAAGCCGAGCCTGACACCGAAGCCGTGCCTCACACCGAAGCCGAGCCTGACGCCGAAGCCGAGCCTGACGCCGAAGCCGAGCCTGACGCCGAAGCCGAGCCTGACACCGAAGCCGAGCCCGACACTGAAGCCGAGCCCGACACCGAAGCCGAGCCCGACACCGAAGCCGAGACTGACACCGAAGCCGAGCCTGACACCGAAGCCGAGCCTGACACCGAAGCCGAGCCTGACGCCGAAGCCGAACCTGACACCGAGCCTCACAAAGAAGCCGAGCCTCACACCGAAGCCGAGCCTGACACCGAAGCCGAGCCTGACGCCGAAGCCGAACCTGATACCGAGCCTCACACCGAAGCCGAGCCTCACACCGAAGCCGAGCCTGATGCCGAAGCCGAGCCTGACGCCGAAGCCGAACCTGACACCGAGCCTCACACCGAAGCCGAGCCTCACACCGAACCCGACACCGAAGCCGAGCCTGACGCCGAAGCCGAACCTGACACCGAGCCTCACTCCGAAGCCGAGCCTGATGCCGAAGCCGAGCCTGACGCCGAAGCCGAACCTGACACCGAGCGTCACACCGAAGCCGAGCCTCACACCGAAGCCGAGCCTCACACCGAAGCCGAGCCTCACGCCGAAGCCGAGCCTGACACCGAGCCTCACACCAAAGCCGAGCCTGACACCGAGCCTCACACCGAAGCCGAGCCTCACACCGAAGCCGAGCCTCACACCGAAGCCGAGCCTCACACCAAAGCTGAGCCTGACACCGTAGCCGAGCATGACGCCGAAGCCGAACCAGACACCGAGCCTCACACCGAAACCGAGGCTCACACCGAAGCCGAGCCTCACACCGAAGCCGAGCCTGACAACGAGCCTCACACCTAAACTGAGCCTGACACCGAGCCTCACACCGAAGCCGAGCCTGACGCCGAAGCCGAGCCTGACGCCGAAGCCGAACCTGACACCGAGACTCACACTGAAGCCGAGCCTGACACCGAAGCCGTGCCTCACGCCGAAGCCGAGCCTGACGCCGAAGCCGAACCTGACAACGAGCCTCACACCGAAGCCGAGCCTCACACCGAACCCGACACCGAAGCCGAGCCTGACGCCAAAGCCGAACCTGACACCGAGCCTCACACCGAAGCCGAGCCTCACACCAAAGCCCAGCCTGACAACGAAGCCAAGCCTGACACCGACCCTCACACCGAAGCCCAGCCTGACACTGAAGCCGTGCCTCACACCGAAGCCGTGCCTGATGCCGAAGCCGAGCCTGACACCGAAGCCGAGCCTGACGCCGAAGCCGAACCTGACACCGAGCCTCACACCGAAGCCGAGCCTCACACCGAAGCCGAGCCTGACACCGAATCCGAGCCTGACACCGAGCCTCACACCGAAGCTGAGCCTGACACCGAGCCTCACACCGAAGCCGAGCCTGACGCCGAAGCCGAGCCTGACGCCGAAGCCGAGCCTGACGCCGAAGCCGAACCTGACACCGAGCCTCACACCGAAGCCGAGCCTCACACCGAAGCCGAGCCTGACACCGAAGCCGAGCCTGACACCGTCGCCGAGCCTGACGCCGAAGCCGAACCTGACACCGAGCCTCACACCGAAGCCGAGCCTCACACCGAAGCCGAGCCTGACACCGAAGCCGAGCCTGACGCCGAAGCCGAACCTGACACCGAGCCTCACACCGAAGCCGAGCCTCACACCGAAGCCGAGCCTGACACCGAGCCTCACACCAAAGCCGAGCCTCACACCGAAGCCGAGCCTGACACCGAAGCCGAGCCTGACACCGAAGCCGTGCCTCACACCGAAGCCGAGCCTGACGCCGAAGCCGAGCCTGACGCCGAAGCCGAGCCTGATGCCGAAGCCGAGCCTGACACCGAAGCCGAGCCCGACACTGAAGCCGAGCCCGACACCGAAGCCGAGCCCGACACCGAAGCCGAGACTGACACCGAAGCCGAGCCTGACGCTGATGCCGAACCTGACACCGAGCCTCACACCGAAGCCGAGCCTCACAACGAAGCCGAGCCTGACACCGAGCCTCACACCGAAGCCGAGCCTGACTCCGAAGCAAAGCCTGACGCCGAAGCCGAACCTGACACCGAGCCTCACACCGAAGCCGAGCCTGACACCGAAGCCGAGCCTGACACCGAGCCTCACAAAGAAGCCGAGCCTCACACCGAAGCCAAACCTGACACCGAGCCTCACACCGAAGCCGAGCCTCACACCGAAGCCGAACCTGACACCGAGCCTCACACCGAAGCCGAGCCTCACACCGAAGCCGAGCCTGACACCGAAGCCGAGCCTGACGCCGAAGCCGAACCTGACACCGAGCCTCACACCGAAGCCGAGCCTCACACCGAAGCCGAGCCTGACACCGAGCCTCACACCAAAGCCGAGCCTCACACCGAAGCCGAGCCTGACACCGAAGCCGAGCCTGACACCGAAGCCGTGCCTCACACCGAAGCCGAGCCTGACGCCGAAGCCGAGCCTGACGCCGAAGCCGAGCCTGACGCCGAAGCCGAGCCTGACACCGAAGCCGAGCCCGACACTGAAGCCGAGCCCGACACCGAAGCCGAGCCCGACACCGAAGCCGAGACTGACACCGAAGCCGAGCCTGACACCGAAGCCGAGCCTGACACCGAAGCCGAGCCTGACGCCGAAGCCGAACCTGACACCGAGCCTCACAAAGAAGCCGAGCCTCACACCGAAGCCGAGCCTGACACCGAAGCCGAGCCTGACGCCGAAGCCGAACCTGATACCGAGCCTCACACCGAAGCCGAGCCTCACACCGAAGCCGAGCCTGATGCCGAAGCCGAGCCTGACGCCGAAGCCGAACCTGACACCGAGCCTCACACCGAAGCCGAGCCTCACACCGAACCCGACACCGAAGCCGAGCCTGACGCCGAAGCCGAACCTGACACCGAGCCTCACTCCGAAGCCGAGCCTGATGCCGAAGCCGAGCCTGACGCCGAAGCCGAACCTGACACCGAGCGTCACACCGAAGCCGAGCCTCACACCGAAGCCGAGCCTCACACCGAAGCCGAGCCTCACGCCGAAGCCGAGCCTGACACCGAGCCTCACACCAAAGCCGAGCCTGACACCGAGCCTCACACCGAAGCCGAGCCTCACACCGAAGCCGAGCCTCACACCGAAGCCGAGCCTCACACCAAAGCTGAGCCTGACACCGTAGCCGAGCATGACGCCGAAGCCGAACCAGACACCGAGCCTCACACCGAAACCGAGGCTCACACCGAAGCCGAGCCTCACACCGAAGCCGAGCCTGACAACGAGCCTCACACCTAAACTGAGCCTGACACCGAGCCTCACACCGAAGCCGAGCCTGACGCCGAAGCCGAGCCTGACGCCGAAGCCGAACCTGACACCGAGACTCACACTGAAGCCGAGCCTGACACCGAAGCCGTGCCTCACGCCGAAGCCGAGCCTGACGCCGAAGCCGAACCTGACAACGAGCCTCACACCGAAGCCGAGCCTCACACCGAACCCGACACCGAAGCCGAGCCTGACGCCAAAGCCGAACCTGACACCGAGCCTCACACCGAAGCCGAGCCTCACACCAAAGCCCAGCCTGACAACGAAGCCAAGCCTGACGCCGAAGCCGAACCTGACACCGAGCCTCACACCGAAGCCGAGCCTCACACCGAAGCCAAACCTGACACCGAGCCTCACACCGAAGCCGAGCCTCACACCGAAGCCGAGCCTCACACCGAGCCTCACACCGAAGCCGAGCCTCACACCGAAGCCGATCCTGACACCGAAGCCAAGCCCGACACCGAAGCCGAGCCAGACACCAAAGCCGAGCGTGACGCCGAAGCCGAGCGTCACGCCGAAGCCGAGCCTGACGCCGAAGCCGAGCCTGATGCCGAAGCCGAGCCTCACAACGAAGCCGAGCCTGATGCCGAAGCCGAGCCTGACGCCGAAGCCGAGCCCGACGCCGAAGCCGAACCTGACGCCGAGCCTCACACCGAAGCCGAGCCTCACACCGAAGCCGAGCCTGACACCGAAGCCGAGCCTCACGCCGAAGCCGAACCTGACACCGACCCTCACAACGAAGCCTAGCCTCACACGAATCCGAGCCTGACACCGAGCCTCACACCGAAGCTGAGCCTGACACCGAGCCTCACACCGAAGCCGAGCCTGACGCCGAAGCCGAGCCTGACGCCGAAGCCGAACCTGACACCGACCCTCACACCGAAGCCCAGCCTGACACTGAAGCCGTGCCTCACACCGAAGCCGAGCCTGATGCCGAAGCCGAGCCTGACACCGAAGCCGAGCCTGACGCCGAAGCCGAACCTGACACCGAGCCTCACACCGAAGCCGAGCCTCACACCGAAGCCGAGCCTGACACCGAATCCGAGCCTGACACCGAGCCTCACACCGAAGCTGAGCCTGACACCGAGCCTCACACCGAAGCCGAGCCTGACGCCGAAGCCGAGCCTGACGCCGAAGCCGAGCCTGACGCCGAAGCCGAACCTGACACCGAGCCTCACACCGAAGCCGAGCCTCACACCGAAGCCGAGCCTGACACCGAAGCCGAGCCTGACACCGTCGCCGAGCCTGACGCCGAAGCCGAACCTGACACCGAGCCTCACACCGAAGCCGAGCCTCACACCGAAGCCGAGCCTGACACCGAAGCCGAGCCTGACGCCGAAGCCGAACCTGACACCGAGCCTCACACCGAAGCCGAGCCTCACACCGAAGCCGAGCCTGACACCGAGCCTCACACCAAAGCCGAGCCTCACACCGAAGCCGAGCCTGACACCGAAGCCGAGCCTGACACCGAAGCCGTGCCTCACACCGAAGCCGAGCCTGACGCCGAAGCCGAGCCTGACGCCGAAGCCGAGCCTGATGCCGAAGCCGAGCCTGACACCGAAGCCGAGCCCGACACTGAAGCCGAGCCCGACACCGAAGCCGAGCCCGACACCGAAGCCGAGACTGACACCGAAGCCGAGCCTGACACCGAAGCCGAGCCTGACGCTGATGCCGAACCTGACACCGAGCCTCACACCGAAGCCGAGCCTCACACCGAAGCCGAGCCTGACACCGAGCCTCACACCGAAGCCGAGCCTGACTCCGAAGCAAAGCCTGACGCCGAAGCCGAACCTGACACCGAGCCTCACACCGAAGCCGAGCCTGACACCGAAGCCGAGCCTGACACCGAGCCTCACAAAGAAGCCGAGCCTCACACCGAAGCCGAGCCTGACACCGAAGCCGAGCCTGACGCCGAAGCCGAACCTGATACCGAGCCTCACACCGAAGCCGAGCCTCACACCGAAGCCGAGCCTGATGCCGAAGCCGAGCCTGACGCCGAAGCCGAACCTGACACCGAGCCTCACACCGAAGCCGAGCCTCACACCGAACCCGACACCGAAGCCGAGCCTGACGCCGAAGCCGAACCTGACACCGAGCCTCACTCCGAAGCCGAGCCTGATGCCGAAGCCGAGCCTGACGCCGAAGCCGAACCTGACACCGAGCGTCACACCGAAGCCGAGCCTCACACCGAAGCCGAGCCTCACACCGAAGCCGAGCCTCACGCCGAAGCCGAGCCTGACACCGAGCCTCACACCAAAGCCGAGCCTGACACCGAGCCTCACACCGAAGCCGAGCCTCACACCGAAGCCGAGCCTCACACCGAAGCCGAGCCTCACACCAAAGCTGAGCCTGACACCGTAGCCGAGCCTGACGCCGAAGCCGAACCAGACACCGAGCCTCACACCGAAACCGAGGCTCACACCGAAGCCGAGCCTCACACCGAAGCCGAGCCTGACAACGAGCCTCACACCTAAACTGAGCCTGATACCGAAGCCGAGCCTGACGCCGAAGCCGAACCTGACACCGAGCCTCACACTGAAGCCGAGCCTGACACCGAAGCCGTGCCTCACGCCGAAGCCGAGCCTGACGACGAAGCCGAACCTGACACCGAGCCTCACACCAAAGCCGAGCCTGACGCCGAAGCCGAACCTGACACCGAGCCTCACACTGACACCGAGCCTCACACCGAAGCCGAGCCTCACACCGAAGCCGAGCCTGACACCGAAGCCGAGCCTGACACCGTCGCCGAGCCTGACGCCGAAGCCGAAAATGACACCGAGCCTCACACCGAAGCCGAGCCTGACGCCGAAGCCGAGCCTGATGCTGAAGCCGAACCTGACACCGAGCCTCACACCGAAGCCGAGCCTGACACTGAAGCCGAGCCTGACGCCGAAGCCGAACCTGACACCCAGACTCACACCGAAGCCAAGCCTGACACCGAAGCCGAGGCTGACGCCAAAGCCGAGCCTGATGCCGAAGCCGAACCTGACACCGAGCCTTACACCGAAGCCGAGCCTGACGCCGAAGCCGAGCCTGACGCCGAAGCTGAGCCTGACACCGAAGCCGAGCCCGACACCGAAGCCCAGCCCGACACCGAGGCCGAGCCCGACGCCGAAGCCGAGCCTCACACCGAAGCCGAGACTGACGCCGAAGCCGAGCCTGACGCCGAAGCCGAGCCTGACGCCGAAGCCGAACCTGACACCGAGCCTCACACCGAAGCCGAGCCTCACACCGAAGCCGAGCCTGACGCCGAAGCCGAACCTGACGCCGAGCCTCACACCGAAGCCGAGCCTCACACCGAAGCCGAGCCTGACACCGAAGCCGAGCCTCACGCCGAAGCCGAGCCTGACGCCGAAGCCGAAAATGACACCGAGCCTCACACCGAAGCCGAGCCTGACGCCGAAGCCGAGCCTGATGCTGAAGCCGAACCTGACACCGAGCCTCACACCGAAGCCGAGCCTGACACTGAAGCCGAGCAAGACGCCGAAGCCGAACCTGACACCGAGACTCACACCGAAGCCAAGCCTGACACCGAAGCCGAGGCTGACGCCAAAGCCGAGCCTGATGCCGAAGCCGAACCTGACACCGAGCCTTACACCGAAGCCGAGCCTGACACCGAAGCCGAGCCTGACGCCGAAGCCGAACCTGACACCGAGCCTCACACCGAAGCCGAGCCTCACACCGAACCCGACACCGAAGCCGAGCCTGACGCCAAAGCCGAACCTGACGCCGAGCCTCACACCGAAGCCGAGCCTCACACCAAAGCCCAGCCTGACAACGAAGCCAAGCCTGACGCCGAAGCCGAACCTGACACCGAGCCTCACACCGAAGCCGAGCCTCACACCGAAGCCAAACCTGACACCAAGCCTCACACCGAAGCCGAGCCTCACACCGAAGCCGAACCTGACACCGAGCCTCACACCGAAGCCGAGCCTCACACCGAAGCCGAGCCTGACACCGAAGCCGAGCCTGACGCCGAAGCCGAACCTGACACCGAGCCTCACACCGAAGCCGAGCCTCACACCGAAGCCGAGCCTGACACCGAGCCTCACACCAAAGCCGAGCCTCACACCGAAGCCGAGCCTGACACCGAAGCCGAGCCTGACACCGAAGCCGTGCCTCACACCGAAGCCGAGCCTGACGCCGAAGCCGAGCCTGACGCCGAAGCCGAGCCTGATGCCGAAGCCGAGCCTGACACCGAAGCCGAGCCCGACACTGAAGCCGAGCCCGACACCGAAGCCGAGCCCGACACCGAAGCCGAGACTGACACCGAAGCCGAGCCTGACACCGAAGCCGAGCCTGACGCTGATGCCGAACCTGACACCGAGCCTCACACCGAAGCCGAGCCTCACACCGAAGCCGAGCCTGACACCGAAGCCGAGCCTCACGCCGAAGCCGAGCCTGACGCCGAAGCCGAAAATGACACCGAGCCTCACACCGAAGCCGAGCCTGACGCCGAAGCCGAGCCTGATGCTGAAGCCGAACCTGACACCGAGCCTCACACCGAAGCCGAGCCTGACACTGAAGCCGAGCCTGACGCCGAAGCCGAACCTGACACCGAGACTCACACCGAAGCCAAGCCTGACACCGAAGCCGAGGCTGACGCCAAAGCCGAGCCTGATGCCGAAGCCGAACCTGACACCGAGCCTTACACCGAAGCCGAGCCTGACACCGAAGCCGAGCCTGACACCGAAGCCGAACCTGACACCGAGCCTCACACCGAAGCCGAGCCTCACACCGAACCTGACACCGAAGCCGAGCCTGACGCCAAAGCCGAACCTGACACCGAGCCTCACACCGAAGCCGAGCCTCACACCGAAGCCGAGCCTGACACCGAAGCCGAGCCTGACACCGTCGCCGAGCCTGACGCCGAAGCCGAAAATGACACCGAGCCTCACACCGAAGCCGAGCCTGACGCCGAAGCCGAGCCTGATGCTGAAGCCGAACCTGACACCGAGCCTCACACCGAAGCCGAGCCTGACACTGAAGCCGAGCCTGACGCCGAAGCCGAACCTGACACCCAGACTCACACCGAAGCCAAGCCTGACACCGAAGCCGAGGCTGACGCCAAAGCCGAGCCTGATGCCGAAGCCGAACCTGACACCGAGCCTTACACCGAAGCCGAGCCTGACGCCGAAGCCGAGCCTGACGCCGAAGCTGAGCCTGACACCGAAGCCGAGCCCGACACCGAAGCCCAGCCCGACACCGAGGCCGAGCCCGACGCCGAAGCCGAGCCTCACACCGAAGCCGAGACTGACGCCGAAGCCGAGCCTGACGCCGAAGCCGAGCCTGACGCCGAAGCCGAACCTGACACCGAGCCTCACACCGAAGCCGAGCCTCACACCGAAGCCGAGCCTGACGCCGAAGCCGAACCTGACGCCGAGCCTCACACCGAAGCCGAGCCTCACACCGAAGCCGAGCCTGACACCGAAGCCGAGCCTCACGCCGAAGCCGAGCCTGACGCCGAAGCCGAAAATGACACCGAGCCTCACACCGAAGCCGAGCCTGACGCCGAAGCCGAGCCTGATGCTGAAGCCGAACCTGACACCGAGCCTCACACCGAAGCCGAGCCTGACACTGAAGCCGAGCAAGACGCCGAAGCCGAACCTGACACCGAGACTCACACCGAAGCCAAGCCTGACACCGAAGCCGAGGCTGACGCCAAAGCCGAGCCTGATGCCGAAGCCGAACCTGACACCGAGCCTTACACCGAAGCCGAGCCTGACACCGAAGCCGAGCCTGACGCCGAAGCCGAACCTGACACCGAGCCTCACACCGAAGCCGAGCCTCACACCGAACCCGACACCGAAGCCGAGCCTGACGCCAAAGCCGAACCTGACGCCGAGCCTCACACCGAAGCCGAGCCTCACACCAAAGCCCAGCCTGACAACGAAGCCAAGCCTGACGCCGAAGCCGAACCTGACACCGAGCCTCACACCGAAGCCGAGCCTCACACCGAAGCCAAACCTGACACCAAGCCTCACACCGAAGCCGAGCCTCACACCGAAGCCGAACCTGACACCGAGCCTCACACCGAAGCCGAGCCTCACACCGAAGCCGAGCCTGACACCGAAGCCGAGCCTGACGCCGAAGCCGAACCTGACACCGAGCCTCACACCGAAGCCGAGCCTCACACCGAAGCCGAGCCTGACACCGAGCCTCACACCAAAGCCGAGCCTCACACCGAAGCCGAGCCTGACACCGAAGCCGAGCCTGACACCGAAGCCGTGCCTCACACCGAAGCCGAGCCTGACGCCGAAGCCGAGCCTGACGCCGAAGCCGAGCCTGATGCCGAAGCCGAGCCTGACACCGAAGCCGAGCCCGACACTGAAGCCGAGCCCGACACCGAAGCCGAGCCCGACACCGAAGCCGAGACTGACACCGAAGCCGAGCCTGACACCGAAGCCGAGCCTGACGCTGATGCCGAACCTGACACCGAGCCTCACACCGAAGCCGAGCCTCACACCGAAGCCGAGCCTGACACCGAAGCCGAGCCTCACGCCGAAGCCGAGCCTGACGCCGAAGCCGAAAATGACACCGAGCCTCACACCGAAGCCGAGCCTGACGCCGAAGCCGAGCCTGATGCTGAAGCCGAACCTGACACCGAGCCTCACACCGAAGCCGAGCCTGACACTGAAGCCGAGCCTGACGCCGAAGCCGAACCTGACACCGAGACTCACACCGAAGCCAAGCCTGACACCGAAGCCGAGGCTGACGCCAAAGCCGAGCCTGATGCCGAAGCCGAACCTGACACCGAGCCTTACACCGAAGCCGAGCCTGACACCGAAGCCGAGCCTGACACCGAAGCCGAACCTGACACCGAGCCTCACACCGAAGCCGAGCCTCACACCGAACCCGACACCGAAGCCGAGCCTGACGCCAAAGCCGAACCTGACACCGAGCCTCACACCGAAGCCGAGCCTCACACCAAAGCCCAGCCTGACAACGAAGCCAAGCCTGACGCCGAAGCCGAACCTGACACCGAGCCTCACACCGAAGCCGAGCCTCACACCGAAGCCAAACCTGACACCGAGCCTCACACCGAAGCCGAGCCTCACACCGAAGCCGAACCTGACACCGAGCCTCACACCGAAGCCGAGCCTCACACCGAAGCCGAGCCTGACACCGAAGCCGAGCCTGACGCCGAAGCCGAACCTGACACCGAGCCTCACACCGAAGCCGAGCCTCACACCGAAGCCGAGCCTGACACCGAGCCTCACACCAAAGCCGAGCCTCACACCGAAGCCGAGCCTGACACCGAAGCCGAGCCTGACACCGAAGCCGTGCCTCACACCGAAGCCGAGCCTGACGCCGAAGCCGAGCCTGACGCCGAAGCCGAGCCTGATGCCGAAGCCGAGCCTGACACCGAAGCCGAGCCCGACACTGAAGCCGAGCCCGACACCGAAGCCGAGCCCGACACCGAAGCCGAGACTGACACCGAAGCCGAGCCTGACACCGAAGCCGAGCCTGACGCTGATGCCGAACCTGACACCGAGCCTCACACCGAAGCCGAGCCTCACACCGAAGCCGAGCCTGACACCGAGCCTCACACCGAAGCCGAGCCTGACTCCGAAGCAAAGCCTGACGCCGAAGCCGAACCTGACACCGAGCCTCACACCGAAGCCGAGCCTGACACCGAAGCCGAGCCTGACGCCGAAGCCGAACCTGACACCGAGCCTCACAAAGAAGCCGAGCCTCACACCGAAGCCGAGCCTGACACCGAAGCCGAGCCTGACGCCGAAGCCGAACCTGATACCGAGCCTCACACCGAAGCCGAGCCTCACACCGAAGCCGAGCCTGATGCCGAAGCCGAGCCTGACGCCGAAGCCGAACCTGACATCGAGCCTCACACCGAAGCCGAGCCTCACACCGAACCCGACACCGAAGCCGAGCCTGACGCCGAAGCCGAACCTGACACCGAGCCTCACTCCGAAGCCGAGCCTGATGCCGAAGCCGAGCCTGACGCCGAAGCCGAAGCTGACACCGAGCGTCACACCGAAGCCGAGCCTCACACCGAAGCCGAGCCTCACACCGAAGCCGAGCCTCACGCCGAAGCCGAGCCTGACACCGAGCCTCACACCAAAGCCGAGCCTGACACCGAGCCTCACACCGAAGCCGAGCCTCACACCGAAGTCGAGCCTCACACCGAAGCCGAGCCTCACACCAAAGCTGAGCCTGACACCGTAGCCGAGCATGACGCCGAAGCCGAACCAGACACCGAGCCTCACACGGAAACCGAGGCTCACACCGAAGCCGAGCCTCACACCGAAGCCGAGCCTGACAACGAGCCTCACACCTAAACTGAGCCTGACACCGAGCCTCACACCGAAGCCGAGCCTGACGCCGAAGCCGAGCCTGACGCCGAAGCCGAACCTGACACCGAGACTCACACTGAAGCCGAGCCTGACACCGAAGCCGTGCCTCACGCCGAAGCCGAGCCTGACGCCGAAGCCGAACCTGACAACGAGCCTCACACCGAAGCCGAGCCTCACACCGAACCCGACACCGAAGCCGAGCCTGACGCCAAAGCCGAACCTGACACCGAGCCTCACACCGAAGCCGAGCCTCACACCAAAGCCCAGCCTGACAACGAAGCCAAGCCTGACGCCGAAGCCGAACCTGACACCGAGCCTCACACCGAAGCCGAGCCTCACACCGAAGCCAAACCTGACACCGAGCCTCACACCGAAGCCGAGCCTCACACCGAAGCCGAGCCTCACACCGAGCCTCACACCGAAGCCGAGCCTCACACCGAAGCCGATCCTGACACCGAAGCCAAGCCCGACACCGAAGCCGAGCCAGACACCAAAGCCGAGCGTGACGCCGAAGCCGAGCGTCACGCCGAAGCCGAGCCTGACGCCGAAGCCGAGCCTGATGCCGAAGCCGAGCCTCACAACGAAGCCGAGCCTGATGCCGAAGCCGAGCCTGACGCCGAAGCCGAGCCCGACGCCGAAGCCGAACCTGACGCCGAGCCTCACACCGAAGCCGAGCCTCACACCGAAGCCGAGCCTGACACCGAAGCCGAGCCTCACGCCGAAGCCGAACCTGACACCGACCCTCACAACGAAGCCTAGCCTCACACGAATCCGAGCCTGACACCGAGCCTCACACCAAAGCTGAGCCTGACACCGAGCCTCACACCGAAGCCGAGCCTGACGCCGAAGCCGAGCCTGACGCCGAAGCCGAACCTGACACCGACCCTCACACCGAAGCCCAGCCTGACACTGAAGCCGTGCCTCACACCGAAGCCGAGCCTGATGCCGAAGCCGAGCCTGACACCGAAGCCGAGCCTGACGCCGAAGCCGAACCTGACACCGAGCCTCACACCGAAGCCGAGCCTCACACCGAAGCCGAGCCTGACACCGAATCCGAGCCTGACACCGAGCCTCACACCGAAGCTGAGCCTGACACCGAGCCTCACACCGAAGCCGAGCCTGACGCCGAAGCCGAGCCTGACGCCGAAGCCGAGCCTGACGCCGAAGCCGAACCTGACACCGAGCCTCACACCGAAGCCGAGCCTCACACCGAAGCCGAGCCTGACACCGAAGCCGAGCCTGACACCGTCGCCGAGCCTGACGCCGAAGCCGAACCTGACACCGAGCCTCACACCGAAGCCGAGCCTCACACCGAAGCCGAGCCTGACACCGAAGCCGAGCCTGACGCCGAAGCCGAACCTGACACCGAGCCTCACACCGAAGCCGAGCCTCACACCGAAGCCGAGCCTGACACCGAGCCTCACACCAAAGCCGAGCCTCACACCGAAGCCGAGCCTGACACCGAAGCCGAGCCTGACACCGAAGCCGTGCCTCACACCGAAGCCGAGCCTGACGCCGAAGCCGAGCCTGACGCCGAAGCCGAGCCTGATGCCGAAGCCGAGCCTGACACCGAAGCCGAGCCCGACACTGAAGCCGAGCCCGACACCGAAGCCGAGCCCGACACCGAAGCCGAGACTGACACCGAAGCCGAGCCTGACACCGAAGCCGAGCCTGACGCTGATGCCGAACCTGACACCGAGCCTCACACCGAAGCCGAGCCTCACACCGAAGCCGAGCCTGACACCGAGCCTCACACCGAAGCCGAGCCTGACTCCGAAGCAAAGCCTGACGCCGAAGCCGAACCTGACACCGAGCCTCACACCGAAGCCGAGCCTGACACCGAAGCCGAGCCTGACACCGAGCCTCACAAAGAAGCCGAGCCTCACACCGAAGCCGAGCCTGACACCGAAGCCGAGCCTGACGCCGAAGCCGAACCTGATACCGAGCCTCACACCGAAGCCGAGCCTCACACCGAAGCCGAGCCTGATGCCGAAGCCGAGCCTGACGCCGAAGCCGAACCTGACACCGAGCCTCACACCGAAGCCGAGCCTCACACCGAACCCGACACCGAAGCCGAGCCTGACGCCGAAGCCGAACCTGACACCGAGCCTCACTCCGAAGCCGAGCCTGATGCCGAAGCCGAGCCTGACGCCGAAGCCGAACCTGACACCGAGCGTCACACCGAAGCCGAGCCTCACACCGAAGCCGAGCCTCACACCGAAGCCGAGCCTCACGCCGAAGCCGAGCCTGACACCGAGCCTCACACCAAAGCCGAGCCTGACACCGAGCCTCACACCGAAGCCGAGCCTCACACCGAAGCCGAGCCTCACACCGAAGCCGAGCCTCACACCAAAGCTGAGCCTGACACCGTAGCCGAGCCTGACGCCGAAGCCGAACCAGACACCGAGCCTCACACCGAAACCGAGGCTCACACCGAAGCCGAGCCTCACACCGAAGCCGAGCCTGACAACGAGCCTCACACCTAAACTGAGCCTGATACCGAAGCCGAGCCTGACGCCGAAGCCGAACCTGACACCGAGCCTCACACTGAAGCCGAGCCTGACACCGAAGCCGTGCCTCACGCCGAAGCCGAGCCTGACGACGAAGCCGAACCTGACACCGAGCCTCACACCAAAGCCGAGCCTGACGCCGAAGCCGAACCTGACACCGAGCCTCACACTGAAGCCGAGCCTGACACCGAAGCCGTGCCTCACGCCGAAGCCGAGCCTGACGACGAAGCCGAGCCTGACACCGAAGCCGAGCCTGACGCCGAAGCCGAACCTGACACCGAGCTTCACACCGAAGCAGAGCATCACACCGAAGCCGAGCCTGACACCGAAGCTGAGCCTGACGCCGAAGCCGAACCTGACAACGAGCCTCACACCGAAGCCGAGCCTGACACCGAGCCTCACACCGAAGCCGAGCCTCACACCGAAGCCGAGCCTGATACCGAAGCCGAGCCTGACGCCGAAGCCGAACCTGACACCGAGCCTCACACTGAAGCCGAGCCTCACACCGAAGCCGAGCCTCACACCGAAGCCGAGCCAGACGCCGAAGCCGAACCTGACGCCGAGCCTCACACTGAAGCCGAGCCTCACACCGAAGCCGTGCCTCACACCAAAGCCGAGCCTGACACCGTAGCCGAGCCTGACGCCGAAGCCGAACCAGACACCGAGCCTCACACCGAAGCCGAGCCTCACACCGAAGCCGAGCCTGACACCGAGCCTCACACCGAAGCTGAGACTGACACCGAGCCTCACACCGAAGCCGAGCCTGACGCAGAAGCCGAGCCTGACACCGAAGCCGAACCTGACACCCAGGCTCACACTGAAGCCGAGCCTGACACCGAAGCCGTGCCTCACGCCGAAGCCGAGACTGACGACGAAGCCGAGCCTGACACCGAAGCCGAGCCTGACGCCGAAGCCGAACCTGACACCGAGCCTCACACCGAAGCCGAGCCTTACACCGAAGCCGAGCCTGACACCGAGCCTCACACCAAAGCCGAGCCTCACACCGAAGCCGAACCTGACACCGAGCCTCACACCGAAGCCGAGCCTGACACCGAAGCCGAGCCTGACGCCGAAGCCGAACCTGACACCGAAGCCGAGCCTTATACCGAAGCCGAGCCTGACGCCGAAGCCGAACCTGACACCGAGCCTCACACCGAAGCCGAGCCTGACGCCGAAGCCGAGCCTGACGCCGAAGCCGAACCTGACACCCAGGATCACACTGAAGCCGAGCCTGACACCGAAGCCGTGCCTCACGCCGAAGCCGAGCCTGACGACGAAGCCGAGCCTGACACCGAAGCCGAGCCTGACGCCGAAGCCGAACCTGACACCGAGCCTCACACCGAAGCCGAGCCTTACACCGAAGCCGAGCCTGACACCGAGCCTCACACCAAAGCCGAGCCTCACACCGAAGCCGAACCTGACACCGAGCCTCACACCGAAGCCGAGCCTGACACCGAAGCCGAGCCTGACGCCGAAGCCGAACCTGACACCGAAGCCGAGCCTGATACCGAAGCCGAGCCTGACGCCGAAGCCGAACCTGACACCGAGCCTCACACCGAAGCCGAGCCTGACGCCGAAGCCGAGCCTGACGCCGAAGCCGAACCTGACACCCAGGCTCACACTGAAGCCGAGCCTGACACCGAAGCCGTGCCTCACGCCGAAGCCGAGCCTGACGACGAAGCCGAGCCTGACACCGAAGCCGAGCCTGACGCCGAAGCCGAACCTGACACCGAGCCTCACACCGAAGCCGAGCCTTACACCGAAGCCGAGCCTGACACTGAGCCTCACACCAAAGCCGAGCCTCACACCGAAGCCGAGCCTGACACCGAAGCCGAGCCTGACGCCGAAGCCGAACCTGACGCCGAAGCCGAACCTGACACCCAGGCTCACACTGAACCCGAGCCTCACACCGAAGCCGAGCCTCACACCGAAGCCGAGGCTGACACCGAAGCCGAGCCTGACGCCGAAGCCAAGCCTGACACTGAGCCTCACACCGAAGCCGAGCCTGACACCGAGCCTCACACCGAAGCCGAGCCTGATGCCGAAGCCGAGCCTGACACCGAAGCCGAACCTGACACCGAGCCTCACACCGAAGCCGAGCGTGACACCGAAGCCGAGCCTGACGCCGAAGCCGAACCTGACACCGAGCCTCACACCGAAGCCGAGCCTCACACCGAAGCCGAGCCTGACACCGAGCCTCACACCGAAGCCGAGCCTCACACCGAAGCCGAGCCTCACACCGAAGCCGAGCCTCACACCAAAGCTGAGCCTGACACCGTAGCCGAGCCTGACGCCGAAGCCGAACCAGACACCGAGCCTCACACCGAAACCGAGGCTCACACCGAAGCCGAGCCTCACACCGAAGCCGAGCCTGACAACGAGCCTCACACCTAAACTGAGCCTGATACCGAAGCCGAGCCTGACGCCGAAGCCGAACCTGACACCGAGCCTCACACTGAAGCCGAGCCTGACACCGAAGCCGTGCCTCACGCCGAAGCCGAGCCTGACGACGAAGCCGAACCTGACACCGAGCCTCACACCAAAGCCGAGCCTGACGCCGAAGCCGAACCTGACACCGAGCCTCACACTGAAGCCGAGCCTGACACCGAAGCCGTGCCTCACGCCGAAGCCGAGCCTGACGACGAAGCCGAGCCTGACACCGAAGCCGAGCCTGACGCCGAAGCCGAACCTGACACCGAGCTTCACACCGAAGCAGAGCATCACACCGAAGCCGAGCCTGACACCGAAGCTGAGCCTGACGCCGAAGCCGAACCTGACAACGAGCCTCACACCGAAGCCGAGCCTGACACCGAGCCTCACACCGAAGCCGAGCCTCACACCGAAGCCGAGCCTGATACCGAAGCCGAGCCTGACGCCGAAGCCGAACCTGACACCGAGCCTCACACTGAAGCCGAGCCTCACACCGAAGCCGAGCCTCACACCGAAGCCGAGCCAGACGCCGAAGCCGAACCTGACGCCGAGCCTCACACTGAAGCCGAGCCTCACACCGAAGCCGTGCCTCACACCAAAGCCGAGCCTGACACCGTAGCCGAGCCTGACGCCGAAGCCGAACCAGACACCGAGCCTCACACCGAAGCCGAGCCTCACACCGAAGCCGAGCCTCACACCGAAGCCGAGCCTGACACCGAGCCTCACACCGAAGCTGAGCCTGACACCGAGCCTCACACCGAAGCCGAGCCTGACGCCGAAGCCGAGCCTGACGCCGAAGCCGAACCTGACACTGAGCCTCACACTGAAGCCGAGCCTGACACCGAAGCCGTGCCTCACGCCGAAGCCGAGCCTGACGACGAAGCCGAGCCTGACACCGAAGCCGAGCCTGATGCCGAAGCCGAACCTGACACCGAGCCTCACACCAAAACCGAGCCTGAAACTGTAGCCGAGCCTGACGCCGAAGCCGAACCAGACACCGAGCCTCACACCGAAGCCGAGCCTCACACCGAAGCCGAGCCTCACACCGAAGCCGAGCCTGACACCGAGCCTCACACCGAAGCTGAGACTGACACCGAGCCTCACACCGAAGCCGAGCCTGACGCAGAAGCCGAGCCTGACACCGAAGCCGAACCTGACACCCAGGCTCACACTGAAGCCGAGCCTGACACCGAAGCCGTGCCTCACGCCGAAGCCGAGACTGACGACGAAGCCGAGCCTGACACCGAAGCCGAGCCTGACGCCGAAGCCGAACCTGACACCGAGCCTCACACCGAAGCCGAGCCTTACACCGAAGCCGAGCCTGACACCGAGCCTCACACCAAAGCCGAGCCTCACACCGAAGCCGAACCTGACACCGAGCCTCACACCGAAGCCGAGCCTGACACCGAAGCCGAGCCTGACGCCGAAGCCGAACCTGACACCGAAGCCGAGCCTTATACCGAAGCCGAGCCTGACGCCGAAGCCGAACCTGACACCGAGCCTCACACCGAAGCCGAGCCTGACGCCGAAGCCGAGCCTGACGCCGAAGCCGAACCTGACACCCAGGATCACACTGAAGCCGAGCCTGACACCGAAGCCGTGCCTCACGCCGAAGCCGAGCCTGACGACGAAGCCGAGCCTGACACCGAAGCCGAGCCTGACGCCGAAGCCGAACCTGACACCGAGCCTCACACCGAAGCCGAGCCTTACACCGAAGCCGAGCCTGACACCGAGCCTCACACCAAAGCCGAGCCTCACACCGAAGCCGAACCTGACACCGAGCCTCACACCGAAGCCGAGCCTGACACCGAAGCCGAGCCTGACGCCGAAGCCGAACCTGACACCGAAGCCGAGCCTGATACCGAAGCCGAGCCTGACGCCGAAGCCGAACCTGACACCGAGCCTCACACCGAAGCCGAGCCTGACGCCGAAGCCGAGCCTGACGCCGAAGCCGAACCTGACACCCAGGCTCACACTGAAGCCGAGCCTGACACCGAAGCCGTGCCTCACGCCGAAGCCGAGCCTGACGACGAAGCCGAGCCTGACACCGAAGCCGAGCCTGACGCCGAAGCCGAACCTGACACCGAGCCTCACACCGAAGCCGAGCCTTACACCGAAGCCGAGCCTGACACTGAGCCTCACACCAAAGCCGAGCCTCACACCGAAGCCGAGCCTGACACCGAAGCCGAGCCTGACGCCGAAGCCGAACCTGACGCCGAAGCCGAACCTGACACCCAGGCTCACACTGAACCCGAGCCTCACACCGAAGCCGAGCCTCACACCGAAGCCGAGGCTGACACCGAAGCCGAGCCTGACGCCGAAGCCAAGCCTGACACTGAGCCTCACACCGAAGCCGAGCCTGACACCGAGCCTCACACCGAAGCCGAGCCTGATGCCGAAGCCGAGCCTGACACCGAAGCCGAACCTGACACCGAGCCTCACACCGAAGCCGAGCGTGACACCGAAGCCGAGCCTGACGCCGAAGCCGAACCTGACACCGAGCCTCACACCGAAGCCGAGCCTCACACCGAAGCCGAGCCTGACACCGAGCCTCACACCGAAGCCGAGCCTCACACCGAAGCCGAGCCTCACACCGAAGCCGAGCCTCACACCAAAGCTGAGCCTGACACCGTAGCCGAGCCTGACGCCGAAGCCGAACCAGACACCGAGCCTCACACCGAAACCGAGGCTCACACCGAAGCCGAGCCTCACACCGAAGCCGAGCCTGACAACGAGCCTCACACCTAAACTGAGCCTGATACCGAAGCCGAGCCTGACGCCGAAGCCGAACCTGACACCGAGCCTCACACTGAAGCCGAGCCTGACACCGAAGCCGTGCCTCACGCCGAAGCCGAGCCTGACGACGAAGCCGAACCTGACACCGAGCCTCACACCAAAGCCGAGCCTGACGCCGAAGCCGAACCTGACACCGAGCCTCACACTGAAGCCGAGCCTGACACCGAAGCCGTGCCTCACGCCGAAGCCGAGCCTGACGACGAAGCCGAGCCTGACACCGAAGCCGAGCCTGACGCCGAAGCCGAACCTGACACCGAGCTTCACACCGAAGCAGAGCATCACACCGAAGCCGAGCCTGACACCGAAGCTGAGCCTGACGCCGAAGCCGAACCTGACAACGAGCCTCACACCGAAGCCGAGCCTGACACCGAGCCTCACACCGAAGCCGAGCCTCACACCGAAGCCGAGCCTGATACCGAAGCCGAGCCTGACGCCGAAGCCGAACCTGACACCGAGCCTCACACTGAAGCCGAGCCTCACACCGAAGCCGAGCCTCACACCGAAGCCGAGCCAGACGCCGAAGCCGAACCTGACGCCGAGCCTCACACTGAAGCCGAGCCTCACACCGAAGCCGTGCCTCACACCAAAGCCGAGCCTGACACCGTAGCCGAGCCTGACGCCGAAGCCGAACCAGACACCGAGCCTCACACCGAAGCCGAGCCTCACACCGAAGCCGAGCCTCACACCGAAGCCGAGCCTGACACCGAGCCTCACACCGAAGCTGAGCCTGACACCGAGCCTCACACCGAAGCCGAGCCTGACGCCGAAGCCGAGCCTGACGCCGAAGCCGAACCTGACACTGAGCCTCACACTGAAGCCGAGCCTGACACCGAAGCCGTGCCTCACGCCGAAGCCGAGCCTGACGACGAAGCCGAGCCTGACACCGAAGCCGAGCCTGATGCCGAAGCCGAACCTGACACCGAGCCTCACACCAAAACCGAGCCTGAAACTGTAGCCGAGCCTGACGCCGAAGCCGAACCAGACACCGAGCCTCACACCGAAGCCGAGCCTCACACCGAAGCCGAGCCTCACACCGAAGCCGAGCCTGACACCGAGCCTCACACCGAAGCTGAGACTGACACCGAGCCTCACACCGAAGCCGAGCCTGACGCAGAAGCCGAGCCTGACACCGAAGCCGAACCTGACACCCAGGCTCACACTGAAGCCGAGCCTGACACCGAAGCCGTGCCTCACGCCGAAGCCGAGACTGACGACGAAGCCGAGCCTGACACCGAAGCCGAGCCTGACGCCGAAGCCGAACCTGACACCGAGCCTCACACCGAAGCCGAGCCTTACACCGAAGCCGAGCCTGACACCGAGCCTCACACCAAAGCCGAGCCTCACACCGAAGCCGAACCTGACACCGAGCCTCACACCGAAGCCGAGCCTGACACCGAAGCCGAGCCTGACGCCGAAGCCGAACCTGACACCGAAGCCGAGCCTTATACCGAAGCCGAGCCTGACGCCGAAGCCGAACCTGACACCGAGCCTCACACCGAAGCCGAGCCTGACGCCGAAGCCGAGCCTGACGCCGAAGCCGAACCTGACACCCAGGATCACACTGAAGCCGAGCCTGACACCGAAGCCGTGCCTCACGCCGAAGCCGAGCCTGACGACGAAGCCGAGCCTGACACCGAAGCCGAGCCTGACGCCGAAGCCGAACCTGACAACGAGCCTCACACCGAAGCCGAGCCTTACACCGAAGCCGAGCCTGACACCGAGCCTCACACCAAAGCCGAGCCTCACACCGAAGCCGAACCTGACACCGAGCCTCACACCGAAGCCGAGCCTGACACCGAAGCCGAGCCTGACGCCGAAGCCGAACCTGACACCGAAGCCGAGCCTGATACCGAAGCCGAGCCTGACGCCGAAGCCGAACCTGACACCGAGCCTCACACCGAAGCCGAGCCTGACGCCGAAGCCGAGCCTGACGCCGAAGCCGAACCTGACACCCAGGCTCACACTGAAGCCGAGCCTGACACCGAAGCCGTGCCTCACGCCGAAGCCGAGCCTGACGACGAAGCCGAGCCTGACACCGAAGCCGAGCCTGACGCCGAAGCCGAACCTGACACCGAGCCTCACACCGAAGCCGAGCCTTACACCGAAGCCGAGCCTGACACTGAGCCTCACACCAAAGCCGAGCCTCACACCGAAGCGGAGCCTGACACCGAAGCCGAGCCTGACGCCGAAGCCGAACCTGACGCCGAAGCCGAACCTGACACCCAGGCTCACACTGAACCCGAGCCTCACACCGAAGCCGAGCCTCACACCGAAGCCGAGGCTGACACCGAAGCCGAGCCTGACGCCGAAGCCAAGCCTGACACTGAGCCTCACACCGAAGCCGAGCCTGACACCGAGCCTCACACCGAAGCCGAGCCTGATGCCGAAGCCGAGCCTGACACCGAAGCCGAACCTGACACCGAGCCTCACACCGAAGCCGAGCGTGACACCGAAGCCGAGCCTGACGCCGAAGCCGAACCTGACACCGAGCCTCACACCGAAGCCGAGCCTCACACCGAAGCCGAGCCTGACACCGGAGCCGAGCCTGACGCCGAAGCCGAACCTGACACCGAGCCTCACACCGAAGCCGAGCCTGACACCGAAGCCGAGCCTGACGCCGAAGCCGAACCTGACACCGAGCCTCACACCGAAGCCGAGCCTCACACCGAAGCCGAGCCTGACGCCGAAGCCGAACCTGACACCGAAGCCGAGCCTGATACCGAAGCCGAGCCTGACGCCGAAGCCGAACCTGACACCGAGCCTCACACCGAAGCCGAGCCTGACGCCGAAGCCGTGCCTCACGCCGAAGCCGAGGCTGACGACGAAGCCGAGCCTGACACCGAAGCCGAGCCTGATGCCGAAGCCGAACCTGACAACGAGCCTCACACCGAAGCCGAGCCTTACACCGAAGCCGAGCCTGACACCGAGCCTCACACCAAAGCCGAGCCTCACACCGAAGCCGAACCTGACACCGAGCCTCACACCGAAGCCGAGCCTGACACCGAAGCCGAGCCTGACGCCGAAGCCGAACCTGACACCGAAGCAGAGCCTGATACCGAAGCCGAGCCTGACGCCGAAGCCGAACCTGACACCGAGCCTCACACCGAAGCCGAGCCTGACGCCGAAGCCGAGCCTGACGCCGAAGCCGAACCTGACACCCAGGCTCACACTGAAGCCGAGCCTGACACCGAAGCCGTGCCTCACGCCGAAGCCGAGCCTGACGACGAAGCCGAGCCTGACACCGAAGCCGAGCCTGACGCCGAAGCCGAACCTGACACCGAGCCTCACACCGAAGCCGAGCCTTACACCGAAGCCGAGCCTGACACCGAGCCTCACACCAAAGCCGAGCCTCACACCGAAGCCGAACCTGACACCGAGCCTCACACCGAAGCCGAGCCTGACACCGAAGCCGAGCCTGACGCCGAAGCCGAACCTGACACCGAAGCCGAGCCTGATACCGAAGCCGAGCCTGACGCCGAAGCCGAACCTGACACCGAAGCCGAGCCTGATACCGAAGCCGAGCCTGACGCCGAAGCCGAACCTGACACCGAGCCTCACACCGAAGCCGAGCCTGACACCGAAGCCGAGCCTGACGCCGGAGCCGAACCTGACACCGAAGCCGAGCCTGATACCGAAGCCGAGCCTGACGCCGAAGCCGAACCTGACACCGAGCCTCACACCGAAGCCGAGCCTGATGCCGAAGCCGAGCCTGACGCCGAAGCCGAACCTGACACCCAGGCTCACACTGAAGCCGAGCCTGACACCGAAGCCGTGCCTCACGCCGAAGCCGAGCCTGACGACGAAGCCGAGCCTGACACCGAAGCCAAGCCTGACGCCGAAGCCGAACCTGACACCGAGCCTCACACCGAAGCCGAGCCTTACACCGAAGCCGAGCCTGACACCGAGCCTCACACCAAAGCCGAGCCTCACACCGAAGCCGAACCTGACACCGAGCCTCACACCGAAGCCGAGCCTGACACCGAAGCCGAGCCTGACGCCGAAGCCGAACCTGACACCGAAGCCGAGCCTGATACCGAAGCCGAGCCTGACGCCGAAGCCGAACCTGACACCGAAGCCGAGCCTGATACCGAAGCCGAGCCTGACGCCGAAGCCGAACCTGACACCGAGCCTCACACCGAAGCCGAGCCTGACACCGAAGCCGAGCCTGACGCCGAAGCCGAACCTGACACCGAAGCCGAGCCTGATACCGAAGCCGAGCCTGACGCCGAAGCCGAACCTGACACCGAGCCTCACACCGAAGCCGAGCCTGACGCCGAAGCCGAGCCTGACGCCGAAGCCGAACCTGACACCCAGGCTCACACTGAAGCCGAGCCTGACACCGAAGCCGTGCCTCACGCCGAAGCCGAGCCTGACGACGAAGCCGAGCCTGACACCGAAGCCGAGCCTGACGCCGAAGCCGAACCTGACACCGAGCCTCACACCGAAGCCGAGCCTTACACCGAAGCCGAGCCTGACACTGAGCCTCACACCAAAGCCGAGCCTCACACCGAAGCCGAGCCTGACACCGAAGCCGAGCCTGATGCCGAAGCCGAGCCTCACACCGAAGCCGAGCCTAACACCGAAGCCGAGCCTGATGCCGAAGCCGAGCCTGACGCCGAAGCCGAGCCCGACGCCGAAGCCGAACCTGACGCCGAGCCTCACACCGAAGCCGAGCCTCACACCGAAGCCGAGCCTGACACCGAAGCCGAGCCTCACGCCGAAGCCGAACCTGACACCGACCCTCACAACGAAGCCTAGCCTCACACGAAGCCGAGCCTGACACCGAGCCTCACACCGAAGCTGAGCCTGACACCGAGCCTCACACCGAAGCCGAGCCTGACGCCGAAGCCGAGCCTGACGCCGAAGCCAAACCTGACACCGACCCTCACACCGAAGCCCAGCCTGACACTGAAGCCGTGCCTCACACCGAAGCCGAGCCTGATGCCGAAGCCGAGCCTGACACCGAAGCCGAGCCTGACGCCGAAGCCGAACCTGACACCGAGCCTCACACCGAAGCCGAGCCTCACACCGAAGCCGAGCCTGACACCGAAGCCGAGCCTGACACCATCGCCGAGCCTGACGCCGAAGCCGAACCTGACACCGAGCCTCACACCGAAGCCGAGCCTCACACCGAAGCCGAGCCTGACACCGAAGCCGAGCCTGACGCCGAAGCCGAACCTGACACCGAGCCTCACACCGAAGCCGAGCCTCACACCGAAGCCAAGCCTGACACCGAGCCTCACACCAAAGCCGAGCCTCACACCGAAGCCGAGCCTGACACCGAAGCCGAGCCTGACACCGAAGCCGTGCCTCACACCGAAGCCGAGCCTGACGCCGAAGCCGAGCCTGATGCCGAAGCCGAGCCTGATGCCGAAGCCGAGCCTGACACCGAAGCCGAGCCCGACACTGAAGCCGAGCCCGACACCGAAGCCGAGCCCGACACCGAAGCCGAGACTGACACCGAAGCCGAGCCTGACACCGAAGCCGAGCCTGACGCTGATGCCGAACCTGACACCGAGCCTCACACCGAAGCCGAGCCTCACACCGAAGCCGAGCCTGACACCGAGCCTCACACCGAAGCCGAGCCTGACTCCGAAGCAAAGCCTGACGCCGAAGCCGAACCTGACACCGAGCCTCACACCGAAGCCGAGCCTGACACCGAAGCCGAGCCTGACGCCGAAGCCGAACCTGACACCGAGCCTCACACCGAAGCCGAGCCTCACACCGAAGCCGAGCCTGACACCGAAGCCGAGCCTGACTCCGAAGCCGAACCTGATACCGAGCCTCACACCGAAGCCGAGCCTCACTCCGAAGCCGAGCCTGATGCCGAAGCCGAGCCTGACGCCGAAGCCGAACCTGACACCGAGCGTCACACCGAAGCCGAGCCTCACACCGAAGCCGAGCCTCACACCGAAGCCGAGCCTCACGCCGAAGCCGAGCCTGACACCGAGCCTCACACCAAAACCGAGCCTGACACCGAGCCTCACACCGAAGCCGAGACTCACACCGAAGCCGAGCCTCACACCGAAGCCGAGCCTCACACCAAAGCTGAGCCTGACACCGTAGCCGAGCCTGACGCCGAAGCCGAACCAGACACTGAGCCTCACACCGAAACCGAGCCTCACACCGAAGCCGAGCCTCACACCGAAGCCGAGCCTGACAACGAGCCTCACACCGAAACTGAGCCTGACACCGAGCCTCACACCGAAGCCGAGCCTGACGCCGAAGCCGAGCCTGACGCCGAAGCCGAGCCTGACGCCGAAGCCGAACCTGACACCGAGCCTCACACCGAAGCCGAGCCTGACGCCGAAGCCGAGCCTGACGCCGAAGCCGAACCTGACACCCAGGCTCACACTGAAGCCGAGCCTGACACCGAAGCCGTGCCTCACGCCGAAGCCGAGCCTGACGACGAAGCCGAGCCTGACACCGAAGCCGAGCCTGACGCCGAAGCCGAACCTGACACCGAGCCTCACACCGAAGCCGAGCCTTACACCGAAGCCGAGCCTGACACTGAGCCTCACACCAAAGCCGAGCCTCACACCGAAGCCGAGCCTGACACCGAAGCCGAGCCTGACGCCGAAGCCGAACCTGACGCCGAAGCCGAACCTGACACCCAGGCTCACACTGAACCCGAGCCTCACACCGAAGCCGAGCCTCACACCGAAGCCGAGGCTGACACCGAAGCCGAGCCTGACGCCGAAGCCGAACCTGACACCGAGCCTCACACCGAAGCCGAGCCTCACACCGAAGCCAAGCCTGACACCGAGCCTCACACAAAAGCCGAGCCTGACACCGAGCCTCACACCGAAGCCGAGCCTGATGCCGAAGCCGAGCGTGACACCGAAGCCGAGCCTGACGCCGAAGCCGAACCTGACACCGAGCCTCACACCGAAGCCGAGCCTCACACCGAAGCCGAGCCTGACACCGGAGCCGAGCCCGACGCCGAAGCTGAACCTGACACCGAGCCTCACACCGAAGCCGAGCCTGACACCGAAGCCGAGCCTGACGCCGAAGCCGAACCTGACACCGAGCCTCACACCGAAGCCGAGCCTCACACCGAAGCCGAGCCTGACACCGAGCCTCACACCAAAGCCGAGCCTCACACCGAAGCCGAACCTGACACCGAGCCTCACACCGAAGCCGAGCCTGACACCGAAGCCGAGCCTGACGCCGAAGCCGAGCCTGACGCCGAAGCCGAGCCTGATACCGAAGCCGAGCCTGACGCCGAAGCCGAACCTGACACCGAGCCTCACACCGAAGCCGAGCCTGACGCCGAAGCCGTGCCTCACGCCGAAGCCGAGGCTGACGACGAAGCCGAGCCTGACCCCGAAGCCGAGCCTGACGCCGAAGCCGAACCTGACACCGAGCCTCACACCGAAGCCGAGCCTTACACCGAAGCCGAGCCTGACACCGAGCCTCACACCAAAGCCGAGCCTCACACCGAAGCCGAACCTGACACCGAGCCTCACACCGAAGCCGAGCCTGACACCGAAGCCGAGCCTGACGCCGAAGCCGAACCTGACACCGAAGCCGAGCCTGATACCGAAGCCGAGCCTGACGCCGAAGCCGAACCTGACACCGAGCCTCACACCGAAGCCGAGCCTGACGCCGAAGCCGAGCCTGACGCCGAAGCCGAACCTGACACCCAGGCTCACACTGAAGCCGAGCCTGACACCGAAGCCGTGCCTCACGCCGAAACCGAGGCTGACGACGAAGCCGAGCCTGACACCGAAGCCGAGCCTGACGCCGAAGCCGAACCTGACACCGAGCCTCACACCGAAGCCGAGCCTTACACCGAAGCCGAGCCTGACACCGAGCCTCACACCAAAGCCGAGCCTCACACCGAAGCCGAACCTGACACCGAGCCTCACACCGAAGCCGAGCCTGACACTGAAGCCGAGCCTGACGCCGAAGCCGAACCTGACACCGAAGCCGAGCCTGATACCGAAGCCGAGCCTGACGCCGAAGCCGAACCTGACACCGAGCCTCACACCGAAGCCGAGCCTGACGACGAAGCCGAGCCTGACACCGAAGCCGAGCCTGACGCCGAAGCCGAACCTGACACCGAGCCTCACACCGAAGCCGAGCCTTACACCGAAGCCGAGCCTGACACCGAAGCCGAACCTGACACCGAGCCTCACACCGAAGCCGAGCCTCACACCGAAGCCGAGCCTGACACCGGAGCCGAGCCTGACGCCGAAGCCGAACCTGACACCGAGCCTCACACCGAAGCCGAGCCTGACACCGAAGCCGAGCCTGACGCCGAAGCCGAACCTGACACCGAGCCTCACACCGAAGCCGAGCCTCACACCGAAGCCGAGCCTCACACCAAAGCCGAGCCTGACACCGAAGCCGAGCCTGACGCCGAAGCCGAACCTGACACCGAGCCTCACACCGAAGCCGAGCCTCACACCGAAGCCGAGCCTGACACCGAGCCTCACACCGAAGCCGAGCCTCACACCGAATCCGAGCCTGACACCGAAGCCGAGTCTGACGCCGAAGCCGAGCCTGACGCCGAAACCGAGCCTGACACAGAGCCTCACACCGAAGCCGAGCCTGACACCGAATCCGAGCCTGACACCGAAGCCGAGCCCGACACCGAAGCCGAGCCTGACGCCGAAGCTGAGCCTCACACCGAAGCCGAGCCTGACGCCGAAGCCGAGCCTGACGCCGAAGCCGAGCCTGACGCCGAAGCCGAACCTGACTCCGAGCCTCACACCGAAGCCGAGCATCACACCGAAGCCGAGCCTGACACCGAAGCCTAGCCTGACGCCGAAGCCGAACCTGACACCGAGCCTCACACCGAAGCTGAGCCTCACACCGAAGCCGAGCCTGACACCGAGCCTCACACCAAAGCCGAGCCTGACGCCGAAGCCGAGCCTGACGCCGAAGCCGAACCTGACACCGAGCCTCACACCGAAGCCGAGCCTCACACCGAAGCCGAGCCTGACACCGAGCCTCACACCGAAGCCGAGCCTGACGCCGAAGCCGAGCCTGACGCCGAAGCCGAACCTGACACCGAGCCTCACACCAAAGCCGAGCCTGACACCGAGCCTCACACCGAAGCCCGAGCCTCACACCGAAGCCGAGCCTGACACCGAAGCCGAGCCTGACATCGAAGCCGTGCCTCACACCGAAGCCGAGCCTGACACCGAAGCCGAGCCTGACACCGAAGCCGAGCCTGACGCCGAAGCGTGAACTACAACTACCCCGTCCCCATAGAAGGGTTGATTGGTTCAATAGAGAGAAGACAAACAAAGACATTATACGTAAAGACATCACATTTCTTACCCAGATGGAGGGGGGATGTTTCATGTGCAAAGTATTATTATTACTATGAGGATAGTTTCCAAATGTAACCAAGTGTTGTCTCTCTCTGTCTCTCCCCTCTTTTGTCTTTCCCCAACCCCCTTTCCATTGTTTAACAAGCAGTCACATCTTGTCAGTCCACTAGGGACTTTTATCTCATGGAAGTGTGTATGGGTATTCTGTGTTGTTATTTAGTTAGTTAATGAATAAATAAATTGGTGTGGTACTGAATGATCACAAAAGGCTGGGGTTCTTGTGGATTCAAGAGGTCTGCGACGTTCAGAATGAGACAGATATGAGGTAATGATTAATAAGTGACTTATTGATGTAAGAGATATATTTTGTGTCAGTTGATAGTGTTATGCAGATGGTCAGTTGATTGATCATGTTATGCAGATGGTCAGTTGATCGTGTTATGCAGATGGATCGGTTGATTGATAGTGTTACGCAGATGGTCAGTTGATTGATAGTGTTATGCAGATGGCCAGTTGATTGATAGTGTTATGCAGATGGTCCGTTGATTGATAGTGTTATGCAGATGGTCAGTTGAATGATAGTGTTATGCAGATGGTCAGTTGATTGATATTGTTATGCAGATGGTCAGTTGATCGTGTTATGCAGATGGTCAGTTGATTGATAGTGTTACGCAGATGGTCAGTTGATTGATAGTGTTATGCAGATGGCCATTTGATTGATAGTGTTATGCAGATGGTCAGTTGATTGTGTCAGTTGTTAGTGTTATGCAGATGGTCAGTTGATTGATTGTGTTATGCAGATGGTCCGTTGATTGATAGTGTTATGCAGATGGACAGTTGATTGATAGTGTTATGCAGATGGTCCCTTGATTGATAGTGTTATGCAGATGGTCAGTTGAATGATAGTGTTATGCAGATGGTCAGTTGATTGATAGTGTTATGCAGATGGTCAGTTGATCGTGTTATGCAGATGGTCAGTTGATTGATAGTGTTACGCAGATGGTCAGTTGATTGATAGTGTTATGCAGATGGCCATTTGATTGATAGTGTTATGCAGATGGTCAGTTGATTGTGTCAGTTGTTAGTGTTATGCAGATGGTCAGTTGATTGATTGTGTTATGCAGATGGTCCGTTGATTGATAGTGTTTTGCAGATGGTCAGTTGATTGATTGTGTTATGCAGATGGTCAGTTGATTGATAGTGTTATGCAGATGGTCCGTTGATTGGTAGTGTTATGCAGATGGTCAGTTGATTGATAGTGTTATGCAGATGGTTAGTTGATTGATCGTGTTATGCAGATGGTCAGTTGATTGATCGTGTTATGCAGATGGTCCGTTGAGTGATAGTGTTATGCAGATAGTCAGTTGATTGATAGTGCCAGTTGTTAGTGTTTTGCAGATGGTCCGTTGATTGACTACTTTCAACTTTTTATTAGTGCAGTAGTAGTTCCACCCCTCCAAAACGCCACCCTAGGCTTGGGCGGTATACTGTATACCAGAGTATTTGGAAAAAGCCACAGGGTGTTTTTTCAGTTGTCTGTATAGTTGTGAATATTTGTAGCTACTTTTTAAGTAAACGCCTGCAGTCAACTTGTGCAATACGTTAGAAGATAGGTGAAATTAAATGTTCTTTGTCACATTATTATGAAGTTTACGGTAATCCCCAGTCATGTGTCACTGTGGCGTTTGTTTACAAGCACACAGTGACCAGAGAACCTTGTGATTCACTCACTGTCGTGCAGCATGCACCAGATGATCAAATTGTAGTATGGAATTCACAACTAAATGTTTGCCAGCTAGATATCTTATAACTATAACTGTGTGATAGATGCTCTGCAGTTTGTAATTTAGTAGCTAGTTAGCTACCTAGCTAAGTGGTTAGCTTCTTCCAAAATCAAGTATTTGCTTGGTAACAGCAGAGAATCCCCCTCCTTGATCAAGAGCTAGCTAATATTCGTTTTGTTCGTACATCAAACCGTGATTAGCATTTTTTTAGTTACTTGTATACAGTTTAGGTCAGAAACGCGTTTGTTAGCATTTAGTTAGCATTCTCTATGCGATTTTACATGTTCTTGTTAGCATTGCTAACCTTCGGGCATGTCCAGAGATCAGTAAAAAAAAAAAATAACAGGGACAGGATATGGGTCAGGGAAACTCAGCCAGGTGCAGGATTGAGTAAGATTTATTCACCTTACCACCCCGGCCTTAGACATCAAAATTAAAACTAAAAAAAGAGAATTAAAGAAAAAAAAAACACAGTCATACCATTTGAGTTCCACACCCTGACTGACATAAAGGTACTGTTCCGAGACAGAAAAGGACTCGCTAAACAAACAACTCATCCATGTGTTTAAAGTGTCAAATGAGAAAAGCTGTGAAATGGAGAGTTGAAAATAAAAGAGAAGAGAGGGCCAGAAAAGTCATGTTTGGGAAAGATTCTGCTCTGTGCAGGCCAGTCAAGTTCTTCCACATCGATCTCGACAAACCATTTCTGTATGGACTTCACTTTGTGCACGGGGGCATTGTCATGCTGAAACAATAAATGGCCTTCCACAAACTGTTGCCATAAACTCGGAAAGCACAGAATCGTCTAGAATGTCATTGTATGCTGTAGTGTTAAGATTTCCCTTCACTTGGAACCAAGTTATGGAAATCTGCTTTTTAACTGCCTCTCCTGAAAGGTGGAGATCCTTCGCTAACTTGACAACTATCGACCTATATCAATGCTGTCTGTACTGTCTAAAGTACTGGAGTCCTTAGTTAGTAGGCAGCTAAAGGTCTACTTCCAAGAAAACAACATCTTCAATAGAATGCAATCAGGGTTTAGGTCTGGCCACAGCACTGTTTCAGCAACATTGAAGGTTTTAAATGACATCCACTGTGCTCTTGATAAGAAGCTACATTGTGTTGTCTGTCCTTATTGATTTGTCGAAGGCTTTTGACGCCGTGGACCATGCTGTGTTAGTGCAAATGTTGTGGAATTACTGGTCATGCTCTAGATTGGTTTATAAATTACCTATCAAATCGTACACAATGTATAAATGGCGGATGGTTGTAAATCTGAGTCCATATAGGTGTGCTCAGGTGTTCCGCAAGGTTCTACTTTGGGCCCACTGTTGTTAATTTTGTATATCAACAACATTGGGGATCTTATTGAAACAGCGGATGTTGATTTTTATGCAGATGATACTGTTCTTTACTCAAGTGGTAGTAGTTTATCTTTAGCTTTTGAAAATGCCCAAAGAGCATTTAACATCATACAACAGAATCTGTATGATTTAAAGCTGGTTCTAAATTCAGGTAAAACAAAATGCATGGTATTTTCAAATGCCAGGCATGTTAACAAATCATGTCATTGCTACATTGGCTGGACATACTATAGAGCAAGTTGAAGTGTACAAATATTTGGGTGTGTGGGTTGATGATAAGCTGAGCTTCACTGTGCCTCTAGAGAACTTGATAAGGAAGCTCAAGCTGAAAATAGGATTTTATTACTGGCATAAGGCTTGTTTTTCTCTGGAGGCCAGGAAGGAATTGGTATGATGTACATTACCGTCGGTTTTAGATTTTTAGTGATGTTATTAAATATATGCAGGCCTCAGCCACTACCCTGAGAGCACTTGATTCAGTGTATCATGCAGCCCTCAGGTTCATTACAGATCAAACACGTCTAACACATCGTCATTGACCTTGCGTAGGCTTAAACACTGGGCCTACACACTGAGCTGCGTGTGTGTGTGTGTGTGTGTGTGTGTGTGTGTGTGTGTGTGTGTGTGTGTGTGTGTGTGTGTGTGTGTGTGTGTGTGTGTGTGTGTGTGTGTGTGTGTGTGTGTCTGTCTAGTTACCTTGGGCAGGCGAAGACATTTGGATGACACCTCATACTCTATGTATGCCTCCTCCTGTCCCGTCCTTCCTCTTCCTCCATCTGTATAACACAGCTCCTGGGCCCTCTGCAGCGACGCATCCAGCTCTGACATCACGTAAACACACAGCGCCGAGCGATCCGTCGCCATGGGCGTCGACGCCTGCCCCGCCGCCAGGGCAACGAACAGCGCCGGTCGCCCCTGGTGTTCGGCGAGGGTAGCCCCCTGGGCGAGGTTATACCCCCCGGAACATTCTAACGGAACCTCCACGTAAGAGTAGAAGCTCCGGTCCACGGCGCAGAGACGTGAAACATAAGTCCGGTATTCCTTCCTGTGCCACATATCCCTCCGCGAGAACAGGAAGTAGACGTGGTCGCCATGATGATGCGCGGAGATGAAGTTGTTGTTGTACTCGGAGTAGCTCCCGACAACCAGCTTCCCTAATTCCTCGTCTTGGGAGAAGGCCTGGCGGACGGGGGAGGAGCTGGGGGCCAAACGGCGAGTTGTGATTGGTGGGATGTCGCTGGGGCCTTTACTGGTGTAGCCACGCCCCACCAGCATAAGCCCCACACCCTTTTGGTTCAAGACCACACCAACGGTGGAGACGCGGGGATCGTTGGCGGCTACGTACTGCGTGTCTACCGGATTGGAGGTCTGGTACAGGACCTTGGACACATTACCCAGACTCCTCTTCTCACAGATACCCTGAAACAGGGTTCCACACACGATCAGGCTCCTCGCCCCGAGCTCCGACCCTGCTGAGGCCAGGCCCTCCTCAAGCAGAAGGATCTTATTAGTGTTGGGGGTCAGGCGCGCGGTACTGCAGTCCTTGGGGACGATGGGGGGTAAACACTCGGCACTGTCCAGGTTGGGGCCAGTCTGACTGGAGGAGAGCACCTAGGACACGTTTAAGATAACATAAGAGAAGATAGTATTGTATAAAGATGTGTCCCAAATGGCTCCTATTCCCTTTAAAGTGCATAGTGTACTTTTGACCAGGGCCCATAGAGAACACTATATAAGTAATAAAGAACACTATATAAGGGATAGGGAACACTATATAGGGAACACTATATAGGGAATAGGGAACAGTATATAGGGAACACTATATAGGGAACACTATATAAGGGATAGGGAGCACTATATAGGGAACAGGGAACACTATATAGGGAACACTATATAGGGAATAGGGAACAGTATATAGGGAACACTATATAGGGAATAGGGAACACTATATAGGGAACAGGGAACACTATATAGGGAACACTATATAAGGGAACACTATATAAGGGAATAGGGAACACTATATAGGGAACAGGGAACACTATATAGGGAACACTATATAAGGGAATAGGGAACACTATATAGGGAACACTATATAAGGGATAGGGAACACTATATAGGGAATTGGGAACACTATATAGGGAATAGGGAACACTATATAGGGAATAGGGAACACTATATAGGGAATACTTTATAAGGGATAGGGAACACTATATAGGGAACAGTGAACACTATATAGGGAACACTATATAAGGGAATAGGGAACACTATATAGGGAACACTATATAGGGGATAGGGAACACTATATAGGGAATTGGGAACACTATATAGGGAATAGGGAACACTATATAGGGAATAGGGAACACTATATAGGGAATACTATATAAGGGATAGGGAACGCTATATAGGGAACACTATATAGGGAATAGGGAACACTATATAGGGAATACTATATAAGGGATAGGGAACGCTATATAGGGAACACTATATAGGGAATAGGGAACACTATATAGGGAATACTATATAAGGGATAGGGAACACTATATAGGGAACACTATATAGGGAACACTATATAGGGGATAGGGAACACTATATAGGGAACACTATATAGGGAATAGGGAACACTATATAGGGAATACTATATAAGGGATAGGGGACACTATATAGGGAACACTATATAGGGAACAGGGAACACTATATAGGGAATAGTATATAAGGGATAGGGGACACTATATAGGGAACACTATATAGGGAATAGGGAACACTATATAGGGAATACTATATAAGGGATAGGGAACGCTATATAGGGAACACTATATAGGGAATAGGGAACACTATATAGGGAATACTATATAAGGGATAGGGAACACTATATAGGGAACACTATATAGGGAACACTATATAGGGGATAGGGAACACTATATAGGGAATAGGGAACACTATATAGGGAATACTATATAAGGGATAGGGAACACTATGTAGGGAATAGGGAACACTATATAGGGAACACTATATAGGGGATAGGGAACACTTTATAGGGAGCAGGGAACACTATATAGGGAATAGGGAACACTATATAGGGAATACTATATAGGGAACACTATATAGGGAACACTATATAGGGAACACTATATAAGGGAATAGGGAACACTATATAGGGAATACTATATAAGGGGTAGGGGACACTATATAGGGAACACTATATAGGGAATAGGGAACACTATATAGGGAATACTATATAAGGGATAGGGGACACTATATAGGGTACACTATATAGGGGACACTATATAGGGGATAGGGAACACTATATAGTGGACACTATAGAGGGGATCGGGGGCCATTTTGGGACATAAAGAAACTGACAAGATATACAGTAGGAGCGGTTTCCAGGACAACGATTAAGCCTGGTCCTGGTCTAAAAGAAAACTCCGTGGAGAATCTCCATCGAAAAGGCATTTTGTTCCAGGACTAATCTGTGTCTGGGAAAACGGCCAATAGGGAGCTATGGACTGTACAAGTGATTACAAACATTATTACCTGGAGGTCAGGGGACAGGTGGTAGAGATGGTTGACTGCCCCCACGTACAACTGACCAGACCTGGAGTCCAGGAGGAGGTGGCTGAGGGGAGATCCATCCAGGGAGACGTGAGGGAAGGCCTGCCCAGCATGAGAGGCCTTCTCTGGGTTAGGATCTGGCTGGAGCTGGGTCAGGGCCTGTGGGGGCAGCAACAGTACCAGACACCACCAGGTGGAAAGGGGGAGCAGAAGGGGAGAAGTGGCTGGCATGGCACCAATTACCTGCTGGAGAGGAGATAAGGAAGAAGGAGAGGAAGAAGGAGGAGAGAAGGAGAAGGAGAGGAAGAAGGAGGAGAGGAAGGAGAAGGAGAGGAAGAAGGAGAAGAAGGGGAGGAAGGAGAGGACAAACAACAGTAAGAGGAGATAGCTAGATTCACCTCAGACTCTTACCTACTATATACTAACTAGGTCTTAACCCAACCCTGTTCCTGGAGAGAGACCCTCCTGGAGGTTTTAACTCCAACCCTGTTCCTGGAGAGATACCCTCCTGTAGGTTTTAACTCCAACCCTGTTCCTGGAGAGATACCCTCCTGGAGGTTTTAACTCCAACCCTGTTCCTGGAGAGATACCCTCCTGTAGGTTTTAACTCCAACCCTGTTCCTGGAGAGATACCCTCCTGTAGGTTTTAACTCCAACCCTGTTCCTGGAGAGATACCCTCCTGTGGGTTTTAACTCACTGTGTGCAATAATAATGTTTAACATGATTTTTGAATGACTACCTCATCTCTGTACCCCCCACACACACACAATTATCTGTAAGGTCCCTCAGTCGAGCAGTGAATTTCAAACACAGATTCAACTACAAAGACCAGGAAGGTTTTCCAATGCCTCGCAAAGAAGAACACCTATTGGTAGATGGGTAAAACATTTTAAAAAGCAGACATCGTGAGCCATTCACAGGTCAATTCATTAACTACACCTTGGATGGTGTATCAATACACCCAGTCACTACAAAGATACAGGCGTCCTTCCTAACTCAGTTGCCGGAGAGGAAGGAAACCGCTCAGGGATTTCACCATGAGGCCAATGGTGACTTTAAAACAGTTACAGTTTAATAGCTGTGATGGGAGAAAACTGAGGATGGATCAACAACATTGTAGTTACTCCACAATACTAACCTAAATGACAGAGTGAGAAGTAAGCCTGTACAGAATAAAAATATTCCAAAACATACCTCCTGTTTGCAACAAGGCACTAAAGTAAAACTACCAAAAAATGTGGCAAAGCAATTAACGTTTTGTCCTGAATACAAAGTGTTATGTTTGGGGCAAATCCAATACAACACATTACCGAGTACCACTCTTCATATTTTCAAGCATAGTGGTGGCTGCATCATGTTATGGGTATGCTTGTCATCGTTAAGGACTGGGGAGTTTTTCAGGATAGAAAATAAAACGGAATGGAGCTAAGCACAGGCAAAATACTAAACCTAATGAAGCTATAAATCTGCAGTCATACCAGCTAGAGGATATAGTAGTGTTACCCTTTTATGCATTTGCATAAATCACATTGTATTGGTTACATACACATATTTTGCAGATTTTATTGCGGTGTAGTGAAATGCTGGTGTTCCTAGCTCCAAGAGGGCAGTAGAATCTAACAATTCATAAACAACACGAAAATCTTAAAGTAAAAAAAACGGAATTAATAAAATACAGCGGGGGGAAAAAGTATTTAGTCAGCCACCAATTGTGCAAGTTCTCCCACTTAAAAAGATGAGAGAGGCCTGTAATTTTCATCATAGGTACACTTCAACGATGTCAGACAAAATGAGAAAAAAAAATCCAGAAAATCACATTGTAGGATTTTTAATGAATTTATTTGCAAATTATGATGGAAAATAGACTTTTGTTATTGACCAAATACTTATCTCAATACTTTGTTATATACCCTTTGTTGGCAATGACACAGGTGAAGACTTACAGAAAACATTTGACAAGGTTTTCACACACTGTTGCTGGTATTTTGGCCCATTCCGCCATGCAGATCTCCTCTAGAGCAGTGATGTTTTGGGGCTGTCGCTGGGCAACACTGACTTTCAACTCCCTCCAAAGATTTTCTATGGGGTTGAGATCTGGAGACTGGCTAGGCCACTCCAGGACCTTGAAATGCTTCTTACGAAGCCACTCCTTTGTTGCCTGGGCGGTGTGTTTGGGATCATTGTCATGCTGAAAGACCCAGCCATGTTTCATCTTCAATGCCCTTGCTGATGGAAGGAGGTTTTCACTCAAAATCTCACGATACATGGCTCCATTCATTCTTTCCTTTACACGGATCAGTCGTCCTGGTCCCTTTGCAGAAAAAGAGCCACAAAGCATGATGTTTCCACCCCCATGCTTCACAGTAGGTATGGTGTTCTTTGGATGCAACTCAGCATTCTTTGTCCTCCAAACACGACGAGTTGAGTTTTTACCAAAAAGTTATATTTTGGTTTCATCTGACCATATGACATTCTCCCAATCCTCTTCTGGATCATCCAAATGCTCTCTAGCAAACTTCAGATGGGCCTGGACATGTACTGGCTTAAGCAGAGGGACACGTCTGGCACTGCAGGATTTAAGTCCCTGGCGGCGTAGTGCGTTACTGATGGTAGGCTTTGTTACTTTGGTCCCAACTCTCTGCAGGTCATTCACTAGGTCCCCCCGTGTGGTTCTGGGATTTTTGCTCACTGTTCTTGTGATAATTTTGACCCCACGGGGTGAGATCTTGCGTGGAGCCCCAGATTGAGGGAGATTATCAGTGGTCTTGTATGTCTTCCATTTCCTAATAATTGCTCCCACAGTTGATTTCTTCAAACCAAGCTGCTTACCTATTGCAGATTCAGTCTTCCCAGCCTGGTGCAGGTCTACAATTTTGTTTCTGGTGTCCTTTGACAGCTCTTTGGTCTTAGCCATAGTGGAGTTTGGAGTGTGACTGTTTGAGGTTGTGGACAGGTGTCTTTTATACTGATAACAAGTTCAAACAGGTGCCATTAATACAAGTAACGAGTGGAGGACAGAGGAGCCTCTTAAAGAAGAAGTTACAGGTCTGTGAGAGCCAGAAATCTTGCTTGTTTGTAGGTGACCAAATACCTATTTTCCACCATAATTTGCAAATAAATTCATAAACAATCCTACAATGTGATTTTCTGGATTTTTTTTCCTCATTTTGTCTGTCATAGCTGACGTGTACCTATGATGAAAATTACAGGCCTCTCATCTTTTTAAGTGGGAGAACTTGCACAATTGGTGGCTGACTAAATACTTTTTTTCCCCACTGTATATAAATATTAGGATGAGCAATGTCGGAGTGGCGTTGACTAAAAGACATTATGAACTGGGTGGTTCGAACCCTGAATGCTGATTGGCTGACATACCATGGGTATGACAAAACACGTATTTTTACTGCTCTAATTACGTTGGTAACCAGTTTATAATAGCAATAAGGCTCCTCTGTGGGTTTGTGGTATATTGCCAATATACCACGGCTAAGGGCGGTATCGAGATACTCTGCGTTGCGTCGTGTTTAAGAACAGCCCTTAGCCGTGGTATATTGGCCATATTCCACAAACCCCCGAGGTGCCTTATTGCTTAAGTAGAACACAGTATATACACACATATGAAATGAGTAAAGCATTATATAAACATTATTAAAGTGACCAGTGATTCCATTATTAAAGTGACTAGTGATTCAATTATTAAAGTGACTAGTGTTCCATTATTAAAGTGACCAGTGTTCCATTATTAAAGGGACCAGTGTTCCATTATTAAAGTGACCAGTGTTCCATTATTAAAGTGACCAGTGTTCCATTATTAAAGTGACCAGTGTTCCATTATTAAAGTGACCAGTGATTCCATTATTAAAGTGACCAGTGATTCCATTATTAAAGTGACCAGTGTTCCATTATTAAAGTGACCAGTGATTCCATGTCTAAGAAGAATTTGTTCTTAACTGACTTGCCTAGTTAAATAAAGGTTAACTAAATAATGAAAAAAATGTAAATTAAAACAATACACATCAATATACACATCAATATACACTATACACATCCATATACAGTACCTTCAGAAAGTATTCATACCCCTTGGCTTATTCCACATTTTGTTGTGTTGCAGCCTGAATACAAGATGGATTAAATATATTTTTTCTCCCCCATCTACACACAATACACCATAATGACAAAGTGAAAAAAAAAATTTTTCTCCCCCGTCTACAGTCGTGGCCAAAAGTTTTGAGAATGACACAAATAATTTCCACAAAGTTTGCTGCTTCAGTGTCTAGATATTTTTGTCAGATGTTACTATGGAATACTGAAGTATAATTACAAGCATTTCATAAGTGTCAAAAGCTTTTATTGACAATTACATGAAGTTGACGCAAAGAGTCAATATTTGCAGTGTTGACCCTTCTTTTTCAAGACCTCTGCACTCCACCCTGGCATGCTATCAATTAACTTCTGGGCCACATCATGACTGATGGCAGCCCATTCTTGCATAATCAATGCTTGGAGATTGTCAGAATTTGTTGGGTTTTGTTTGTCCACCCGCCTCTTGAGGATTGACCACAAGTTCTCAATGGGATTAAGGTCTGGGGAGTTTCCTGGCCATGGACTCAAAATATCGATGTTTTGTTCCCCGAGCCACTTAGTTATCACTTTTGCCTTATGGCAAGGTGCTCCATCATGCTGGAAAAGGCATTGTTTGTCACCAAACTGTTCCTGGATGGTTGGGAGAAGTTGCTCTCGGAGGATGTGTTGGTACCATTCTTTATTCATGGCTGTGTTCTTAGGCAAAATTGTGAGTGAGCCCACTCCCTTGGATGAAAAGCAACCCCACACATGAATGGTCTCAGGATGCTTTACTGTTGGCATGACACAGGACTGATGGTAGCGCTCACCTTGTCTTCTCCGGACAAGATTTTTTCCGGATGCCCCAAACAATCGGAAAGGGGATTCATCAGAGAAAATGACTTTTCCCCAGTCTTCAGCAGTCCAATCCCTGTACCTTTTGCAGAATATCAGTCTGTCCCTGATGTTTTTCTTGGAGAGAAGTGGCTTCTTTGCTGCCCTTGACACCAGGCCATCCTCCAAAAGTCTTCACCTCACTGTGTGTGCAGATGCACTCACACCTGCCTGCTGCCATTCCTGAGCAAGCTCTGTATTGATGGTGCCCCGATCCCACAGCTGAATCAACTTTAGGAGACGGTCCTGGCACTTGCTGGACTTTCTTGGGCGCCCTGAAGCCTTCTTCACAACAATTGAACCGCTCTCCTTGAAGTTCTTGATGATCCAATTAATGTTTGATTTAGGTGCAATCTTACTGGCAGCAATATCCTTGCCTGTGAAGCCTTTTTTGTGCATAGCGATGATGACGGCACGTGTTTCCTTGCAGGTAACCATGGTTGACAGAGGAAGAACAATGATTCCAAGCACCACCCTCCTTTTGAAGCTTCCAGTCTGTTATTTGAACTCAATCAGCATGACAGAGTGATCACCAGCCTTGTCCTCGTCAACACTCACACCTGTGTTAACGAGAGAATCACTGACATGTCAGCTGGTCCTTTTGGCAGGGCTGAAATGCAGTGGAAATGTTTTTGGGGGGATTCAGTTAATTTGCATGGCAAAGAGGGACTTGGCAATTAATTGCAATTCATCTGATCACTCTTCATAACATTCTGCAGTATATGCAAATTGTCATCATACAAACTGAGGCAGCAGACTTTGTGAAAATTAATATTTGTGTCATTCTCAAAACTTTTGGACACGACTGTACAGTACCAGTCAACGTTTGGACACACGTTCTCATTCAAGGGTTTCTCTTAATTTTTGACATTGTAAAATAATAGTGAAGATATCAAAACTATGAAATAACACGTACGGAATCATGTAGTAACCAAAAAAGTGTTAAATCAAAATATATTTTAGATTTGAGATTCTTCAAAAAGTAGCCACCCTTTGCCTTGAGGACAGCTTTGCACACTCTTGACATTCTCTCAACCAGCTTCATGAGGTAGTCACCTGGAATGCTTTTCAATTAACAGGTGTACCTTGTTAAAAGCTAATTTGTGGAATATCTGAATGAGATATTTCTGTATTTCATTTTCAAAAATATTGCTAAATATTTCAAAGAAAATGTTCACTTTGTTATTATGTGTAGACGGGTGAGACATTTTGTTTTAAACCATTTTGAATTCGGGCTGTAACAAGTCAAGGGGTATGAATACTTTCTGAAGGCACTTCATCATAAAAAACCTGACTTCCCCCCTTCAAGCAGCTACTTTTGTTCTTCAAAGCTCTCCCACCTTCACATACACGACACCAGCAGAAGACCCTATAGTGACAGGTGGGGCTGAGGGCTGAGGCAGCAGAAGACCCTATAGTGACAGGTGGGGCTGAGGCAGCAGAAGACCCTATAGTGACAGGTGGGGCTGAGGCAGCAGAAGACCCTATAGTGACAGGTGGGGCTGAGGCAGCAGCGGAAGGCCCTATAGTGACAGGTGGGGCTGAGGCAGCAGCAGACCCTATATTGACAGGTGGGGCTGAGGGCTGAGGCAGCAGACCCTATAGTGACAGGTGGGGCTGAGGCAGCAGACCCTATAGTGACAGGTGGGGCTGAGGCAGTAGCAGACCCTATAGTGACAGGTGGGGCTGAGACAGCAAAAGACCCTATAGTGACGGGTGGGGCTGAGGCAGCAGCAGCAGACCCTATAGTGACAGGTGGGGCTGAGGCAGCAGCAGACCCTAGAGTGACAGGTGGGGCTGAGGGCTGAGGCAGCAGCAGACCCTATAGTGACAGGTGGGGCTGAGGCAGCAGCAGACCCTATAGTGACAGGTGGGGCTGAGGGCTGAGACAGCAGCAGACCCTATAGTGACAGGTGGGGCTGAGGCCGCAGCAGACCCTATAGTGACAGGTGGGGCTGAGGCAGCAGCAGAAGACCTTATAGTGACAGGTGGGGCTTAGGCAGCAGCAGACCCTATAGTGACAGGTGGGGCTGAGGCAGCAGCAGAAGACCTTATAGTGACAGGTGGGGCTGAGGGCTGAGACAGCAGCAGACCCTATAGTGACAGGTGGGGCTGAGGCCGCAGCAGACCCTATAGTGACAGGTGGGGCTGAGGCAGCAGCAGAAGACCTTATAGTGACAGGTGGGGCTTAGGCAGCAGCAGACCCTATAGTGACAGGTGGGGCTGAGACAGCAGAAGACCCTATAGTGACAGGTGGGGCTGAGGCAGCAGCAGGAAGGCCCTATAGTGACAGGTGGGGCTGAGGCAGCAGCAGACCCTATAGTGACAGGTGGGGCTGAGGGCTGAGGCAGCAGACCCTATAGTGACAGGTGGGGCTGAGGCAGCAGACCCTATAGTGACAGGTGGGGCTGAGGCAATAGCAGACCCTATAGTGACAGGTGGGGCTGAGGCAGCAAAAGACCCTATAGTGACATGTGGGGCTGAGGCAGCTGCAGCAGACCCAAAGTGACAGGTGGGGCTGAGGCAGCAGCAGACCCTAGAGTGACAGGTGGGGCTGAGGGCTGAGACAGCAGCAGACCCTATAGTGACAGGTGGGGCTGAGGCAGCAGCAGACCCTATAGTGACAGGTGGGGCTGAGACAGCAGCAGACCCTATAGTGACAGGTGGGGCTGAAGCAGCAGCAGACCCTATAGTGACAGGTGGGGCTGAGGCAGCAGCAGACCCTATAGTGACAGGTGGGGCTGAGGCAGCAGTAGACCCTATAGTGACAGGTGGGGCTGAGGCAGCAGCAGAAGACCTTATAGTGACAGGTGGGGCTTAGGCAGCAGCAGACCCTATAGTGACAGGTGGGGCTGAGGCAGCAGCAGACCCTATAGTGACAGGTGGGGCTGAGGCAGCAGCAGACCCTATAGTGACAGGTGGGGCTGAGGCAGCAGCAGAAGACCTTATAGTGACAGGTGGGGCTTAGGCAGCAGCAGAACCCTATAGTGACAGGTGGTGCTGAGGCAGCAGCAGACCCTATAGTGACAGGTGGGGCTGAGGCAGCAGCAGACCCTATAGTGACAGGTGGGGCTGAGGCAGCAGCAGCAGACCCTATAGTGACAGGTGGAGCTGAGGCAGCAGCAGCAGCAGACCCTATAGTGACAGGTGGACCTGAGGCAGCAGCAGCAGACCCTATAGTGACAGGTGTGGCTGAGGCATAAGCAGACACTATAGTGACAGGTGGGGCTGAGGCAGCAGTAGCAGACCCTATAGTGACAGGTGGGGCTGAGGCAGCAGCAGACCCTATAGTGACAGGTGGGGCTGAGACAGCAGCAGACCCTATAGTGACAGGTTGGGCTGAGGCAGCAGCAGACCCTATAGTGACAGGTGGGGCTGAGGCCGCAGCAGACCCTATAGTGACAGGTGGGGCTGAGGCAGCAGCAGAAGACCTTATAGTGACAGGTGGGGCTTAGGCAGCAGCAGAACCCTATAGTGACAGGTGGTGCTGAGGCAGCAGCAGACCCTATAGTGACAGGTGGGGCTGAGGCAGCAGCGGAAGGCCCTATAGTGACAGGTGGGGCTGAGGCAGCAGCAGACCCTATAGTGACAGGTGGGGCTGAGGGCTGAGGCAGCAGACCCTATAGTGACAGGTGGGGCTGAGGCAGCAGACCCTATAGTGACAGGTGGGGCTGAGGCAGTAGCAGACCCTATAGTGACAGGTGGGGCCAAGGCAGCAAAAGACCCTATAGTGACAGGTGGGGCTGAGGCAGCAGCAGCAGACCCTATAGTGACAGGTGGGGCTGAGGCAGCAGCAGACCCTAGAGTGACAGGTGGGGCTGAGGGCTGAGACAGCAGCAGACCCTATAGTGACAGGTGGGGCTGAGGCAGCAGACCCTATAGTGACAGGTGGGGCTGAGGCAGTAGCAGACCCTATAGTGACAGGTGGGGCTGAGGCAGCAAAAGATCCTATAGTGACAGGTGGGGCTGAGGGCTGAGACAGCAGCAGACCCTATAGTGACAGGTGGGGCTGAGGCAGCAGCAGACCCTATAGTGACAGGTGGGGCTGAGACAGCAGCAGACCCTATAGTGACAGGTGGGGCTGAGGCAGCAGTAGACCCTATATTGACAGGTGGGGCTGAGGCAGCAGCAGAAGACCTTTTAGTGACAGGTGGGGCTTAGGCAGCAGCAGACCCTATAGTGACAGGTGGAGCTGAGGCAGCAACAGCAGACCCTATAGTGACAGGTGGGGCTGAGGCAGCAGCAGAAGACCCTATAGTGACAGGTGGGGCTGAGGCAGCAGCAGAAGACCCTATAGTGACAGGTGGGGCTGAGACAGCAGAAGACCCTATAGTGACAGGTGAGGCTGAGGCAGCAAAAGACCCTATAGTGACAGGTGGGGCTGAGGCAGCAGCAGACCCTATAGTGACAGGTGGGGCTGAGGCAGCAAAAGATCCTATAGTGACAGGTGGGGCTGAGGCAGCAGCAGCAGACCCTATAGTGACAGGTGGGGCTGAGGCAGCAACAGACCCTAGAGTGACAGGTGGGGCTGAGGGCTGAGACAGCAGCAGACCCTATAGTGACAGGTGGGGCTGAGGCAGCAGCAGAGCCTATAGTGACAGGTGGGGCTGAGACAGCAGCAGACCCTATAGTGACAGGTGGGGCTGAAGCAGCAGCAGACCCTATAGTGACAGGTGGGGCTGAGGCAGCAGCAGACCCTATAGTGACAGGTGGGGCTGAGGCAGCAGTAGACCCTATAGTGACAGGTGGGGCTGAGGCAGCAGCAGAAGACCTTATAGTGACAGGTGGGGCTTAGGCAGCAGCAGAACCCTATAGTGACAGGTGGTGCTGAGGCAGCAGCAGACCCTATAGTGACAGGTGGGGCTGAGGCAGCAGCAGACCCTATAGTGACAGGTGGGGCTGAGGCAGCAGCAGCAGACCCTATAGTGACAGGTGGAGCTGAGGCAGCAGCAGCAGCAGACCCTATAGTGACAGGTGGACCTGAGGCAGCAGCAGCAGACCCTATAGTGACAGGTGTGGCTGAGGCATAAGCAGACACTATAGTGACAGGTGGGGCTGAGGCAGCAGTAGCAGACCCTATAGTGACAGGTGGGGCTGAGGCAGCAGCAGACCCTATAGTGACAGGTGGGGCTGAGACAGCAGCAGACCCTATAGTGACAGGTTGGGCTGAGGCAGCAGCAGACCCTATAGTGACAGGTGGGGCTGAGGCCGCAGCAGACCCTATAGTGACAGGTGGGGCTGAGGCAGCAGCAGAAGACCTTATAGTGACAGGTGGGGCTTAGGCAGCAGCAGAACCCTATAGTGACAGGTGGTGCTGAGGCAGCAGCAGACCCTATAGTGACAGGTGGGGCTGAGGCAGCAGCGGAAGGCCCTATAGTGACAGGTGGGGCTGAGGCAGCAGCAGACCCTATAGTGACAGGTGGGGCTGAGGGCTGAGGCAGCAGACCCTATAGTGACAGGTGGGGCTGAGGCAGCAGACCCTATAGTGACAGGTGGGGCTGAGGCAGTAGCAGACCCTATAGTGACAGGTGGGGCCAAGGCAGCAAAAGACCCTATAGTGACAGGTGGGGCTGAGGCAGCAGCAGCAGACCCTATAGTGACAGGTGGGGCTGAGGCAGCAGCAGACCCTAGAGTGACAGGTGGGGCTGAGGGCTGAGACAGCAGCAGACCCTATAGTGACAGGTGGGGCTGAGGCAGCAGACCCTATAGTGACAGGTGGGGCTGAGGCAGTAGCAGACCCTATAGTGACAGGTGGGGCTGAGGCAGCAAAAGATCCTATAGTGACAGGTGGGGCTGAGGGCTGAGACAGCAGCAGACCCTATAGTGACAGGTGGGGCTGAGGCAGCAGCAGACCCTATAGTGACAGGTGGGGCTGAGACAGCAGCAGACCCTATAGTGACAGGTGGGGCTGAGGCAGCAGTAGACCCTATATTGACAGGTGGGGCTGAGGCAGCAGCAGAAGACCTTTTAGTGACAGGTGGGGCTTAGGCAGCAGCAGACCCTATAGTGACAGGTGGAGCTGAGGCAGCAACAGCAGACCCTATAGTGACAGGTGGGGCTGAGGCAGCAGCAGAAGACCCTATAGTGACAGGTGGGGCTGAGGCAGCAGCAGAAGACCCTATAGTGACAGGTGGGGCTGAGACAGCAGAAGACCCTATAGTGACAGGTGAGGCTGAGGCAGCAAAAGACCCTATAGTGACAGGTGGGGCTGAGGCAGCAGCAGACCCTATAGTGACAGGTGGGGCTGAGGCAGCAAAAGATCCTATAGTGACAGGTGGGGCTGAGGCAGCAGCAGCAGACCCTATAGTGACAGGTGGGGCTGAGGCAGCAACAGACCCTAGAGTGACAGGTGGGGCTGAGGGCTGAGACAGCAGCAGACCCTATAGTGACAGGTGGGGCTGAGGCAGCAGCAGAGCCTATAGTGACAGGTGGGGCTGAGACAGCAGCAGACCCTATAGTGACAGGTGGGGCTGAAGCAGCAGCAGACCCTATAGTGACAGGTGGGGCTGAGGCAGCAGCAGACCCTATAGTGACAGGTGGGGCTGAGGCAGCAGTAGACCCTATAGTGACAGGTGGGGCTGAGGCAGCAGCAGAAGACCTTATAGTGACAGGTGGGGCTTAGGCAGCAGCAGACCCTATAGTGACAGGTGGAGCTGAGGCAGCAGCAGCAGACCCTATAGTGACAGGTGGGGCTGAGGCAGCAAAAGACCCTATAGTGACAGGTGGGGCTGAGGCAGCAGCAGACCCTATAGTGACAGGTGGGGCTGAGGCAGCAGCAGCAGACCATATAGTGACAGGTGGAGCTGAGGCAGCAGCAGCAGACCCTATAGTGACAGGTGGAGCTGAGGCAGCAGCAGCAGACCCTATAGTGACAGGTGGGGCTGAGTCACCAGCAGACCCTATAGTGACAGGTGGGGCTGAGGCAGCACCAGCAGACCCTATAGTGACAGGTGGTGCTGAGGCAGCAGCAGACACTATAGTGACAGGTGGGGCTGAGGGCTGAGACAGCAGCAGACCCTATAGTGACAGGTGGGGCTGAGGCAGCAGCAGACCCTATAGTGACAGGTGGGGCTGAGACAGCAGCAGACCCTATAGTGACAGGTGGGGCTGAGGCAGCAGCAGACCCTATAGTGACAGGTGGGGCTGATGCAGCAGCAGACCCTATAGTGACAGGTGGGGCTGAGGCACCAGCAGACCCTATAGTGACAGGTGGGGCTGAGGCAGCAGCAGACCCTACAGTGACAGGTGGGGCTGAGGCAGCAGCAGACCCTATAGTGACAGGTGGGGCTGAGGCAGCAGTAGACCCTATAGTGACAGGTGGGGCTGAGGCAGCAGCAGAAGACCTTATAGTGACAGGTGGGGCTTAGGCAGCAGCAGACCCTATAGTGACAGGTGGAGCTGAGGCAGCAGCAGCAGACCCTATAGTGACAGGTGGGGCTGAGGGCTGAGGCAGCAGAAGACCCTATAGTGACAGGTGGGGCTGAGGCAGCAGAAGACCCTATAGTGACAGGTGGGGCTGAGGCAGCAGAAGACCCTATAGTTACAGGTGGGGCTGAGGCAGCAGCGGAAGGCCCTATAGTGACAGGTGGGGCTGAGGCAGCAGCAGACCCTATAGTGACAGGTGGGGCTGAGGGCTGAGGCAGCAGACCCTATAGTGACAGGTGGGGCTGAGGCAGCAGCAGACCCTATAGTGACAGGTGGGGCTGAGGCCGCAGCAGACCCTATAGTGACAGGTGGGGCTGAGGCAGCAGCAGAAGACCTTATAGTGACAGGTGGGGCTTAGGCAGCAGCAGACCCTATAGTGACAGGTGGGGCTGAGGCAGCAGAAGACCCTATAGTGACAGGTGGGGCTGAGGCAGCAGCAGGAAGGCCCTATAGTGACAGGTGGGGCTGAGGCAGCAGCAGACCCTATAGTGACAGGTGGGGCTGAGGGCTGAGGCAGCAGACCCTATAGTGACAGGTGGGGCTGAGACAGCAGACCCTATAGTGACAGGTGGGGCTGAGGCAGTAGCAGACCCTATAGTGACAGGTGGGGCTGAGGCAGCAAAATACCCTATAGTGACATGTGGGGCTGAGGCAGCTGCAGCAGACCCAAAGTGACAGGTGGGGCTGAGGCAGCATCAGACCCTAGAGTGACAGGTGGGGCTGAGGGCTGAGACAGCAGCAGACCCTATAGTGACAGGTGGGGCTGAGGCAGCAGCAGACCCTATAGTGACAGGTGGGGCTGAGACAGCAGCAGACCCTATAGTGACAGGTGGGGCTGAGGGCTGAGACAGCAGCAGACCCTATAGTGACAGGTGGGGCTGAGGCAGCAGCAGAGCCTATAGTGACAGGTGGGGCTGAGACAGCAGCAGACCCTATAGTGACAGGTGGGGCTGAAGCAGCAGCAGACCCTATAGTGACAGGTGGGGCTGAGGCAGCAGCAGACCCTATAGTGACAGGTGGGGCTGAGGCAGCAGTAGACCCTATAGTGACAGGTGGGGCTGAGGCAGCAGCAGAAGACCTTATAGTGACAGGTGGGGCTTAGGCAGCAGCAGACCCTATAGTGACAGGTGGAGCTGAGGCAGCAGCAGCAGACCCTATAGTGACAGGTGGGGCTGAGGGCTGAGGCAGCAGAAGACCCTATAGTGACAGGTGGGGCTGAGGCAGCAGCAGACCCTATAGTGACAGGTGGGGCTGAGGCAGCAGAAGACCCTATAGTTACAGGTGGGGCTGAGGCAGCAGCGGAAGGCCCTATAGTGACAGGTGGGGCTGAGGCAGCAGCAGACCCTATAGTGACAGGTGGGGCTGAGGGCTGAGGCAGCAGACCCTATAGTGACAGGTGGGGCTGAGGCTGCAGACCCTATAGTGACAGGTGGGGCTGAGGCAGTAGCAGACCCTATAGTGACAGGTGGGGCTGAGGCAGCAAAAGACCCTATAGTGACGGGTGGGGCTGAGGCAGCAGCAGCAGACCCTATAGTGACAGGTGGGGCTGAGGCAGCAGCAGACCCTAGAGTGACAGGTGGGGCTGAGGGCTGAGGCAGCAGCAGACCCTATAGTGACAGGTGGGGCTGAGGCAGCAGCAGACCCTATAGTAGCAGGTGGGGCTGAGAGAGCAGCAGACCCTATAGTGACAGGTGGGGCTGAGACAGCAGCAGACCCTATAGTGACAGGTGGGGCTGAGGCAGCAGCAGACCCTATAGTGACAGGTGGGGCTGAGGCAGCAGCAGCAGACCCTATAGTGACAGGTGGGGCTGAGGCAGCAGCAGACCCTAGAGTGACAGGTGGGGCTGAGGGCTGAGGCAGCAGCAGACCCTATAGTGACAGGTGGGGCTGAGGGCTGAGGCAGCAGACCCTATAGTGACAGGTGGGGCTGAGGCAGCAGCAGACCCTATAGTGACAGGTGGGGCTGAGGCAGCAGCAGCAGACCCTATAGTGACAGGTGGAGCTGAGGCAGCAGCAGCAGCAGACCCTATAGTGACAGGTGGAGCTGAGGCAGCAGCAGCAGACCCTATAGTGACAGGTGTGGCTGAGGCATAAGCAGACCCTATAGTGACAGGTGGGGCTGAGGCAGCAGTAGCAGACCCTATAGTGACAGGTGGGGCTGAGGACGCAGCAGACCCTATAGTGACAGGTGGGGCTGAGACAGCAGCAGACCCTATAGTGACAGGTGGGGCTGAGGCAGCAGCAGACCCTATAGTGACAGGTGGGGCTGTGACAGCAGCAGACCCTATAGTGACAGGTGGGACTGAGGCAGCAGAAGACCCTATAGTGACAGGTTGGGCTGAGGCAGCAGCAGACCCTATAGTGACAGGTGGGGCTGAGGCCGCAGCAGACCCTATAGTGACAGGTGGGGCTGAGGCAGCAGCAGAAGACCTTATAGTGACAGGTGGGGCTTAGGCAGCAGCAGAACCCTATAGTGACAGGTGGGGCTGAGGCAGCAGCAGACCCTATAGTGACAGGTGGGGCTGAGGCAGCAGCGGAAGGCCCTATAGTGACAGGTGGGGCTGAGGCAGCAGCAGACCCTATAGTGACAGGTGGGGCTGAGTGCTGAGGCAGCAGACCCTATAGTGACAGGTGGGGCTGAGGCAGCAGACCCTATAGTGACAGGTGGGGCTGAGGCAGTAGCAGACCCTATAGTGACAGGTGGGGCTGATGCAGCAAAAGACCCTATAGTGACAGGTGGGGCTGAGGCAGCAGCAGCAGACCCTATAGTGACAGGTGGGGCTGAGGCAGCAGCAGACCCTAGAGTGACAGGTGGGGCTGAGGGCTGAGACAGCAGCAGACCCTATAGTGACAGGTGGGGCTGAGGGCTGAGGCAGCAGACCCTATAGTGACAGGTGGGGCTGAGGCAGCAGACCCTATAGTGACAGGTGGGGCTGAGGCAGTAGCAGACCCTATAGTGACAGGTGGGGCTGAGGCAGCAAAAGACCCTATAGTGACGGGTGGGGCTGAGGCAGCAGCAGCAGACCCTATAGTGATGGGTGGGGCTGAGGCAGCAGCAGCAGACCCTATAGTGACAGGTGGGGCTGAGGCAGCAGCAGACCCTAGAGTGACAGGTGGGGCTGAGGGCTGAGGCAGCAGCAGACCCTATAGTGACAGGTGGGGCTGAGGCAGCAGCAGACCCTATAGTAGCTGGTGGGGCTGAGAGAGCAGCAGACCCTATAGTGACAGGTGGGGCTGAGACAGCAGCAGACCCTATAGTGACAGGTGGGGCTGAGGCAGCAGCAGACCCTATAGTGACAGGTGGGGCTGAGGCAGCAGCAGCAGACCCTATAGTGACAGGTGGGGCTGAGGCAGCAGCAGACCCTAGAGTGACAGGTGGGGCTGAGGGCTGAGGCAGCAGCAGACCCTATAGTGACAGGTGGGGCTGAGGGCTGAGGCAGCAGACCCTATAGTGACAGGTGGGGCTGAGGCAGCAGCAGACCCTATAGTGACAGGTGGGGCTGAGGCAGCAGCAGCAGACCCTATAGTGACAGGTGGAGCTGAGGCAGCAGCAGCAGCAGACCCTATAGTGACAGGTGGAGCTGAGGCAGCAGCAGCAGACCCTATAGTGACAGGTGTGGCTGAGGCATAAGCAGACCCTATAGTGACAGGTGGGGCTGAGGCAGCAGTAGCAGACCCTATAGTGACAGGTGGGGCTGAGGCAGCAGCAGACCCTATAGTGACAGGTGGGGCTGAGACAGCAGCAGACCCTATAGTGACAGGTGGGGCTGAGGCAGCAGCAGACCCTATAGTGACAGGTGGGGCTGAGACAGCAGCAGACCCTATAGTGACAGGTGGGGCTGAGGCAGCAGAAGACCCTATAGTGACAGGTTGGGCTGAGGCAGCAGCAGACCCTATAGTGACAGGTGGGGCTGAGGCAGCAGCAGACCCTATAGTGACAGGTGGGGCTGAGACAGCAGCAGACCCTATAGTGACAGGTGGGGCTGAGGGCTGAGACAGCAGCAGACCCTATAGTGACAGGTGGGGCTGAGGCAGCAGCAGAGCCTATAGTGACAGGTGGGGCTGAGACAGCAGCAGACCCTATAGTGACAGGTGGGGCTGAAGCAGCAGCAGACCCTATAGTGACAGGTGGGGCTGAGGCAGCAGCAGACCCTATAGTGACAGGTGGGGCTGAGGCAGCAGTAGACCCTATAGTGACAGGTGGGGCTGAGGCAGCAGCAGAAGACCTTATAGTGACAGGTGGGGCTTAGGCAGCAGCAGACCCTATAGTGACAGGTGGAGCTGAGGCAGCAGCAGCAGACCCTATAGTGACAGGTGGGGCTGAGGGCTGAGGCAGCAGAAGACCCTATAGTGACAGGTGGGGCTGAGGCAGCAGAAGACCCTATAGTGACAGGTGGGGCTGAGGCAGCAGAAGACCCTATAGTTACAGGTGGGGCTGAGGCAGCAGCGGAAGGCCCTATAGTGACAGGTGGGGCTGAGGCAGCAGCAGACCCTATAGTGACAGGTGGGGCTGAGGGCTGAGGCAGCAGACCCTATAGTGACAGGTGGGGCTGAGGCAGCAGACCCTATAGTGACAGGTGGGGCTGAGGCAGTAGCAGACCCTATAGTGACAGGTGGGGCTGAGGCAGCAAAAGACCCTATAGTGACGGGTGGGGCTGAGGCAGCAGCAGCAGACCCTATAGTGACAGGTGGGGCTGAGGCAGCAGCAGACCCTAGAGTGACAGGTGGGGCTGAGGGCTGAGGCAGCAGCAGACCCTATAGTGACAGGTGGAGCTGAGGCAGCAGCAGCAGACCCTATAGTGACAGGTGGGGCTGAGGGCTGAGGCATCAGAATACCCTATAGTGACAGGTGGGGCTGAGGCAGCAGAAGACCCTATAGTGACAGGTGGGGCTGAGGCAGCAGAAGACCCTATAGTTACAGGTGGGGCTGAGGCAGCAGCGGAAGGCCCTATAGTGACAGGTGGGGCAGAGGCAGCAGCAGACCCTATAGTGACAGGTGGGGCTGAGGGCTGAGGCAGCAGACCCTATAGTGACAGGTGGGGCTGAGGCAGCAGACCCTATAGTGACAGGTGGGGCTGAGGCAGTAGCAGACCCTATAGTGACAGGTGGGGCTGAGGCAGCAAAAGACCCTATAGTGACGGGTGGGGCTGAGGCAGCAGCAGCAGACCCTATAGTGACAGGTGGGGCTGAGGCAGCAGCAGACCCTAGAGTGACAGGTGGGGCTGAGGGCTGAGGCAGCAGCAGACCCTATAGTGACAGGTGGGGCTGAGGCAGCAGCAGACCCTATAGTAGCAGGTGGGGCTGAGAGAGCAGCAGACCCTATAGTGACAGGTGGGGCTGAGGCAGCAGCAGACCCTAGAGTGACAGGTGGGGCTGAGGGCTGAGGCAGCAGCAGACCCTATAGTGACAGGTGGGGCTGAGGGCTGAGGCAGCAGACCCTATAGTGACAGGTGGGGCTGAGGCAGCAGCAGACCCTATAGTGACAGGTGGGGCTGAGGCAGCAGCAGCAGACCCTATAGTGACAGGTGGAGCTGAGGCAGCAGCAGCAGCAGACCCTATAGTGACAGGTGGAGCTGAGGCAGCAGCAGCAGACCCTATAGTGACAGGTGTGGCTGAGGCATAAGCAGACCCTATAGTGACAGGTGGGGCTGAGGCAGCAGTAGCAGACCCTATAGTGACAGGTGGGGCTGAGGACGCAGCAGACCCTATAGTGACAGGTGGGGCTGAGACAGCAGCAGACCCTATAGTGACAGGTGGGGCTGAGGCAGCAGCAGACCCTATAGTGACAGGTGGGGCTGTGACAGCAGCAGACCCTATAGTGACAGGTGGGACTGAGGCAGCAGAAGACCCTATAGTGACAGGTTGGGCTGAGGCAGCAGCAGACCCTATAGTGACAGGTGGGGCTGAGGCCGCAGCAGACCCTATAGTGACAGGTGGGGCTGAGGCAGCAGCAGAAGACCTTATAGTGACAGGTGGGGCTTAGGCAGCAGCAGAACCCTATAGTGACAGGTGGGGCTGAGGCAGCAGCAGACCCTATAGTGACAGGTGGGGCTGAGGCAGCAGCGGAAGGCCCTATAGTGACAGGTGGGGCTGAGGCAGCAGCAGACCCTATAGTGACAGGTGGGGCAGAGTGCTGAGGCAGCAGACCCTATAGTGACAGGTGGGGCTGAGGCAGCAGACCCTATAGTGACAGGTGGGGCTGAGGCAGTAGCAGACCCTATAGTGACAGGTGGGGCTGATGCAACAAAAGACCCTATAGTGACAGGTGGGGCTGAGGCAGCAGCAGCAGACCCTATAGTGACAGGTGGGGCTGAGGCAGCAGCAGACCCTAGAGTGACAGGTGGGGCTGAGGGCTGAGGCAGCAGCAGAACCTATAGTGACAGGTGGGGCTGAGGCAGCAGCAGACCCTATAGTAGCAGGTGGGGCTGAGAGAGCAGCAGACCCTATAGTGACAGGTGGGGCTGAGACAGCAGCAGACCCTATAGTGACAGGTGGGGCTGAGGCAGCAGCAGACCCTATAGTGACAGGTGGGGCTGAGGCAGCAGCAGCAGACCCTATAGTGACAGGTGGGGCTGAGGCAACAGCAGACCCTAGAGTGACAGGTGGGGCTGAGGGCTGAGGCAGCAGCAGACCCTATAGTGACAGGTGGGGCTGAGGGCTGAGGCAGCAGACCCTATAGTGACAGGTGGGGCTGAGGCAGCAGCAGACCCTATAGTGACAGGTGGGGCTGAGGCAGCAGCAGCAGACCCTATAGTGACAGGTGGAGCTGAGGCAGCAGCAGCAGCCGACCCTATAGTGACAGGTGGAGCTGAGGCAGCAGCAGCAGACCCTATAGTGACAGGTGTGACTGAGGCATAAGCAGACCCTATAGTGACAGGTGGGGCTGAGGCAGCAGTAGCAGACCCTATAGTGACAGGTGGGGCTGAGGCAGCAGCAGACCCTATAGTGACAGGTGGGGCTGAGACAGCAGCAGACCCTATAGTGACAGGTGGGGCTGAGGCAGCAGCAGACCCTATAGTGACAGGTGGGGCTGAGACAGCAGCAGACCCTATAGTGACAGGTGGGGCTGAGGCAGCAGAAGACCCTATAGTGACAGGTTGGGCTGAGGCAGCAGCAGACCCTATAGTGACAGGTGGGGCTGAGGCAGCAGCAGACCCTATAGTGACAGGTGGGGCTGAGACAGCAGCAGACCCTATAGTGACAGGTGGGGCTGAGGCAGCAGCAGACCCAATAGTGACAGGTGGGGCTGAGGCCGCAGCAGACCCTATAGTGACAGGTGGGGCTGAGGCAGCAGCAGAAGACCTTATAGTGACAGGTGGGGCTTAGGCAGCAGCAGAACCCTATAGTGACAGGTGGGGCTGAGGCAGCAGCAGACCCTATAGTGACAGGTGGGGCTGAGGCAGCAGTGGAAGGCCCTATAGTGACAGGTGGGGCTGAGGCAGCAGCAGACCCTATAGTGACAGGTGGGGCTGAGTGCTGAGGCAGCAGACCCTATAGTGACAGGTGGGGCTGAGGCAGCAGACCCTATAGTGACAGGTGGGGCTGAGGCAGTAGCAGACCCTATAGTGACAGGTGGGGCTGAGGCAGCAAAAGACCCTATAGTGACAGGTGGGGCTGAGGCAGCAGCAGCAGAACCTATAGTGACAGGTGGGGCTGAGGCAGCAGCAGACCCTAGAGTGACAGGTGGGGCTGAGGGCTGAGACAGCAGCAGACCCTATAGTGACAGGTGGGGCTGAGGCAGCAGCAGACCCTATAGTGACAGGTGGGGCTGAGACAGCAGCAGACCCTATAGTGACAGGTGGGGCTGAGGGCTGAGACAGCAGCAGACCCTATAGTGACAGGTGGGGCTGAGGGCTGAGACAGCAGCAGACCCTACAGTGACAGGTGGGGCTGAAGCAGCAGCAGACCCTATAGTGACAGGTGGGGCTGAGGCAGCAGCAGACCCTATAGTGACAGGTGGGGCTGAGGCAGCAGCAGACCCTATAGTGACAGGTGGAGCTGAGGCAGCAGCAGCAGACCCTATAGTGACAGGTGGGGCTGAGGCAGCAGCAGAAGACCCTATAGTGACAGGTGGGGCTGAGTCAGCAGCAGAAGACCCTATAGTGACAGGTGGGGCTGAGACAGCAGAAGACCCTGTAGTGACAGGTGGGGCTGAGGGCTGAGACAGCAGCAGACCCTATAGTGACAGGTGGGGCTGAGGGCTGAGACAGCAGCAGACCCTACAGTGACAGGTGGGGCTGAAGCAGCAGCAGACCCTATAGTGACAGGTGGGGCTGAGGCAGCAGCAGACCCTATAGTGACAGGTGGGGCTGAGGCAGCAGTAGACCCTATAGTGACAGGTGGGGCTGAGGCAGCAGCAGAAGACCTTATAGTGACAGTTGGGGCTTAGGCAGCAGCAGACCCTATAGTGACAGGTGGAGCTGAGGCAGCAGCAGACCCTATAGTGACAGGTGGGGCTGAGGCAGCAGTAGACCCTATAGTGACAGGTGGGGCTGAGGCAGCAGCAGAAGACCTTATAGTGACAGTTGGGGCTTAGGCAGCAGCAGACCCTATAGTGACAGGTGGAGCTGAGGCAGCAGCAGCAGAGCCTATAGTGACAGGTGGGGCTGAGGCACCAGCAGACCCTATAGTGACAGGTGGGGCTGAAGCAGCAGCAGACCCTATAGTGACAGGTGGGGCTGAGGCAGAAGCAGACCCTATAGTGACAGGTGGGGCTGAGGCAGCAGTAGACCCTATAGTGACAGGTGGGGCTGAGGCAGCAGCAGAAGACCTTATAGTGACAGGTGGGGCTTAGGCAGCAAAAGACCCTATAGTGACAGGTGGGGCTGAGGCAGCAGCAGACCCTATAGTGACAGGTGGGGCTGAGGCAGCAGCAGCAGACCATATAGTGACAGGTGGAGCTGAGGCAGCAGCAGCAGACCCTATAGTGACAGGTGGAGCTGAGGCATAAGCAGCAGACCCTATAGTGACAGGTGGGGCTGAGGCAGCAGCAGAAGACCCTATAGTGACAGGTGGGGCTGAGGCAGCAGCAGAAGACCCTATAGTGACAGGTGGAGCTGAGACAGCAGAAGACCCTATAGTGACAGGTGAGGCTGAGGCAGCAAAAGACCCTATAGTGACAGGTGGGGCTGAGGCAGCAGCAGACCCTATAGTGACAGGTGGGGCCGAGGCAGCAGCAGCAGACCATATAGTGACAGGTGGAGCTGAGGCAGCAGCAGCAGACCCTATAGTGACAGGTGGAGCTGAGGCAGCAGCAGCAGACCCTATAGTGACAGGTGGGGCTGAGTCACCAGCAGACCCTATAGTGACAGGTGGGGCTGAGGCAGCACCAGCAGACCCTATAGTGACAGGTGGTGCTGAGGCAGCAGCAGACCCTATAGGATCAGGTGGGGCTGAGGGCTGAGACAGCAGCAGACCCTATAGTGACAGGTGGGGCTGAGGCAGCAGCAGACCCTTTAGTGACAGGTGGGGCTGAGACAGCAGCAGACCCTATAGTGACAGGTGGGGCTGAGGCAGCAGCAGACCCTATAGTGACAGGTGGGGCTGATGCAGCAGCAGACCCTATAGTGACAGGTGGGGCTGAGGCAGCAGCAGAAGACCCTATAGTGACAGGTGGGGCTGAGGCAGCAGCAGAAGACCCTATAGTGACAGGTGGGGCTGAGACAGCAGAAGACCCTATAGTGACAGGTGAGGCTGAGGCAGCAAAAGACCCTATAGTGACAGGTGGGGCTGAGGCAGCAGCAGACCCTATAGTGACAGGTGGGGCTGATGCAGCAAAAGATCCTATAGTGACAGGTGGGGCTGAGGCAGCAGCAGCAGACCCTATAGTGACAGGTGGGGCTGAGGCAGCAACAGACCCTAGAGTGACAGGTGGGGCTGAGGGCTGAGACAGCAGCAGACCCTATAGTGACAGGTGGGGCTGAGGCAGCAGCAGAGCCTATAGTGACAGGTGGGGCTGAGACAGCAGCAGACCCTATAGTGACAGGTGGGGCTGAAGCAGCAGCAGACCCTATAGTGACAGGTGGGGCTGAGGCAGCAGCAGACCCTATAGTGACAGGTGGGGCTGAGGCAGCAGTAGACCCTATAGTGACAGGTGGGGCTGAGGCAGCAGCAGAAGACCTTATAGTGACAGGTGGGGCTTAGGCAGCAAAAGACCCTATAGTGACAGGTGGGGCTGAGGCAGCAGCAGACCCTATAGTGACAGGTGGGGCTGAGGCAGCAGCAGCAGACCATATAGTGACAGGTGGAGCTGAGGCAGCAGCAGCAGACCCTATAGTGACAGGTGGAGCTGAGGCAGCAGCAGCAGCAGACCCTATAGTGACAGGTGGAGCTGAGGCAGCAGCAGCAGACCCTATAGTGACAGGTGTGGCTGAGGCATAAGCAGACCCTATAGTGACAGGTGGGGCTGAGGCAGCAGTAGCAGACCCTATAGTGACAGGTGGGGCTGAGGCAGCAGCAGACCCTATAGTGACAGGTGGGGCTGAGACAGCAGCAGACCCTATAGTGACAGGTGGGGCTGAGGCAGCAGCAGACCCTATAGTGACAGGTGGGGCTGAGACAGCAGCAGACCCTATAGTGACAGGTGGGGCTGAGGCAGCAGCAGAAGACCCTATAGTGACAGGTTGGGCTGAGGCAGCAGCAGACCCTATAGTGACAGGTGGGGCTGAGGCCGCAGCAGACCCTATAGTGACAGGTGGGGCTGAGGCAGCAGCAGAAGACCTTATAGTGACAGGTGGGACTTAGGCAGCAGCAGAACCCTATAGTGACAGGTGGGGCTGAGGCAGCAGCAGACCCTATAGTGACAGGTGGGGCTGAGGCAGCAGCAGAAGGCCCTATAGTGACAGGTGGGGCTGAGGCAGCAGCAGACCCTATAGTGACAGGTGGGGCTGAGGGCTGAGGCAGCAGACCCTATAGTGACAGGTGGGGCTGAGGCAGCAGACACTATAGTGACAAGTGGGGCTGAGGCAGTAGCAGACCCTATAGTGACAGGTGGGGCTGAGGCTGCAAAAGACCCTATAGTGACAGGTGGGGCTGAGGCAGCAGCAGCAGACCCTATAGTGACAGGTGGGGCTGAGGCAGCAGCAGACCCTATAGTGACAGGTGGGGCTGAGGCAGCAGCAGACCCTATAGTGACAGGTGGGGCTGAGACAGCAGCAGACCCTATAGTGACAGGTGGGGCTGAGGGCTGAGACAGCAGCAGACCCTATAGTGACAGGTGGGGCTGAGGCAGCAGCAGAGCCTATAGTGACAGGTGGGGCTGAGACAGCAGCAGACCCTACAGTGACAGGTGGGGCTGAAGCAGCAGCAGACCCTATAGTGACAGGTGGGGCTGAGGCAGCAGCAGACCCTATAGTGACAGGTGGGGCTGAGGCAGCAGTAGACCCTATAGTGACAGGTGGGGCTGAGGCAGCAGCAGAAGACCTTATAGTGACAGGTGGGGCTTAGGCAGCAGCAGACCCTATAGTGACAGGTGGAGCTGAGTCAGCAGCAGCAGACCCTATAGTGACAGGTGGGGCTGAGGCAGCAGCAGAAGACCCTATAGTGACAGGTGGGGCTGAGTCAGCAGCAGCAGACCCTATAGTGACAGGTGGGGCTGAGGGCTGAGACAGCAGCAGACCCTATAGTGACAGGTGGGGCTGAGGCAGCAGCAGAGCCTATAGTGACAGGTGGGGCTGAGACAGCAGCAGACCCTACAGTGACAGGTGGGGCTGAAGCAGCAGCAGACACTATAGTGACAGGTGGGGCTGAGGCAGCAGCAGACCCTATAGTGGCAGGTGGGGCTGAGGCAGCAGTAGACCCTATAGTGACAGGTGGGGCTGAGGCAGCAGCAGAAGACCTTATAGTGACAGGTGGGGCTTAGGCAGCAGCAGACCCTATAGTGACAGGTGGAGCTGAGTCAGCAGCAGCAGACCCTATAGTGACAGGTGGGGCTGAGGCAGCAGCAGAAGACCCTATAGTGACAGGTGGGGCTGAGTCAGCAGCAGAAGACCCTATAGTGACAGGTGGGGCTGAGACAGCAGAAGACCCTATAGTGACAGGTGAGGCTGAGGCAGCAAAAGACCATATAGTGACAGGTGGAGCTGAGGCAGCAGCAGCAGACCCTATAGTGACAGGTGGGGCTGAGGCACCAGCAGACCCTATAGTGACAGGTGGGGCTGAGGCAGCACCAGCAGACCCATATATTGACAGGTGGGGCTGAGGCAGCAGCAGACCCTATAGTGACAGGTGGGGCTGAGGGCTGAGACAGCAGCAGACCCTATAGTGACAGGTGGGGCTGAGGCAGCAGCAGACCCTATAGTGACAGGTGGGGCTGAGGCAGCAGCAGACCCTATAGTGACAGGTGGGGCTGAGGCACCAGCAGACCCTATAGTGACAGTTGGGGCTGAGGCACCAGCAGACCCTATAGTGACAGGTGGGGCTGAGGCAGCAGCAGACCCTACAGTGACAGGTGGGGCTGAGGCACAAGCAGACCCTACAGTGACAGGTGGGGCTGAGGCACCAGCAGACCCTATAGTGACATGTGGGGCTGAGGCAGCAGCAGAAGACCCTATAGTGACAGGTGGGGCTGAGGCAGCAGCAGACCCTATAGTGACAGGTGGGGCTGAGGGCTGAGGCAGCAGACCCTATAGTGACAGGTGGGGCTGAGGCTGCAGACCCTATAGTGACAGGTGGGGCTGAGGCAGTAGCAGACCCTATAGTGACAGGTGGGGCTGAGGCAGCAAAAGATCCTATAGTGACAGGTGGGGCTGAGGCAGCAGCAGCAGACCCTATAGTGACAGGTGGGGCTGAGGCAGCAGCAGACCCTAGAGTGACAGGTGGGGCTGAGGGCTGAGACAGCAGCAGACCCTATAGTGACAGGTGGGGCTGAGGCAGCAGCAGACCCTATAGTGACAGGTGGGGCTGAGACAGCAGCAGACCCTATAGTGACAGGTGGGGCTGAGGGCTGAGACAGCAGCAGACCCTATAGTGACAGGTGGGGCTGAGGCAGCAGCAGAGCCTATAGTGACAGGTGGGGCTGAGACAGCAGCAGACCCTATAGTGACAGGTGGGGCTGAAGCAGCAGCAGACCCTATAGTGACAGGTGGGGCTGAGGCAGCAGCAGACCCTATAGTGACAGGTGGGGCTGAGGCAGCAGTAGACCCTATAGTGACAGGTGGGGCTGAGGCAGCAACAGAAGACCTTATAGTGACAGGTGGGGCTTAGGCAGCAGCAGACCCTATAGTGACAGGTGGAGCTGAGGCAGCAACAGCAGACCCTATAGTGACAGGTGGGGCTGAGGCAGCAGCAGAAGACCCTATAGTGACAGGTGGGGCTGAGGCAGCAGCAGAAGACCGTATAGTGACAGGTGGGGCTGAGACAGCAGAAGACCCTATAGTGACAGGTGAGGCTGAGGCAGCAAAAGACCCTATAGTGACAGGTGGGGCTGAGGCAGCAGCAGACCCTATAGTGACAGGTGGGGCTGAGGCAGCAAAAGATCCTATAGTGACAGGTGGGGCTGAGGCAGCAGCAGCAGACCCTATAGTGACAGGTGGGGCTGAGGCAGCAACAGACCCTAGAGTGACAGGTGGGGCTGAGGGCTGAGACAGCAGCAGACCCTATAGTGACAGGTGGGGCTGAGGCAGCAGCAGAGCCTATAGTGACAGGTGGGGCTGAGACAGCAGCAGACCCTATAGTGACAGGTGGGGCTGAAGCAGCAGCAGACCCTATAGTGACAGGTGGGGCTGAGGCAGCAGCAGACCCTATAGTGACAGGTGGGGCTGAGGCAGCAGTAGACCCTATAGTGACAGGTGGGGCTGAGGCAGCAGCAGAAGACCTTATAGTGACAGGTGGGGCTTAGGCAGCAGCAGACCCTATAGTGACAGGTGGAGCTGAGGCAGCAGCAGCAGACCCTATAGTGACAGGTGGGGCTGAGGCAGCAGCAGAAGACCCTATAGTGACAGGTGGGGCTGAGGCAGCAGCAGAAGACCCTATAGTGACAGGTGGAGCTGAGACAGCAGAAGACCCTATAGTGACAGGTGAGGCTGAGGCAGCAAAAGACCCTATAGTGACAGGTGGGGCTGAGGCAGCAGCAGACCCTATAGTGACAGGTGGGGCTGAGGCAGCAGCAGCAGACCATATAGTGACAGGTGGAGCTGAGGCAGCAGCAGCAGACCCTATAGTGACAGGTGGAGCTGAGGCAGCAGCAGCAGACCCTATAGTGACAGGTGGGGCTGAGTCACCAGCAGACCCTATAGTGACAGGTGGGGCTGAGGCAGCACCAGCAGACCCTATAGTGACAGGTGGGGCTGAGACAACAGCAGACCCTATAGTGACAGGTGGGGCTGAAGCAGCAGCAGACCCTATAGTGACAGGTGGGGCTGAGGCAGCAAAAGATCCTATAGTGACAGGTGGGGCTGAGGCAGCAGCAGCAGACCCTATAGTGACAGGTGGGGCTGAGGCAGCAACAGACCCTAGAGTGACAGGTGGGGCTGAGGGCTGAGACAGCAGCAGACCCTATAGTGACAGGTGGGGCTGAGGCAGCAGCAGAGCCTATAGTGACAGGTGGGGCTGAGACAGCAGCAGACCCTATAGTGACAGGTGGGGCTGAAGCAGCAGCAGACCCTATAGTGACAGGTGGGGCTGAGGCAGCAGCAGACCCTATAGTGACAGGTGGGGCTGAGGCAGCAGTAGACCCTATAGTGACAGGTGGGGCTGAGGCAGCAGCAGAAGACCTTATAGTGACAGGTGGGGCTTAGGCAGCAGCAGACCCTATAGTGACAGGTGGAGCTGAGGCAGCAGCAGAAGACCCTATAGTGACAGGTGGGGCTGAGGCAGCAGCAGAAGACCCTATAGTGACAGGTGGGGCTGAGGCAGCAGCAGAAGACCCTATAGTGACAGGTGGAGCTGAGACAGCAGAAGACCCTATAGTGACAGGTGAGGCTGAGGCAGCAAAAGACCCTATAGTGACAGGTGGGGCTGAGGCAGCAGCAGACCCTATAGTGACAGGTGGGGCTGAGGCAGCAGCAGCAGACCATATAGTGACAGGTGGAGCTGAGGCAGCAGCAGCAGACCCTATAGTGACAGGTGGAGCTGAGGCAGCAGCAGCAGACCCTATAGTGACAGGTGGGGCTGAGTCACCAGCAGACCCTATAGTGACAGGTGGGGCTGAGGCAGCACCAGCAGACCCTATAGTGACAGGTGGGGCTGAGACAACAGCAGACCCTATAGTGACAGGTGGGGCTGAAGCAGCAGCAGACCCTATAGTGACAGGTGGGGCTGAGGCAGCAGCAGACCCTATAGTGACAGGTGGGGCTGAGGCAGCAGTAGACCCTATAGTGACAGGTGGGGCTGAGGCAGCAGCAGAAGACCTTATAGTGACAGGTGGGGCTTAGGCAGCAGCAGACCCTATAGTGACAGGTGGAGCTGAGGCAGCAGCAGCAGACCCTATAGTGACAGGTGGGGCTGAGGCAGCAGCAGAAGACCCTATAGTGACAGGTGGGGCTGAGGCAGCAGCAGAAGACCCTATAGTGACAGGTGGAGCTGAGACAGCAGAAGACCCTATAGTGACAGGTGAGGCTGAGGCAGCAAAAGACCCTATAGTGACAGGTGGGGCTGAGGCAGCAGCAGACCCTATAGTGACAGGTGGGGCTGAGGCAGCAGCAGAAGACCTTATAGTGACAGGTGGGGCTTCGGCAGTAGCAGACCCTATAGTGACAGGTGGGGCTGAGGCAGCAGCAGACCCTATAGTGACAGGTGGGGCTGAGGCAGCAGCAGAAGACCCTATAGTGACAGGTGGGGCTGAGACAGCAGAAGACCCTATAGTGACAGGTGGGGCTGAGGCAGCAAAAGACCCTATAGTGACAGGTGGGGCTGAGGCAGCAGCAGACCCTATAGTGACAGGTGGGGTTGATGCAGCAGCAGCAGACCCTATAATGACAGGTGGGGCTGAGGCACCAGCAGACCCTATAGTGACATGTGGGGCTGAGGCAGCAGCAGCAGACCCTATAGTGACAGGTGGGGCTGAGGCAGCAGCAGACCATATAGTGACAGGTGGAGCTGAGGCAGCAGCAGCAGACCCTATAATGACAGGTGGGGCTGAGGCACCAGCAGACCCTATAGTGACATGTGGGGCTGAGGCAGCAGCAGCAGACCCTATAGTGACAGGTGGGGCTGAGGCAGCAGCAGACCCTATAGTGACAGGTGGGGCTGAGGGCTGAGACAGCAGCAGACCCTATAGTCGGGCTGAGGCAGCAGCAGACCCTATAGTGACAGGTGGGGCTGAGACAGCAGCAGACCCTATAGTGACAGGTGGGGCTGAGGCAGCAGCAGACCCTATAGTGACAGGTGGGGCTGAGGCAGCAGCAGACCCTATAGTGACAGGTGGGGCTGAGGCACCAGCAGACCCTATAGTGACAGGTGGGGCTGAGGCAGCAGCAGACCCTACAGTGACATGTGGGGCTGAGGCACCAGCAGACCCTACAGTTACAGGTGGGGCTGAGGCACCAGCAGACCCTATAGTGACAGGTGGGGCTGAGGCAGCAGCAGAAGACCCTATAGTGACAGGTGGGGCTGAGGCAGCAGCAGACCCTATAGTGACATGTGGGGCTGAGGCAGCAGCAGCAGACCCTATAGTGACAGGTGGGGCTGAGGCAGCAGCAGACCCTATAGTGACAGGTGGGGCTGAGGGCTGAGACAGCAGCAGACCCTATAGTCGGGCTGAGGCAGCAGCAGACCCTATAGTGACAGGTGGGGCTGAGACAGCAGCAGACCCTATAGTGACAGGTGGGGCTGAGGCAGCAGCAGACCCTATAGTGACAGGTGGGGCTGAGGCAGCAGCAGACCCTATAGTGACAGGTGGGGCTGAGGCACCAGCAGACCCTATAGTGACAGGTGGGGCTGAGGCAGCAGCAGACCCTACAGTGACATGTGGGGCTGAGGCACCAGCAGACCCTACAGTTACAGGTGGGGCTGAGGCACCAGCAGACCCTATAGTGACAGGTGGGGCTGAGGCAGCAGCAGAAGACCCTATAGTGACAGGTGGGGCTGAGGCAGCAGCAGACCCTATAGTGACAGGTGGGGCTGAGACAGCAGAAGACCCTATAGTGACAGGTGGGGCTGAGGCAGCAGCAGACCCTATAGTGACAGGTGGGGCTGAGAGCTGAGGCAGCAGCAGACCCTATAGTGACAGGTGGGGCTGAGGCAGCAGCAGACCCTATAGTGACAGGTGGGGCTGAGGGCTGAGACAGCAGCAGACCCTATAGTCGGGCTGAGGCAGCAGCAGACCCTATAGTGACAGGTGGGGCTGAGACAGCAGCAGACCCTATAGTGACAGGTGGGGCTGAGGCAGCAGCAGACCCTATAGTGACAGGTGGGGCTGAGGCAGCAGCAGACCCTATAGTGACAGGTGGGGCTGAGGCACCAGCAGACCCTATAGTGACAGGTGGGGCTGAGGCAGCAGCAGACCCTACAGTGACATGTGGGGCTGAGGCACCAGCAGACCCTACAGTTACAGGTGGGGCTGAGGCACCAGCAGACCCTATAGTGACAGGTGGGGCTGAGGCAGCAGCAGAAGACCCTATAGTGACAGGTGGGGCTGAGGCAGCAGCAGACCCTATAGTGACAGGTGGGGCTGAGACAGCAGAAGACCCTATAGTGACAGGTGGGGCTGAGGCAGCAGCAGACCCTATAGTGACAGGTGGGGCTGAGAGCTGAGGCAGCAGCAGACCCTTTAGTGACAGGTGGGGCTGAGGCAGCAGCAGACCCTATAGTGACAGGTGGGGCTGAGGCAGCAGCAGAAGACCTTATAGTGACAGGTGGGGCTTAGGCAGCAGCAGACCCTATAGTGACAGGTGGGGCTGAGGCAGCAGCAGAAGACCCTATAGTGACAGGTGGGGCTGAGACAGCAGAAGACCCTATCGTGACAGGTGGGGCTGAGACAGCAGAAGACCCTATCGTGACAGGTGGGGCTGAGGCAGCAAAATACCCTATAGTGACAGGGGCGGCTGAGGCAGCAGCAGACCCTATAGTGACAGGTGGGGCTGAGGCAGCAGCAGCAGACCCTATGGTGACAGGTGGGGCTGAGGCAGCAGCAGAAGACCCTATAGTGACAGGTGGGGCTGAGGCAGCAGAAGACCCTATAGTGACAGGTGGGGCTGAGGCAGCAGCAGACCCTATAGTGACAGGTGGGGCTGAGGCAGCAGCAGACCCTATAGTGACAGGTGGGGCTGAGGCAGCAAAAGACCCTATAGTGACAGGTGGGGCTGAGGCAGCTAAAGACCCTATAGTGACGGGTGGGGCTGAGGGCTGAGGCAGCAGAAGACCCTATAGTGACAGGTGGGGCTGAGGCAGCAGCAGACGCTATAGTGACAGGTGGGGCTGAGGCAGCAGCAGAAGACCTTATAGTGACAGGTGGAGCTGAGGCAGCAGCAGAAGACCCTATAGTGACAGGTGGGGCTGAGGCAGCAGCAGACCCTATAGTGACAGGTGGGGCTGAGGACTGAGGCGCAACAAAGGCCTTGTGTTAGAGAGAGAAAACAAGATCATGTCATCTTCCCACAAATGTGATTGGGATGATGTGATGCTGGTCCCAGACAGCAACACACACCTGATAAAACACATCAGAGCACGGGTGTGTGTGTGTGTTTGTGTTTATTCTTGTGTGTGTGTGTGTGTGTGTGTGTGTGTGTGTGTTTTTGTGTGTGTGTGTGTGTGTGTGTGTGTGTGTGTGTGTGTGTGTGTGTGTGTGTGTGTGTGTGTGTGTGTGTGTGTGTGTGTGTGTCAACAGGCGCAGCCCCTTGATGCGGAACTTCCTGTTTTAGTCATGTAAGGGAACACCCCCCTTGAATGGACAAAAATGAATGGGATCTTTTTGGCACCATACGAAACATATACACGATGGACAATACCACTCAAATGGACGTCGTTTCATTCAAAACTGATTGCAAATACCATATGGCAAATGCCAAGTGTCACACAGCAAAAATCCAATAGATGGCGAGCGCGCTCCACCGTAAATGGTCTTATTGCAAATGTAACACAAGTCATGACCCAAGAGTAAAATGTAGAAAATTTGAAAAAAATATTGAAAACTTATCACCCCCTAAAAAGTCCTTTCTGGACCGTTTTTGAAAATCTTTAGATTTTTTCTTGTCAATTATACATGTATAAGAACTGTATGAACATACTTTAGTCATATTTTATTGTCATCATTTTTTTTACTTGTCCATAAGGCATATGTTTTGTCCATTTGCAATATGATTTCATAGGAAGTCAAAAGTCAAAGTCAGAATTCTGTGAACCATTGCCAGATGCCATAAGAAATGTCCAAATGCAATATGAAAGTATTGAAAGTGCCAAATCAGGAAGTTTTGTCCATTTGCAATATAATATCATAGGAAGTCAAAAGTCACTTTTTTATTTGCCAAATGCCATAAGAAATGTCCAAATGCAATATTAAACTATTGAAAGTGCCAAATCAGGGTATTATGTCCATTTTCCATGTATAATCATAGGAAGTTGGTTTCCAAACCCAAAAGTCAGTGAACCATGTCCAAATGGCATTTATACTGCCCAAATGATATATAGCCCTATGTTAAGCCACGAATCAACCTAGATGGTCTATTTGTCATGTATGATTAGGGAGATGTGGGATTCAGTTGTTTTTTAACCATTTTTTGAAAAACGTCCAAAATGACCAGGGGCCCCCTATTGAATGGGCACGGGTGGGGGGTGCTCCCTACCCAACCGTAGACCCCTTGCATCCTCCTAAAGGCATTTAAAACCATTTAAAAAATGCGCTCCTGGTAACGCATTCCAATCACCCAGGAGCACCGCTGTCCATTTGAAATATGTTTCAATGGGCATTTAGCATCACGAATTTGACATGCTCAAAAATACTGCAGAAATGCAAAATTGACTGGCCCGATGAACTCGGGATGGCCAGGCAGTGAAAGTGGTTCCTCTCCATCGCTCGTTATGTTGATTTGATCATGTCATTTGGTGATGTTTTTTCAATGTTGAATCTTATTGCAAACGTACTATCCATTTGCAATATGTTTCAATGGGCATTTAGCATCACGAATATGTCATGCTCAAAAATACTGCAGAAATGCAAAATTGACTGGCCCGATGAACTCGGGATGGCCGGCAGTGATTCTGGTTCCTCTCCATCGCTCGTTGGTGTTGATTTCAGAATGTCAATTTGGTGATGGTCTATCACTGTTTAAGGATTAATGCCACATGGTCAAAGTTTGCACAGATCGGGAGGACCTCAGGAACATTCCTGAGGTCGAATTGTGCTTCTAACCCTAACGGTTCCTCCGCTGTCCCCCAAAAGCACCTGAAATTTAGGGCCAGGCTTCATTATGGGCCTACTTTTTTTCACGTTCGCTGCGCTCAGACCGAGCGAGCTACGGTCAAGCGGGGCATCTCGTTGAACTCGGCACTGCCTAGAGATTATGGTAATGCCATTGCAGGCTCTGTGTGTCTTTAAGCCCCACACTGTGTCACTCCATCCTTGCTGTGTGTGTGTGTGTGTGTGTGTGAGAGAGAGCTTTTCTTTTCTTTTGAACATCACCAATTGTACATTGTACGATTTCTCTTAAATTACGATAGCTGAATGTCTGGTTCTTTTTCTCCTGACACTGTAGGTTCATGTACTTTGACGTGAAGCGGTCAAATTAGCGCTCTATTTTCGTTTTTTACCTTTAATCCCAGAAAAATGGCCTTAACTCAAATAGCGTTGAGGCCTCGACGCCATCTTGATCGGGGCCAACTGCCCATTATGCCAAACCAATGCTCACCAAGTTTCATCTTCGAAGTCTTTTCCATTTAGGAGAAACGGCCACATCGTGATTGGTGATGTTTTGTACATTTGCAATAAGATTCCATTCGCCATCTGCTGGAATTTACCGGGACAGCGGAAAAATGACCAAAATTTGAGCATTTTATAAAACGGAAATCGAATGTCCGAGAGACTTTGTTCGATGACTTCCCGGAAGATCTGGCCCCGGTGCACGGCTCGCCGCCGTCCGCAAATTTTACAAACATTCGTGGACGTCTAGTAAGGGACCGTACATTTGCAATATGGAGTTTCTCATTGATCATACAGCAAATGCCAAAATGTTCCCTTCATGTATGAAAGTAAATAGAAAGTGAAGTCTGCCAACAGTGACTCTGAAGATATAGATATAACATGAACACTAGAACAGAAACCAGAAGAAGGACCAGGAGAAGGACCAGGAGAAGGACCAGGACCAGGAGAAGGACCAGAAGGAGGACCAGGAGAAGGAGAAGGACCAGGAGAAGGACCAGGAGAAGGACCAGGAGAAGAACCAGGACCAGGAGAAGGACCAAGAGAAGAACCAGGACCAGATGGACCAGGAGAAGGAGAAGTACCAGGACCAGGAGGACCAGGACAAGGACCAGGAGAAGGACCAGGAGAAGGACCAGGACAAGGACCAGGACCAAGAGAAGAAGGAGAAGGAAAAGGACAAGGACCAGGACAAGGACCAGGACCAAGAGAAGGAGAAGAACCAGGAGAAGGACCAGGAGAAGGACCAGGACCAGGAGAAGGACCAGGACCAGGAGAAGGACCAGGAGAAGGACCAGGAGAAGGACCAGGACCAGGAGATGGACCAGTAGTAGCCTCATTATAGAAGCTACGCTACTGTAAACTACTTAGTCCATCTGTGCTATCATGCCAACTCCTTGTCACTGACTGTCACATTTTGTTTGACAATGACAACAACACAGCTGGCAAGAGCACAACCAGATCTGGGACCAGACTACAGAACGGGACAACAGATCTGGGACCAGACTATAGAACAGAACACATCTGGGACCAGACTACAGAACGGGCCAACACATCTGGGACCAGACTATAGAACAGGACAACACATCTGGGACCAGACTACAGAACGGGCCAACACATCTGGGACCAGACTACAGAATGGGCCAACACATCTGAGACCAGACTATAGAACAGGACAACACATCTGGGACCAGACTACAGAACGGGCCAACACATCTGGGACCAGACTACAGAAAAGGGACAACACATCAGGGTCCAGACTAGCTGTAACACTACGGACTTGATTTGTTTCTCCTCTTGCAGTAAAACTTATTAGAACAAAACCACGTGTACTGTTGCTGCATAGAGTGCTCTCCTCCCTCCTACCCCGAAGTCCAGAGGCTTATCTGTATACCGCAAGCTGGTTTTATCAACCAATATATTGAATAAATTGAATATCATTTCACTTTCAAAACACAACATAATGATGTTCTGGATGAGGACACGGAGGGAGTAGAGGACTGAGAGAGAGAGAGAGAGAGAGAGGTTCATCTTTAATTTACGTTGCAGAGCAGAGACGTCTCAGGGCTCTAGATATGAAAGAGAAAAGGGGGTTCGTTCCAAATGGCATACTATTCCTTATATAGTACACTACTTTTGACCGGGGATCCCTATTAGGCTGAATTGCCCTAGCATGATCAGTATGCATATAGCATGTTCATCTCTTCTCCCTTTCACCTTCAAAAAGGTTCTTCCACTAGTTAGAAAGGACCGTTTGCTACGCTATTTCAATTAAGGCGCTCCGTTGTATAATCGTTTACATGATCCCATTCTGTAAGGAGGCGTCAGAGCGAGGAACTTCTCACCTTTACTGATGTGTTCCACAGAGCCTTTTGATAATGTAGTAATGACACACTGACGTGTTCCACACACAGAGAGCCTTTTGATAATGTAGTAATGACACACTGACGTGTTCCACAGTGCCTTTTGATAATGTAGTAATGACACACTGACGTGTTCCACACAGGAGAGCCTTTTGATAATGTAGTAACGACACACTGACGTGTTCCACACACAGAGAGCCTTTTGATAATGTAGTAATGACACACTGACGTGTTCCACACACAGAGAGCCTTTTGATAATGTAGTAACGACACACTGACGTGTTCCACACACAGAGAGCCTTTTGATAATGTAGTAATGACACACTGACGTGTTCCACAGAGCCTTTTGATAATGTAGTAACAACACACTGACGTGTTCCACACACAGAGGGCCTTTTGATAATGTAATAACAACACACTGACGTGTTCCACACACAGAGAGCCTTTTGATAATGTAATACACACGATACATACTGAGCAACCAACATAAAAAAATGTAATCAGAAGTACCGGAGGTGGCAAGCATGCACAGCTGCCGTCTGACTGAGCAGACTAACACAGACCAACACTCAACACAGACCAACACTCAACACAGACCAACACAACACTGAGGTCCCTGCTAGACACCAGGGACCTGGAATAGAAGCTGCTTGGCACCAGGGACCTGGAATAGAAGCTGCTTGACACCAGCGACCTGGAATAGAAGCTGCTTGACACCAGCGACCTGGAATAGAAGCTGCTAGACACCAGGGACCTGGAATAGAAGCTGCTAGACACCAGGGACCTGGAATAGAAGCTGCTAGACACCAGGGACCTGGAATAGAAGCTTGACACCAGGGACCTGGAGTAGAAGCTGCTTGACACCAGGGACCTGGAATAGAAGCTGCTTGACACCAGGGACCTGGAATAGAAGCTGCTTGACACCAGGGACCTGGAATAGAAGCTGCTAGACACTAGGGACCTGGAATAGAAGCTGCTTGACACCAGGGACCTGGAATAGAAGCCAGACTGTGTGGATTGTTAATAACCTGCAGCAACCAGGTGATTTAAATTGTCTCTCTCCCTCCCCCTGGCAACCCTCACCCTCTCTCTCCCCCTGGCAACCCTCACCCGCTCTCTCCCTCCCCTCCTCTCCTCTTCCCTTATCCTGTCGTTAGCCCGAGCAGACACCTTTAACCCCATAGAGATACACATACAATGAACTATAATATAAAGGCAACATGTAAGGTGTTGATCGCATGTTTCATGAGTTGAAATAAAAGATCACAGAAATGTTCCATTATGCACAAAAAGCTTATTTCTCTCAAATGTTGTGCAGAAATGTGTTTACATCCCTGTTAGTGAGCATTTCTCCTCTGCCAAGATAATCCATCCACATGACAGGCGTGGCATATCAAGAAGCAGATTAAACAGCATGATCATTACACAGGTGCTGGGGGTCACAACACAATGCCACAGATGTCTCAAGTTTTGAAGGAGCGTGCAATTGGCATGCTGACTGCAGGAATGTCCATCAGAGCTGTTGCCAAAAAATTGCCTGAGAATTGAATGTACATCTCTCCCATAAGCAGCGGTGTAAAGTACTTCAGTAAAAATACTTTAAAAGTACTACTTAAGTAGTTTTTTGTGGTATCTGTACTTTACTATTTATATTGAAGACAACTTTTAATTTCACTTCACTACATTCCTAAAGAAAATAATGTACTTTTTACTCCATACATTTTCCCGGACACCCTAAAGTACTAGTTACATTTTGAATGTTTAGCAGGACAGGAACATGGTCTGATTCACACACTTATCAATATAACATCCCTGGTCATCCCTACTGCCTCTGATCTGGAGGACTCACTAAACAGAGAACATCCCTGGTCATCCCTACTGCCTCTGAGCTGGAGGACTCACTAAACAGAGAACATCCCTGGTCATCCATACTGCCTCTGATCTGGAGGACTCACTAAACACACATGCTTCGTTTGTAAATGATGTCTGACTGTTGGAGTGTGCCTCTGGCTATCCGTAAATAAATAAAAAATACAAAAATGTGCCAAGTGGTTTGCTTAACCTGTTGGGGCTAGGGGGCAGTATTTTCACGGCCGGATGAAAAACGTACCCAATTTGAAAAGGTTACTACTCTGGCCCAGAAACTAGAATATGCATATTATTAGTAGATTTGGATAGAAAACACTCTGAGGTTTCTAAAACTGAGAAGTTATTTAAAATGATTTATTATTTTACTTTTGATACTTAAGTATATTTTAGCAACTACTTTTACTTTTGATACTTAAGTATATTTAAAACCAAATACTTTTAGACTTTTACTCAAGTAGTATTTTACTGGAGGACTTTTACAAGAGTCATTTTCTTTTAAGGTATCTTTACTTTTACTCAAGTATGACAATAGTTTATTTTTCCACCACTGGCCATAAGTCGCATCCATTGTCGTTTTTAGAGAATTTGGCAATACGTCCAACCGGCCTCACAACCGCAGACCACGTGTAACCTGGACCTCTACATCCAGCTTCTTCACCTGCGGGATCGTCTGAGACCAGCCACCCGGACAGCTGATGAAAACTGTGGATTTGCACAACTGAAGAATTTCTGCAGAAACCATCTCAGGGAAGCTCCTCTGCATGTTCGCCGTCCTCATCAGAGTCTTGACTGCAGTTCGGCGACGTAACTGACTTCAGTGGGCAAATGCTCACCGTCGATGGCCACTGGCCCACTGGAGAAGTGTGCTCTTCACGGCTGAATCCTGGTTTCAAGGCAGATGGCAGACAGCGTGTATAGCGTCGAGTGGTTTGCTGATGTCAACATTGTGAACAGAGTGCCCCATGGTGGCGGTGGGGTTATGGTATGGACAGGCATAAGCTACGGATAACGAACACAATTGCATTTTTTTCGATGGCAATTTGAATGCTCAGAGATACCGTGACGGGATCCTGAGGTCCATTGTCGTGCCATTCTTCCGCCGCCATCACCTTGCGGTTCAGCATGATAATGCACGGCCCCATGTCGCAAGGATCTCTACACAATTCCTGGAATCTGAAAATGTCCCAGTTCTTCCATGGCCTGCATACTCATCAGACATGTCACCCATTGAGCATGTTTGGGATGCTCTGGATCTACTTGTACGACAGCATGTTCCAGTTCCAGCCAATGTCCAACAACGTCAACAAAGCCAGGAATGGGACAACATTCCGCAGGCCACAATCAACATCATGTTCAACTTTATGCAAAGAACATGTGTCACGCTGCATGAGGCAAATGGTGGTCACACCAGATATTGACTGGTTGATCCACGCCTTTACCTTTTATTTGTAGAAATCTTTTGAAATTGTTGCATGTTCCTCGTTCCACAGAACTCCAGTAATTAACCAGAAACTGCCGACCCTCCCACCAAGTACATGTTTTGCAGATGTCATGTACCGTCAAGGGTGAGAACCTCCTTCCCTCAGCCAGGGCATTGAAAATGGGTCGTGGATGTGTATTCCAGCATGACAATGACCCAAAACACACGGCCAAGGCAACAAAGGAGTGGCTCAAGAAGAAGCACATTAAGTCCTGGAGTGGCTTAGCCTGTCTCCAGACCTTAATCCCATAGAAAATCTGTGGAGGGAGCTGAAGGTTCGAGGTGCCAAACGTCAGCCTCGAAATCTTAATGACTTGGAGAAGATCTGCAAAGAGGAGTGGGACAAAATCCCTACTGAGATGTGTGCAAACCTGGTGGCCAACTACAAGAAACGTCTGACCTCTGTGATTGCCAACAAGGGTTTTGTCACCAAGTACTAAGTCATGTTTTGCAGAGGGGTCAAATACTTATTTCCCTCATTAAAATGCAAATCAATTTATAACATTTTTGACATGTGTTTTTCTGGATTTTTTTGTTGTTGTTAATCTGTCTCTCACTGTTCAAATAAACCTACCATTAAAATTATAGACTGATCATTTCTTTGTCGGGGATCAAATACTTTTTCCCCCTCACTGTACCTCTCTATCAAGTTCGATTGTCTAGGACTTAAAAGGTGGAGGAAACCTCTCTACGAAGTCATATTGTCTGGGTTTAAAGATTGAGGAAGCCTCTCTATGAAGTCATATTGTCTGGGCTTAAAGATGGAGGAAGCCTATATCTATATCCTCCAGGGGCTCAAACCCCCTGACTTTTTCCACATTTTTTTTTAATGTTACAGCCTTATTATAAAATTGATTAAATAGTCACCCCCCCTCAATAGCAAAAACAGGTTTGTATTTTCTTTGGGCAAATTTATAACAAGTATTCAGACCCTTTACTCAGTACATTGTTGAAGCACCTTTGGCAGCGATTACAGCGTGGAGTCTTCAAGGGTATAAGGCAACACGCTTGGCACACCTGTATTTGAGGAGTTTTTCCCATTCTTCCCAGCAGATCCTCTCAAGCTCTGACAGAGATGTTCGATCAGGTTCAATTCCGGGCTTCGTCTGGGCCATTCACTCAAGGACATTCAGAGACTTGTCCAAAAGCCACTCCTGCGTTGTCTTGGCTGTGTGCTTAGGGACGTTGTCCTGTTGGAAGGTGAACCTTTGCCCCAGTCTGAGGTTCTGAGCGCTCTGGAGCAGGTTTTCATCAAGGATCTATCTGTACTTTGCTCCGCTCATCTTTCACTCGATCCTGACTAGCCTACCAATCCCTGCCGCTAAAAAACATCCCCACAGCATGATGCTGCCACCACCATGCTTCACCGTAGGGATGGTGCCAGGTTTCCTCCAGGTGTGGCATTTCAGGCCACAGAGTTCAATCTTGGTTTCATTAGACCAGCAGAGAACCTTGTTTCTCACTGTCTGAGTCCTTTAGGTGTCTTTTGGCAAACTCCAAGCGGGCTGTCATGTGCTTTTAGTAAGGAGTGGCTTCCGTCTGGCCACTCTACCATAAAGGCCTGATTGGTGGAGTGTTGCAGAGATGCTTGTCCTTCTGGAAGGTTCTCCTATCTCCACAGAGGAACTCTGGGGTTTGGCCTGACGGCCAGTTTGGCCTAACGGCCAGCACCATCCCTAGCTAGCTAGACTATCTAACGGCCAACTTAACCTGGAAGCCAGCCACACCAATGTGTCGGAGGAAACACCATGCACCTTGCGACCGTGTCGGCGTGCACTGCGTCCGGCCCGCCACAGGAGTCACTAGTGTGCGATGGGACAAGGACATCCCTGCCGGCCAAACCCTCCCCTAACCCGGACGACGCTGCGCCAATTGTTCGCCGCCCTATGGGTCTCCCGGTTGCGGCCGGCTGCAACAGAGCCTGGACTCGAACCCAGAATCTCTAATGTCACAGCTAGCCTTAGACCACTGCAGCACGTGGGAGGCCCCTCTAGGAAGGGTCTTGGTGGTTCCAAACTTCTTCCATTTAAGAACGATGGAGGCCACTGTGTTCTTGGGGACCTTCAATGCTGTAGAAATGTTTTGGTGCCCTTCCCCAAATCTGTGCCTTGACACAATCCTGCCTCGGAGCTCTATGCACAATTCCTTTGACCTCATGGCTTGGTTTTCGATCTGACAACTGTGGGACCTTATATAGACAGGTGTGTGCCTTTCAAATCATGTCCAATTAACTTAAATTTACTACAGGTAGACTCCAATCAAGTTGTAGAAACATCTTAAGGATGATCAATGGAAACAGGATGCACCTAAGACCAATTTCGAGTCTCATAGCAAAGGGTCTGAATACTTATGTAAAAAAATATTTGTATACATTTGCTAATATTTCTAAAAAACAGTTTTTGCTTTGTCATTATCGGTTATTGTGTGTAGATTGATGAAGAAAAAATAACTATTTAATAATTTTAGAATAAGGCTGTAACAACAAAATGTGGGAAAGTCAAGGGGTCTGAATACTTTCTGAATCCACTGTAAACCTATAGCTCATCTCTTGGCAGTAGTACTGTAGACTACTTTATCACTGACCTCAAACCAGTCTTTTAGAGTGTTTACAGTCAGCCCACTCACACCCCTATCAGATCACAGCAAATGTTTTCTTACCTTGGATAAAGTAGAGACTCAGAGCTATAAAATGGTATATCATACACTGCATTTGAGGAACAACGGGGAAGTAATTCTGCTTTGAAAGTTGATAAACTTGTAACCTCACTTTTGAGAAAATGGCCCTTGAATGTTTTGGTACCTACTGGAGAGCTCTTCTTTGTCAACACCCATTCAGCATGGTTCACACCCTCTTAAGCCTTAGCTCCACCCATCTCTTTAAGGAATCACATGTGGGGCCATGTAGTAAACAACCAAAGATTTCAAGACTAAAGGCTGGTTTGTACTTCGAGTGTGTTCGTAAATTCAATCTGGAGTGCCATAGTGTGCTCAGAGTGCGCTCTGGGCGTTCGTAAATTCGGAGTGCTTCGCTCTCGGAGAATTCAGAGTGCACACTGGACGCTCTGGCTGAGGAGGTTGATCCAAGCATTCTGACCGAACAGCAGCAGTCAAGCACCCAAGCTAACTGGCTAACGTTGGCTAGCTACTTCCAGACAAGTAAGAGAACAGCTTTATTCATCCTAGCAGAGCTGGTTAGGCTGTTTTTATGTTATCCAGAGTGTTGGTGACTGCAACTGTGCTGCTGGCAACAATTTATTTACACTTTTTTGCCAACATTTACTGACAGGCCATATTCAAAGGGTGTTGAGCGTTCGTAAATTCATCAGTTATTCTGCTCTCTGGTGCACAGACGAGAATGCTCTGAAATCGGAGTAGATAGCCAGAGAGAATTTACCAGCTACGTCTATCGACAGATGTCGAAGTGACATCATTAACATTCTATTGAAATCCTTACTTGCATAGTGGAGTCTACTGTTTAGACATGTAGCTAGCTAGCTAAACAATGAACCATAATCCCAACTCATGACTTTACTACCCTGCATGAATCTGCAGGTAGCTAACAGACCAGGTTCAATGGTAGCTAGCTAGACTATCTTACATGGACATATGACATACATGGATGGACGCTTATCCCTCTCTGTCACGGATGCCATGGCTGCCCTTTAGTTTGAAGATGTAATCCGGAGACAGATGTTTCATACAACAGCCTTCTGCGTGTTCTCTTTTTGACTCCATCTGCAAATTTGTAATAAAACGCCAGCATTTTCTCCATCTCATTAGCTATCATACTCTAATTCCACCGATTTCAAAACTGGGTCCTCCAGAAAGTGGAGAGCAACACTTATGCAGTTCTACTACGTGATATCTTTCAAAAAAAGCTGTGTTAGACAGGCTCACCTAGACATACTGGCCAGGTCAAATAGACAGAAGGTGCTACATGACAGACCAATCCAAACTCATCTCTCACCATGTCCAGCTCATCCATTATCTCAGCCAATCATGGCTAGCGGGAAGGTTACCTACAGAGAGATGAACCTGGAGAAGAGTCCCCTAAGCAAGATGGTCTTGGGGGGCTCTGTTCACAAACACAAACAGACACCACAGAGCCCCAGGACAGCAACACAATTAGACCCAACTAAATAATGAAAAAACAAAAAAGATAATTACCTGACACATTGGAAAGGGAAAAGAGAAGACATGAGGAAATTACAAACAAGAGAGAAAGGGTGTGAATGTTTAAATAACAGCGAGAAAGAGAAACAAGTGATTAGTCAAGTAACCTGCATATTTTAGCACCACAGAGAGAGAACAGTAGCAGTGTGTGTGTGTGTGTGTGTGTGTGTGTGTGTGTGTGGTGTGTGGTGTGTGTGTGTGTGTGTGTGTGTGTGTGTGTGTGTGTGTGTGTGTGTGTGTGTGTGTGTGTACAGTCAGTCAGTGTCCTTGGCAATAAACTAACCGCCTCTCCCTCCTTAATTTCTGTTCTCTCCTTTTCTGTTTTGTTTCCTTGTCACATTTTAATATCTCTTCATCTCCCTCCCCAGCTTCCCTCTCTCATCCACCCCCTAGCTCTCTTCTCCCGCTCTCTCTCTCTCTCTCTCTCTCTCTCTCTCTCTCTCTCTCTCTCTTCCCTCCTCCTTCCCCTCCCCCTAGCTCTCTTCACCCGCCTCTCTCCTCCTCCCTCCCCTCCCCCAAGCTCTCTCTTCCTGCACTTCCTCCCCTCCCCCAGCCCCCCCCCTCTCTCTCTCTCCTCCCCCCTGCCCCCCCCCCCCCCCCCCCTTCCCCCCTGACCTGGTCTATTGTAGCCATCTAGCTGCTCTGGTTCACCATGGTTACAAACAATATCAGTCTGGATTCTCAGGCTAATAGGCTTAGCCTGGACTGCCCACCATTTATGGCTTAGCCTGGACTGCCCACCATTTATGGTTTAGCCTGGACTGCCCACCATTTATGGCTTAGCCTGGACTGTCCACCATTTATGGTTTGGCTTGGCATGGACTGCCCACCATTAATGGCTTAGCCTGGACTGCCCACCATTTATGGTTCGGCTTGGCATGGACTGCCCAGCCTTTATGGCTTGGCCTGGACTGCCCACCCTTTATGGCTTGGCCTGGACTGCCCACCATTTATGGCTTGGCCTGGACTGCCCACCATTCATGGATTCGCCTGGACTGCCCACCATTTATGGCTTGGCCTGGACTGCCCACCATTTATGGCTTGGCTTGGACTGCCCACCATTTATGGCTTGGCCTGGACTGCCCACCATTTATGGCTTGGCTTGGACTGCCCACCATTTATGGCTTGGCTTGGACTGCCCACCATTTGTGGCTTGGCTTGGACTGCCCACAATTTCTCCACAATGTGTGTCAGTGTGATAAACATGATAGTAACACTATCAATTACCAAATACATTTCTCTTACTCACTGTCTACCCAACTCTCTGTGTCCCAAATGGAAAGCTACTTCCCAGAGTCACTGGGTGTTCCTCAATATGCATACTACCGTGCTCCCCTGAGTCACTGGGTGTTCCTCAATATGCATACTACCGTGCTCCCCTGAGTCACTGGGTGTTCCTCAATATGCATACTACAGTGCTCCCCTGAGTCACTGGGTGTTTCTCAATATGCATACTATCGTGCTCCCCTGAGTCACTGGGTGTTCCTCAATATGCGTACTACCGTGCTCCACACTCTCAGAGAGAACACATAAAACATTTGAGAATCAACCTCTACTGTACTACCTCACGCTGAGCAGCACTCCCCCTACTGTATTACCTCACGCTGAGCAGCACTCCCCCTACTGTATTACCTCACACTGAGCAGCACTCCTCCTACTGTATTATATCACGCTGAGCAGCACTCCCTTCTACTGTATTACCTCACGCTGAGCAGCACTCCCTCTACTGTATTACCTCACGCTGAGCAGCATTCCCTCTACTGTATTATCTCATGCTGAGCAGCACTCCCCCTACTGTATTACCTCACGCTGAGCAGCACTCCCCCTACTGTATTACCTCACACTGAGCAGCACTCCCCCTACTGTAGTACCTCACGCTGAGCAGCACTCCCCCTACTATATTACCTCACGCTGAGCAGCACTCCCCCTACTGTATTACCACACTCTGAGCAGCACTCCCCCCTACTGTATTACCTCACTCTGAGCAGCACTCCCCCCTACTGTATTACCTCACGCTGAGCAGCACTCCCCCCTACTGTATTACCTCACGCTGAGCAGCACTCCCCCTACTGTATTACCTCACGCTGAGCACCACTCCCCCTACTGTATTACCTCACGCTGAGCACCACTTCCCCTACTGTATTACCTCACGCCGAGCAGCACTCCCCCTACTGTATTACCTCACGCTGAGCAGCACTCCCTCTACTGTATTACCTCATGCTGAGCAGCACTCCCTCTACTGTATTACCTCACGCTGAGCAGCACTCCCCCTACTGTATTACCTCACGCTAGGCAGCACTCCCCCTACTGTATTACCTCACGCTGAGCAGCACTCCCCCTACTGTATTACCTCACGCTGAGCAGCACTCCCCCTACTGTATTACCTCACGCTGAGCAGCCCTCCCCCTACTGTATTACCTCACGCAGAGCAGCACTCCCCCTACTGTATTACCTCACGCTGAGCAGCACTCCCTCTACTGTATTACCTCAC